>NC_139584.1:7970956-8220956 GCF_946808225.1 Silurus aristotelis
CTGTGGACTCCATCAGTGACCTTCACCGCACACACACTGAACAGCACAGCAAAGGTACGTGCTTAAGTTGGTGTCCGACGGTTTAATTACATGGTTACACATACAGTAATACAAGGATTAATATATATATTTATATCAAATGAAAATATTCTCAGGTGTCCGACCTCCACGTCCACAACCTCCATCCATCAACGGAAACCTTAGGATTATTGACAGGCCAATAGTTTGTCAAACAGGGTATCGAATGAGAAGATCTCATTTGAGTCAACTCAGTGATATGTGGACTTCCTCCAAGTGGTGCTACTGTTTGATTTGTGTGGCTGTAATGCTGATCCTCCTCATCGTCATTCTCATCTTTTGCTTCTTAGGTGAGAGAGTCTTATTTTATATATAGCTTATTTGTAATTATGTTTCTATTCTCAGATTGTTTTCAGTGATTATATTAGGATTTCAGAAGAAAGGACTTCTTGCTTAAAGTAGAAAATTGGCTAATTTTGTTCTTTTTCCTTTTTGTTTAACATTTTCTAAACATTTAAATTATCTGTATTTTTTGTGTTTCATGATACTTGTAAAAAAAAGAAAGAGACAAAACAAATTCACAATTTCATCTCAGAATTTCTTAATTTGCCAATTTATTATATTCAGTTGTAGCATTCATTTTATTTATAATTTCTAAATAAAAGAATTAGCTAAATATTCATATATTTTCCTAAATAGCAGTCAAAGAGCTTATATTCTTCTCTACCTAGTAGGTCAATGGTTATAATCTTGTTCGTATATTACTGCAATACTTTCTACAGTTGTTTGCAGAATTGTAAAATACTAAATAATGCCAGAAATGTGCACAATCTTGTGCTGGTCATATAAGATTAATCATAAACAATCCTTTCAGTTTTACTGTGTGTGTTTATTTTCTTCAGTCCAGCAGAACAGAACTCTACAAAGACTTGTTGAGGAACTGAGGGAAAGGCAAGAAAGAACAAAATAAATGTCCACCATATTTCAAGACTTTGCAGAAACCTGACAGCACTGGACATCAGACACTCACCCCCCAGCACAAACCATGTACAGATATCTAAAACATGTTGTTGTGTATGTAAAACAGTGAACCAGGTCAATTAAAAAGTGTGTCAAGATGAAAAATCATGCGATCTTTTTGCAGACACACGTCGTATAATGTGACTAAGAATAATGATTATTCAGCGTCTTATCATGTAGTAATATGATGAAGTTATAATGGCGTGTATGATTGTGGATGTTATACAGATTACCAGTCAGAATGTAGTCCAGTAGATTTATGAGCACCATTTGGAGTCAGTAGCTTGCAGACTGAGATTCAGGCATGTGGATTACAGCTATGTTTTAATATATAGACTTATTAGGTGCTTTAAACAGCTTCTGTTCTACATTTATTTACCTATTAAACAAAGCCGGATTTGCAAATGATCTTCTTTAGTAGATCAATGATCAGAGCGGCAGCAGAGCTGGAACATGTCTCAACCAAATGCAGCCTCAGAATTCAGTGGATCTTGTGGTCCAATGTTGTACCCTGATAACAGACTGACCCACCACATTTGTGCATTTGTACTTAAAGTTTGCAGATTAGTTCTGTTCTAAGGAGTGTCACTATAAATGAACACAGTAGAAGGAGAATCACATTTGTAATACAGTGATCGATCTGATTAAAAAAAAGACCAAAATCTGCTTTGCAGCTAACCTTAACATCTGGAGAGTTGACAGATTTGCCAAAGAATATGACTGCTTATAAAAAAGCTGTACAAATCATATAACAGGTACATAAGGACCATGTGTTATTTTGATGAGATATGTGTATTTTGCATAAAACAATAAAAAAAAAAACCTATAAAACAAAAAAACTAGTTTGTGCTGGAACTGATTATTTAAAATTTCAGAATTTAAAACACGATCTGGAAGTTGTGTTAGCACTGGCTTTACTTCACATCCGCGATGCTCTCCTCACACTGCTCTCCACGCCACCCTTCATAGCACACACATTTGAATTTTGATCTTAGGTCATGGCCATGTTCACCCCCAGTGTCGAGCATTGAAATCATGTGATCGGAATGAGGGTTGCGTCTCGCGCAGCGACCGTTACCACTGCACACGCTCTTACTGCAACGTGTAACACCCCGATGCAAATCGTTCACGTACACACCCAAGACTGAGAGAATGTATTGCCGGAGAAGATCACACTGTTGCTAGAGTGAGAGAGAAATGAGATGATGATTACTCCAAAGTAGGGTCTAATATAGCATATAGTCACGTGTATGGATTTTACATGAAATGCAAATGCACAGATATTTACACTTTATAGTTAATAACCTATTTGTATTAGTTATTACAAACTACAGAATAAATACACATGCTGACCTTAGACTTGGCAAACCCCATTTCACCCCACAACACCACACCAGCAGCACCTAAAGACGCAATCTCACCAAGCGTGTTCTCTAGATCAGTCTGTAATAAAACATACATAGTATAAGCAAAAACTTCTGATCCAACCATGTGTAACATGGAACCTCTTTTGAAAGGTTATGGAAAGTTTAATTGACTGTTTAAATAATTCTTTACATAATAATTATACATAAATCAGTGTTGTCCTCTGATCACAAGAAAGCTGGAGCCCTGTTGAGAAGTTGAGTCTCTAAAGTCAGCTAATATTTTAAGGAGTATGAGGATCAGGGAGCATTAAGTAAAAGAAAGCACTAACTTTTTTATTAGTTTGTGTTGACATCAAAATTTGTTAATTAAATTTGTTGTAAAAACCATTGGGTATAGGAATCCAATCTGTGCTGGTGATACAAAAATATACATAAAAATGACACATAAGCAGCACCTTCTGAGATCTAAAGACAGAGTGAGGTGTATTAAAGTTAGATCTTTAAACGTTGTTGTCCTAATTTTTTTCTTCAGAAGTATCAAAGATGAGGTTGTTCTGTGGATATGTGGATCCTCAAAAGGACTGAAATCATTATAAGGGTCTACTTTTACTTGCAACTGATTAAAGTAATTTCAACTTGATATCTTAGGCAGAATTGTGCTTTTTAGAAACACAATAAGCACTGCTTTTGTTCTTTTGCTCTTTGTCCTGTTTGTTTTCAGTGGATGGATTTAAATGAAACACTAAACTGAGGGGCTGTTGATGTATATTTCATATTTTAAGACAGCTTCTATAGCTTTAATCACTGCCATCAGAATTGCAAATAATTTCCTCTGAATCAAAACTATGAGAAATGTCATGAATGGGGATCTGCAATTACAAAACAGTGTGTTTGCATGTATACCTTGTTTAAGAAGTGCAGAGTTTTTATAAAGGCCACTCTAGCGTAAGGTAAAACAGGAAGTCGGGGGGCATCACCTCCATGCTGTGCTCCCACTCGGAATGCCTCGAGGACACGGTGTCTTACCATAAGCCGGGTGTTCGGGTGTCCTGCTAGCCGAGGACACACATAGACACTTGGGTAAAGAGCAGTGGACTGCTGCCATAAAAATGCCAGTTTGTCATTTAGTGCCTGTGTTCCAGATTTGCACTTTCCTGTGTACCCACTCTCTTTTGCCCCACGATCATTATAGCAGCCAGGGTATCCATAAAACCCCCACAATCCCTTGGGCCGAGCCTTGACTGCGAGTTGCAGCGTTTTCTCCATGAACGCCTGTGCTGCTTTCTCAAACTCGGCCGTTGCCAGCAATGTGACTTCCTCCTCAGACATGTCTGGATGTTTCTCATGTACCAGTTGCTTAGACAGATCGTTGTAAGCCTGTCGGATGCCGAAGTTGCGAACCCAGAGAGGCTGCCATTTCTCCCAGTCCACCACACCCAACCCACTGAAACTTCTCTGTATAAGTGAACGTATCTGTGCCTCCGACATTTCAAGGTGATTCTCAAGATCGCCCCTCTGAGGAACACCTCCATTCACACTGAAGCCCTCACGGTCGATGTAGGGATACAAACCAAGCCGGCGTTCATAAAACAGACTTATGTTTTCACCTCTGAATCTTTGTTCTGCATTGTGTATGATGCCATACTGCTTCAAGGGCAAGGAAACATCAAACACATTCTTGCATTTTGAGGTGGGCATGTTCCACACCACGGAGAAACCCTGATTCCTGATGACAGAGCCACTTTCTGAAACAAGGACGGTTAGGGTGAGCAGCATGGGGAGCAGCAGAGAGAACCCTCCAAACATGATGGTTCCTCCTGTAGACACAGACACAGCTCAATTACACATCCAACTAAAAAGAATACCAACACAATACATAACATGATTTATGCAAATATTCTATGTAGTTTTAAACTCAGAAGAAAAAACCAAGTCCAATACAAATCATGTCAAATGTTTATTTATAAATAAAAGCTATACAAGGTTATACAGTGGCACTGTGTTTGAGCAGAATTCCTCTGTATCCAATCTGTATAAACTTAGTGTAGAAATCAGGGGTGGCCAACCCGCGGCTCGCGAGCCGCATGCGGCTCTTACGTTCATATCGAAGTTTGTGTTTGTTTGTTTTTTTTAATGTGCGTGTTCGCTTCGCTTGAGTTCAATACGGTATTTTAAGACTTAAATGAGCTTACCCCTACTGGGAAACTTTGCGGTATATCAGACGAAACACAATTGAAATGACGCAATAAAAACGCGCAGCCAGCAGGCGGTTATCTGGATAAGAGCAACATGTCTGCGGTGTGTGGAGATCGATGTGCAAAACATGCGATGCTGAAATTTCAGGGGGTGTATCTGCAAAGAGTTTCTCCAAGTCGGGATTAATTTATCGCCTGAAATCCAAACATCCCAATTGCCATTCTAAATATGAGAAGAACGCGGCGCAGAAAAGTGAAGTCAATCCGAGCATGCGCACTCCGTCTGTAGTGGACGTTTTTGAAAAGGCAGGAAAGTTTTCCAGTGATGGTGCCAAGACAAAAGGCATAACACAAAAAATTATGGATTTCATTGACTTTTGAATTGAATTTTCATTTCGGTGCATCCCTAAAATATTATCGTTGGTGTGGCCCTCTGACACAATTCAGGTTTCTCATGTGGCCCCTTGTAAAAATTAATTGCCCACCCCTGCATCTCACGCACATGCGCATTTGACGAAAATACCATATTGAACTCAAGCAAAGTGAACACGCACATAAAAAAAACAAACAAAAAAAAAAACAAAGTCCTTGTTTTCTACCCTGAAACACGTGACATCAAAGCATCGCTCTGTTCTGACTGACACTCATGTGAAAGAATTGCTTCGAGTGGCAACAACGGAATACGAGGCAGATTTGAAGGGGATTGTTCAAGGCAAGAAATGCCAAAAGTCCCACTAAGTAACATGCATAGTAAAATAACAACGCTATTGTAAATTATTATATTTTAGTTTGTAGACTTGGTCAAACTAAGAGTTTGTGTGTGAGGCAGTGCAGTGTTCATTGTTGAAAATGACTGTCCTGTGGTCTTAGTACTGTAGAAGTCAATTTCTGTCATTATGTTGGTGTGTGACATTTACAATAAATCTGGCTGAGCAGAGGTGTGTGTGTGTGTCTGTGTGTGTGTGTGTGTGTGTGTGTAAGAGGAAGGGATGGGTGATGTTCATGTGTGCCCATGTGTATGATGTGGCTCTTTGCGGTAACACAGTAAAAAATGTGGCTCTCGGTCTCTGACTGGTTGGCCACCCCTGGTATAAATGTACACCAAGTTTGACAAGAGCCAAATTGTGATGGCTAGACGACTGTGTCATAGCATCTCCAAAACTGCAGCTCTTGTGAGATGTTCAGTGGTCAGTAGCTATCAATAGTGGCTTAAGGAAGGAACAGTAGTGAACCCATAAAATGGCAAAAGTGGGACCAACACAATATTAGGCAGGTGGTCATAATGTTATGCCTGATCAGTGTATGGAAATGAGGCAAAGTCCCACAAGCTGTGTTTGATATATAGGTGTGGGAAATCATCAGCTAGTAACCCTTCCATTACGATTTTTAATTGTATGTGGAAAACATGGTCAACAATTTTGTCAGACCTCTGGGATTTTTCAATGTCTACAGGATGTGAGTGTGAGCGACTGGGAAAAATCACTGCATCATCATTTACTTTACTGTGTAAGGGGGGGGGGGGGTATCATAAATTATATCCTGGCTAGTAGACAAAAAGATTTAATGCTCAATCAATATAGATTGGAATTCCCTCTTCTTCAAGCAGCCTTTTACTGTACGCAACATTTGTAAATACAGGTAGACCCCAACTTACGACGTAGATAGGGACCGAAAAAATCAAGTAAGTCCATAAGAGTGCCTACTCTATGATGCGTTCAGACACAGACATAACACATCCATTTTTTTTTTGTAAATTAAAAATTATATATATATATATATATATATATATTTTTTTTTTTTTTTTCTTGAAATGTAAGTCGAGTGGTCGTATGTCGGGGTCTGACTGTATGTAGGAAGTTGAGGAGAGAACTCTTGAGCCCTTTGAAAGGATGAAAAACAAACTACATATGTAAATTATATGTGGGTGGAAGCTTTCAATAGATATATCCGTGTATAAATAAACGTGTGTGATTGATTATAAGCACGGATATACAATTAAATTATGTGGTTGTAAATTCGACAGGAACTCAGTACATAGTTATTAGTTTCTGTACTGCGTTCATTACTGTCAACTGCTAGCTGTGAAACATGGCTTTAACACATTGTATACCACAATGACTAATAAGTTGTTCATTGTAGGACACCATTCAGTATGATGCACTTGATTTCAACCTGGTTCTCAAGTACCCAATTTTACATTTGTGTCATGTCTTAGCATCTGGTTTGTGTAACTGGCCCATATGCATTGACTCTGCCAGTAGTATACATATCTATTAGACAGCAGTTTTTGTGGCCTGTGAATATTTACCAATTAAATGTCATTACTGATGCAGAACAGGACAAACAAAAAAGTTATTGCACTTTTATTTGAAACTGAGTACAATCAACTACTCATCCATTTTAAAACATTTACAATTCTATAATGATATACTAAGGCACATTCAGTTTCAGTATTCGGATCATGTTTAATGGTGATAATGTCGATCCTGATGAAATTACCTGAGACATAACACAACAGTCCTCGAACCAAAGATCTAAACTGACAGGATCTAATATACAGGATCTGAGGTGTGACTGTGTGGGTGATGTGTGTGTACATCAAATGTTCTTGTGCATCCAGAAGACAGGCAGTCCCCGAGGATCTGTGTATGGTGTCTGTTCCAGAGTCTGTTTAACAGGAGCCCATGAAGAAGAAGGAAGAGCTGGGGCAGGTGGAGGAACAGATGAAGTAAATGAGCAAGATTGAGGAGGAGGAAGGTGGGTAGCTGAAGAAGTCGCAGAAAGAGAGGAACTATGAGATGGAGATAGGAGAGGGACTTTGTTTGGTGGAGGAGGTGGTGCTGGTGGTGGAGAAGGTGATGGAGGTAGGTTATTGCTGAGTGCTGCAATATTATGCTTCCTTATTCTCTCTCCTTTCCCATCATTCTCAGGGGTCCTGCAGATCTTATGTAGTAGTTCCATTGGCATGAAGGAAGCCAGAGTTCCCACGTTCTGCACAGGTTGTGAGAGCACGTAGCCCAGGTGGGCATAGAAGTACTGCTTATCGTGAGTGGTCAGGTAGAGTCGGGTGAATCCTCTGGCCTGGGCGTAACACTCCACTCCCACCATCAGCGCCCGGCCATAGCCCTTGCCCCGCAGATCATCTCGCACCACCACCGATTCCACGAATGCACTGCGGCTGCCTAGCACTCGTGAGACCCGAGCATGACCGATCAACACCTCACCCTCCAGCAGGACAAGACACGCTGGGTAGCTGTCACTAGACTGGCGAAGTGAATGGAGCCGTGCGCCCATGCTGCGCTGCCATTGAGTGTTCAGAAGTTCTGCACATGCCTCCAAAAGGTCCCAGCGATGGTGGAGAGGGACGATACATACAGCTGGAGTGCTAACCTCATCGTCACACCTGCACACACGGCCATGGGCAGGAGTCAACACAGAGATTCAGAGCTTTTAAGCGACACTGTGGGGTTTGGTTTCACATTTTGCAACATGCTTTTTGCTGCTTTCTCAAGAAACGGACCAGAAAAGTGAAACATGCGATCGGTTTTGCAATGCAAGTTTTTAGTGAAATATGTTAATGCAATGCTTGAGACCAAGGCAAGCTCTGACACCTTCAAGACAAGAACACAGCAGGGTTGCATTTACATTCTCTTTCATGTACAATGTATACACTCTACACTTCTCTTTTTTTGCAAACTGTTGGAACCTTTGCAATTTGTTGTGTCCCCTTTTCACTGAAAATAATGACCACAGAGGGACGGTGAAGAAACCTTGTTTTTCCCTCCAAAACGGTTGGAAATTGTTTTAAACACAATGACACCCCCAGACCACAGAAATGACCGACACACTTGAAAATGTTCTTCAGTAGAGTAAAGTTGCAGCCATACACAATGTGTAGTCCATAAAGTATATGTTTCTCTTTTTATTCAATAACATCATTTTGTAAAAAAAATGATGTTTTTATATATATATATATATATATATATATATATATATATATATATATATATATATATATATATATATATATAAAATTGAGGTTTTTTTTAATAATTCTAAATGTATTAAAGACCTACCTAAATGTCTCATACTGGTATTTTAAGTCTAACCCATCAACATATTTCTTTCCAAAGCCTTTAAACCATTGCGATATAAGAAGGAATACATAATCTGGAATGTCAGACAAGTCAAGACTTTAGGAGAATAAACGTGTACAACTTCGATTTCCACTTGGGTTGTACAAGTGAACGCGTTTAATTACGGTGTTACATTTTTTAAGTATCCGACAATGCAACGCATCTCATTTCACGCCTCGTTTTGGCGCTATTCCCTGCACACAGTCGTGCTTTAAGTCTCAAACTTTCCCTAAACTATAAAAATAAGCATATCTTCATGCACATAGAGATGAAATTCCTATAGACTTACCCTCAGTGATGTGTGTAGAACAAAAGCAGAAGGGCAAAACTGAGCCACACACACACACACACACCCACTTTCACACCAAGAAGACAGCATCAGAATCAGGAAATTAAAGCTCACGGTGCTAAGCATCTCTGTTCGCTGACATGAGATCAGTTCAACTCGGGCTATTTTTATGTTTGAAAAATGTAAGTGGTTAAGCAGAAGTATGGTGTTAAGTGGTAAAAAAAAACCAGAAGGTGGCAAGAGAAAGTTCCAGTAAGACAAAAGTCACATTGTGGAAGACAGTACTCAGAAAAGCCGACATGCACATGATTAAAAGTGAGAACGAATTACAGTCAGATATACAGTGAGTTTATATGGTTCTCACTGAGAGATTAAACCTTATAAAAGCTTTTTATCAAGCTAATATTCGAAGTCAAATGTTTTAGCTGAACATTTGGTTGAACTGACCTGCAAAATACCACAAAGTGTATTCATCTACATGGCATGTGTGGTCCATGCAATAATGCGGTGACACAACTGTGTTGTTCAGTGGTACATATTAACACTCAGACTTATGGAAAACTAACAGATTTGAAGGCATTGATTAATTATAATAGTTTATACAGGTTCCTGTTGGTAATATTTCTTCTTAAAAAAATTTCAAGGGCCTGATTTAGTAACGTTAAGAAACAAGCGCTTACATTCTTACACTCGTTTTACTCAAGTTCATTGTAGTGTGTTTCTTGTTGGTGTAAACTATCCACATCATTTTTGTTAACATGTCATTTGTTAGGCTTTTTCATACTTGCAAAGCAAGCTGACTAAAAAAATATCTCTGTACACTTGTACAATTGGGGTCTTCCAGTTGTGCATCACACAGTGAATGGAGACCAACTGCAGTTGATAAACTTGTGACTGGCGAAATGAAGAAATGTAAGACCTCCACACCACAACTCACTGATACAAATTGTATGCATTTATAGCGTCATATCTAAATTGTGCAGATTTGAGAGAATCTCTTATTTAAAGTTTCTCGGGTTTGTCGAATTAAACGTGTTCCTGTGGTACCAGTCACCAGCAACATGGCCCCCTCCTTTGTTTCAAATCTGCCTGATTCATTCTAATACCCTACCCCTGGATGCAGTTCTCTTCAACTGGAGACACAGTGCAGCTGAGGATGGTTCCACACGAACAGCTTAAAGATCCATGAAGTTACTCAAGAACTATGAGTTTGGATTTGGACTGCAACTGACATGAACCGTTTTACATTTAAGCACTGAACAGTACACCTCAGCAATGAAAAAAACTGGACATTCGGTGGCACCCAGATGAAGATTGGTTCCCTTTTGAGTCTGGTTCCTCTCAAGGTTCCTTCCTCAAAGCATCTCAGAGTTCTTTCTTAATCATTGTCGCCACTGGCTCGCTCATTAGAGATAAACTTGTAAAGGATTACCTTAGACACAATAACATATAAATTCATATTTTATAACGCTACTTTGGGACAGTGTCCAATGTTAAAAGCCCCCTGAGGGTTTTATTAAAGAAGTTACGAGTGAGGCTCTGAATGCCCATTTATTGTTACACTTGTTCTAGTACCACAACAAACCAAATATGTAGTTTTTTAGTTCAGCAACACATTTAGGAGGTTTAAATACAAAGGATTCCTCATGCTACCAATTTGAAAAACTTCTAGGACTCAACCTACTTGAGGAGGAAGCTGGGAAGGGGTAGTTCAGTGGTCTCAGTGTTGGAATTTTAACTACTGGAAAGTTATGAGTTCAAATCCCAGCTCCACTAAACTGTCACTGCTGGGCCCTTGGGCAAGGCCCTTAACACTCATGTTGTATACATGAGTTAATTGTAAATAGCTCTGGATAAGGGCGTCTGCCAAATGCCGTAAATGTAAGGAGGATGTGCAAGCATTGGCTCAAACTGTTTATAAACTGGCAGCAGTTGTACGAAATGACCACCAGAGGGAGCTGTATATTTACAAAAGCTTGAGTAAAACGAACTTTTCCTAATATGGTGCTGCCTCGTGTTAACACAATAAGCAGCGTTTATTATAATAAAAAATATTTAAAAAAATTTAAAATAGGACAGCAATCCAGTTCGATAGCTTGAATATTTAGTCTAGATTTGGTCTTAGTGATGATGTTGAAGTAATACCCTTCATCGCAGAGCTACCGTTTAACGGATTTAACGTTTTTTGTTGTTGTTTTTTTAAATCTTACTCTCCGGTTTAAATGCAAGTTGCCCGGATGTGAAAGTGATCTACCCTGTGAGTGTCAGTGATTCCAAATCCACTATTCATTTCTCCTTCTACTTCCAGCTAATGTTCATGTGATCACAGTTTACCCACATGATTAGTCTCTATCCTCCTGTCAGTGGTCACTCAACTGGATCCCAGGCACACTTTTCTGAAGAAACTCGATCCTGACTCGAGATGAATCCCAACACAATAACATAACAGAAATCAGCTTCATGCCGGTTGTATCCCAGGCCGGCAGAGCTCTGACAACCAGAAAAACGTGTAGAAGAACGCTGATTGGAGAGGGACCGTGCATCATAGCGCCTTCTGGTGGACCGGAGGCTTTACTTCTGCTTCAATATAAATGCAGTTCCTGACCAATGAAATAAAAAAAAAAATTCAGGCTTATTAAAATCAGGTTCATGTTAAAAAATTAGACAGTGAATAAAGATTTCTAAATGTCCAAAATCACAAATACAATATGTGGACAAAACCATATTTTCAACCATATGGGTTCTTCCCCAAACTTCTACCACAAAGAGAGAGGAGACCCACAAGTTTTTAAAAGCAGTAACATTAGATGTTCCCTACATTTGTACCTAAAGTGAACCCCTAACAAGATGGTTCACATGGAATGGAGTGAAAGATCTTGAGTGGTCTGCAGGCTTATTGAAATCAAGTTTTACCTTCACAGGTTCACAATAACAAAAATAGGCAGACATGTCCCTAAATGTCCAAACTCGCAAATGCACTAAGATTTGCGACATCTGATTTTCCAGCCATATGAGTTCTTCCCCAAACTGTTACCACAAAGATGTAGGAAACCCACAATTGTTTAAAATGTCCTTGGATGTGGTAACTTAAAATTTTTCCTTCGCTTGAACTAAAACATAATGACAGTGCGCCTTTACATAAAGCAAGCACCATGGTTTACATATGGTTTACATGGGTTGGAGTGAAAGATCTTTAGTGGCCTGCTATAGAGCTCTGGCCTTACCCCGAGAACACCAGGGCTCTTACTAGCTAAAGTTGAAGGTCGTTCATTATAAGGTAAAAAAGGTCATGCTAGTGTTGAGAGACGACTTCTTAAGAAAACTCATTGTATTATGACTGAGTCAGCGAGAAAATTGAATAATGGAGGCATAATTGTTTTATAGGGAAATAAATTATGTCAGTACAATACAGCAAAATTGAGTCAGATATGTAGTATTTACATATTAATAAAACTAAAAGCAAAACATCAACTAACAAGATAAAAAAGAGAAAAGGGAAAGATAAGAGGGCACAGGTTAGTTCTATACAGTACAAGAAGTTGGGGGGGGGGGGTTACTGATCATGCATATCTGGGATACAAATCATACAATAAAAATAAAAAGGGGTAATTTGAGGTAAGGCATGAATGACTGATGGCTTAATAATAAATAGAAGCTGATAAAAATTATTATTAATTAATTAAAAGTAATTTATTTGCTTTCTCCCTCCATTATATTACAGAAATCTGAGCTTGAAATAATCGTTAAGAAGCTTTTATTGTCATTTCTACTATATATTGCTGATGTACACAGTGAAATGAGTCAACGTTCCTCCAGAACACTAGTGTTACATTAAAGAACATAGAGCTACATCACACAACATGGAGCTACATAACAGAACACAGAGCAAGGACTAAAGTAAGTGTCATTGCCACGTAAAGTGCATTGTGTGCATCCTAGTGCAAACAAAATACATTGCAGACAGACAACACAAGACAGTTTGGGACAAATACACAACACAAAATAGTGTTGACCAGTAAACCTCTTGTATACTCTGATAATACAGTAATGTGCAGAAAAGGACTATAAAGGGACTATAAACAAAGGTAAAAATAAACACAATGCTGTGCAAAAACAGCAGTGGCAGCAGTCTACAGCATGTAAACAGTATAAGATTAAATATAAAAAATAAGTTGTGGAATGAATTGAGATGAGTAATGAGTGTTGAGTTCAGGTTGTACAGTTCAGTAACACACAGTTGAGTGAGTGTGTGTGAGTTTCAGTTTAAATTTAGTTCTGTTTGTTCTGAGCTTTCCTCAGCCTTCTTATGAAGTAGAGACTCTGCTGGGCTTTCTTGCTGATGGAACTGGTGTAAAGTGACCAGGTGAAGTTCTCTGCCAGGTGAACACCAAGGAATTTGGTGCTCTTGACGATCTCCACGGAGGATCCATCGATGATCAGTGGAGAAGGGCCACTCTGTGCTCTCCTGAAGTCAACAACCATGTCTTTGGTTTTGTCAATGTTCAGAGACAAGTTGTTGGCTCCACACCAGGCTGTTTCACCTCCTCTCTGTAAGCTGACTAGTCGTTCTTGCTGATGAGACCCACCACGGTCGTGTCATCAGTGAACTTGATGTGATTCGAGCTGTGCATTTCTACACAGTCGTGAGTCAGCAGAGAGAACAGCAGTGGGCTTAGCACACAGACCTGAGGGTCCCCAGTGCTCAGTGTGGTGGTGCTGGAGATGCTGTTTACGATCCAACTGACTGAGGTCTCCCAGTAGGCTCAGCTTCTCAATCAGGTGCTGATGAATGATTGTGTTTAAAAATAAAAGAATATAAATAGTTTCCAAATAATAAAATAATAATAATAAAAAAAACTTTACCTTTTAGAATATATGTAAACCTTTCCATTGACAAACAAAATGACATGTTGATCCACTGTATAATGGGTGTTTTTCCACTTTCCTCCAATACATAAAAATTGCTTTGATAAAATAGCTCACCATAGCGCCACTTACCAGTGAGCTGCATCTAATAAAATTTTTTTGTTGCTATTCTTTTTTAAATCTGTCACAGATAGACAAGAAGTCGGAAACCGGAGTATGGTTAAACACCTTGTCTTTATTTATTTTGAACATATACAAGGCAGAGGCTTGAGGAGAACCGGAGCGCGGGTATAAACCGTAATGTGGGTAGTCCAGAGATGATCGCCAACGTGAATCGTTAAAGTCAAGGCGTGGCTGGTGGTTTCCTGACAAAATCACACTTGCATTGGTGTGAATTTAAAAATGACAATATTAAAATATAGATGTCTAGATATAAATGAATATCATTAATTATTAATAATATATAATTAAAGGTAAATTGAGCAAATTTGTTATTTCAGAAGTGTGTATCAAACCGATAGCCCTTCACATCATTCGGTACCCAAGAAGTAGCTCTCAGTTTCAAAAAGGTTGGTGACCCCTGGTATACAATATTCTCAGGAAAAATTCCCCAAGATAAAAAAATCTAGTTTCATTGAAAGATTTACAGATACCTTCTTAAAAATAAGTATAACAACCTCTTTTCGAAACTCCTGTTCCTGTGAAGACGACCACATACAGTGCAAAAGTGTACCTCTATCACCTGAGCATTTATTGCAAGTGTCTGGGGTGTTTTGACTAATTTAACCTTAATGCAGTAAAAATAGGTCTTTATAATCCAGTTGTATTGTATTAATTAAAAAATGTTTATAGTTTGTGATTGAGCTTTTGCACATGCTTCGTCCAATTTGTCCGGTGATGTTCATTTTTAGATCTTCTCTCCAGGAAATCAATTTGAAATCTGAAGGTTCTTTAGAATATGATTCTAAAAATTTATAAAACATTGACACCTAGCCTTTAGATTGTAGAGATTCCAAAAAAGACACTATGTGTACAAAAATTACACTCGAGTTTTCCAGCCATATTTGTATGCGATTGCATTAAATTTTCCCTTCAGTTGAATTAGGAGACTCCAAAAAGTTCCATTAACATATAGTTTGCATGGGCTGGAGTGGAAGATCTTGAGCGGCTCTGACCTCAACTCTATTAAAATCCGTTGAGATGTATTGGAACGTTGACTGCACCCCAGGTCTCCTCACCCTACATCAGTACCCTACTTTACGAACACCCTTGTGATTAAATAAGCATAAATTAGGGTGGTTTGTGAGTCTTCATATATTGGTCTACACATTTGACATTTGCTCAGACCCAGAGCTGTTTTTGAACATTTGGGGATCCCCAATCAAAACAATAAAGAGGTGTTACCTGGCTGCAGCTACTTGGAAAACACTTGAGGCATACCCCTACATTTTCAGCATATATTAAGAAATTAATAAATATATTTTCTATAAAACTTGTTTGTAGAAGCATGTTTAGACTGATAATCTAATGCCTAATTAAATCACTGGACTTATGTTTAAAGTGAATATTGAGCTCTAATGTGGATATTGTTAAAATAAAAGCAACAGTGCTTTAAGGTAGCCTTGAAGTACCCACAGAAGGCAGTACTTTGAATTTCTTTTGCTGAATCATTTAAACTACTATGTCAGTTAAAATACTTCAAAGGCCAGAGATGCCGGTAAGATTTATCCTGAGATTGTGAAGGCACTAGAGAAAATATGGGTCATGCGTTTAACATGTCTAGCATGCATTATCATTGTTCGAAATTCGGAAAATTGCCCTTTAACTGCAGACTGGGATAAAAAAAAATATATAAAAAAAATAATTTATCAAATAAAATAGATCATTTTTACCAGAGCGTGTGTAAAAATATAGCAAAATCATCAGAATAACCTTTCAAAAGGAACAATTTGTTAGTGAAGGGTCGAGAGTGTATGCTAATCCAAACTACACGTTTGTGGATTTGAAAGCACGTGTTTGAACATGTTTTGTGGGATTAAAGGGTATCTGGGTCACTACAATGTGTGATCTAGCCTCACTGTAATTGTACAGAGAGATGCATTTGTATACTTCAGGGCACAATTGTCTCTCCATAGCTGGTGCTTTTCATGAACATGATATTAATACAGCCGGTGATAGAGAAGAGTTCAGTATCGGGGGGTTGGGCAAGGCTAGAAGGAACAGCCTTGTTTTTTTTTTGCAGATAATAATAATAATAATAATAATAATAATAATAATAATAATAATAATAATAATAATATATATATATATATATATATATATATATATATATTTTATAATTAGAATTATATTTCCAAAACCGGAAAGAAAAACAAACAAACAAACAAAAAATACCACTTTTTTTTTTTTTTTTTTTTTGAGTTGTATGTTGTAATGAATATCAGACTATAAATGAGTCTATAATTCTCTCCTGGGAGGGGATTGAGATGCTTCTTTCAGGTGAGCAGAGACCTTTAGAGCCCCTGGTGGTGTGTAACAAATAAGAGGGAAAAAAATAAATGAAACTGTTTGGATATCGGTCTGTAGCGGTAAAGCAAGAGTTCAGTATTCTGTTCTTTTCACCAGCCAATCCATGTCTGTAGAACATTTATTAATCATGCAATCAGATGCAGTCTATGTATTTCTGATTGCTGCAAATCACCTTAACTCTTTTAAAACTAAATAATAGGCATGTGACTTATGACAAGCAATTTAAGATTCAGAACATGTTAACAAAATGTTTTGCTTTATTTACTTTTCAGAACAACTCATCCAGAAAGACCAAGAGAAGAAATAAGCACTAGATTTTGCCACACATTCTCCAACACAGCCGAAAATAAAAGAAAAAAAAATGCAACAATATTAGTTTTAATAATAATAATAGTAATAATAATAATAATAATACATTAAGCAATACCATATATGGAGTTTGTGTGAACAAGACGAAGACCTAACATTGGTCACCGTGGATACCACCAGCACTAACTCAATGCACCAATAGCAGGAAAGGAAACAAGTCTTATTTAAATAAGTGTTAATCAAAGCTTTGCACGGTCATAAAATGCTTCTAAAACTTCTCGGTTCAACCATATATATTTTTTTGCATTTTTAGCTCAGTTTTTAGGCTTCCATTTTTTCTGCAATCATTTCTTGTCCTTTGAAGGTTTTTTTTTCTTTCAAATATCCATGGGAAGATATGGGTCCTTGGCTGGGTTTGTTTGTTGCATTGCATGTGTGTTGTGCAGGTATGTTGAAGCTGGATAAAGTGTGCAGATGTGTTTTGGTGTCCGCACAACTGTCCTTGTTGCTTGAAGTTGGTTGAGGGTCACAGCTCGAGGATGTGTAATGCTTCTTTTTTATACCAGAGAGCTGATGTAGAGACTAATGCAGAGACTGCAGGTGTGTGTGTGTGTGTGTGTGTGTGTGTGTGTGTGTGTGTGTGTGTGTGTGTGTGTGTGTGTGTGAGAAAGAGAGAGAGTAGGGAAGCATGTTGGAATCGGTAGGAGGGTTTTGCGGTTGCAAGAGAAACAGAAGACAGAGAGAAGATTTTCTGGGGTAGGAGTTGAACATAAAAAGGAGTGTGTGCCTACAAATTGTGGTGTGTTTATATAAACTCTATGTATTCGGTTACTTAAGTGTTTGTGTGTGCATGTATGTGGAGTGTGTATGTGAGGTGTGTAAGGCACAACCAGTCTCTGTCAGTCTCTGAGATCCATGCTGGAGCCGAACAGAGCCACCAGCTGCTCTTCGTAGTGAGCAATGTTCCTCTTCATGATCTCCATGCATGGACCCAGTAAGCGCTCGAACGCCTGCACATCAATTACTGCAAAAAAGCATGTGCGCGTTAAGGCCAAACAATCAGTTATATGGGTTGGATAAATAAACAATACGATTGAAAAACCCACATGCACCTCACAGACACTTACCCAAGCACTTAACATCTCCAATGGCGTAAGCTGAGGCAGCCCTTGGTTTATTGGTTACAAATGCAAGCTCTCCAAAGTACTGCCCTCTAGTGCAGCGGGCAATTTCTACCTCGGCATTATCCTGCCTGTCTGCTTTTGTCTGCAACAAAGTGTAATCCTTGATTCAACACACTTCCCCTGTCCTCTAATCAAACTAATAAACATATTCTTCAAACAGAAAATTGAAGAAGCAGCATGTGTTTAAGATTCACCAAAGATGAAAACAAACTTACTTTGCTCTTCATCATGATCTTCACCTCCCCAGATTCAACAATGTAAAAACAATCCGCTTTATCACCCTAAAGAAAAAACAAAAAAAACAAACAAAAAACAAACAATCCTGTTCAATTACATAATACTATTCCAACTCCGTTTTGCTGATGAGACTAATTCAGATTCCTTTGTGTGAGCATCAAAGGCATGATGCATTTCTTTATTAATCACCTACCTGCATTATAATCCTCTCTCCATCGTGAAAAGTCTTCACCCCCAAAACGTCAACAATCTTCATTCTTTCAGACAACTTAGAGGCAAAAAGAAAGAGAGGGTGTGGGGGGGGGGGGGAATGGTGTGTGTGTGTGTGTGTGTGTGTGTGTGTGTGTGTGTGTGTGTGTGTGCGCGCACAAGTACAATATGGTTTTAATCTGAGAGCATTCAAATTACAAATAGTTAAAACCCAATAATATACATATTATTAATATAATGAACAGGAGTTATTTCCATCATGCCAATTCAGGAAAACCAAAACAGCACTATTATGTTAAAACAACGAAAACACATATTTGTCCTTCATGCTGCATATATGGAAGCTCTTAATTCATACTGAACATTTAAATGCTAAATACAAAAACACATACAGACCAAAAATACACTCAAATATATTGTTAAACAAATAAACAAGCCCCGCTATGCCAAGCTGCCACTCTTGGGCTCTTGCTGTAATGTACGTGACAAATAAAGGCTATTCTATTCTATTCTATTCTATTCTATTCTATTCTATTCTATTCTATTCTATTCTATTCTATTCTATTCTATGAAATCAAGAATTGCGGTTGCAAACAATGCCACGTTACAATGTACAATAAAATCTACGTAACATCTGCACCTTTTTCAGGTCATTTATGATTATTAAATATAACCTGTACGGCCAACACCATATGGCCAGATTTATGCTTCACTTTATTCCTCATGAGATTTAACTTTAACTAGTGGCTGTAAAGTAATTAACTTCAGCCTTGGCCACTCAGGAGGATCTCTAGTAGAAGAGACTGACGCAATTACTATTCCCATATATGGTAGTAAAGTAGACCAACGGCTAAATTAACTATGATGCTGTGTTATAACTGTTATGCATCAATTCTGCAAAAGAAAACTCCATCCAGCATTGTGTTGGGATAACAGACTCCGAACGCTACACCAGTTTCAGTTTTATGAGCTGTACTCAATAATATATTAGTATGCTTATTCAAGACATGAGCAAACACCAGATTTTACTGTCTCTACAGAAGGAGTTTATTATTTATCCTCATCACTACTTACCTCCAGAGACTTAAGGAGAGGCACAGACTCGATGAAGCTCTCATACATCCTCCTCTTCTTTGCATTGTTTTTTACAATCAGCCTACGGAATGTTGCTCGATCCTGACACAAACACAAAAAATCACAAAAAACATTACCCCTTTTTTTAACTCAGAATTTTGCAGCAACTTGAGTCATTTCATCCAAACGTGGCACTTACTGACATTCATCAAGTCTTGTCAACCGTTTGCTGTTAGATAGATTTTGGAGTCTGCTTGTGGAGATTTGTGTCTATTCAGCCACATGGGTGTTAGTAAAGTCAGATATGTGCGCCAAAAAATTGGATGTATCCCTAATTGTTGTTGTTGTTATTATTATTGTGACCAAGTATGCAAGATAATGGTGTCCCATTATTTATATTTCACTTATTCAGTAAATCCAGCAAGAATATTTTATTTAATTTAGCTTGTTTAAATAATCAAACGTTTTATATATACCCTTGGTAATGCAAAACATCATAATGCTGTGGAGTGTGTGACTACTGAATCCGGCCACCTGCTGAACCACACTCACACACACACATACACACAGAGGATGTAGTCTATCTGTTGGCAGAGACCATTTTACTAGGCATATTAATTAGCTTTCTTGAATTAACAGATGCTAGACAATCTTTCAAGAATCAGGAATATGACAGAAAATGTGTTTTGCAAAACAGAGTCGAGTGCAGCAGAAAAACTATATCATTAATGCAACATCAACATACACTTAAAAACCTTGCACTTAAACACTACATTAAATCAATTCGCTTTGACTTCCCTCAGGTTTTGTGTCAGCTAAACACTGTTGTGTTCAGCCTGCTATTATAGGCTACACTTATTCATCAATGAAGTTACACTGTATTAAGTCAAGTTCAACTACCCACTTGGTGGTGCTGCAGGTTAGGACTGTTGGGTTATCTCATTTCGCATGCACAGCG
The DNA here is from genome assembly GCF_946808225.1 of Silurus aristotelis. Taxonomy (NCBI): domain Eukaryota; kingdom Metazoa; phylum Chordata; class Actinopteri; order Siluriformes; family Siluridae; genus Silurus; species Silurus aristotelis. Next base: position 7,991,349 of record NC_139584.1, read on the forward strand.
TAAATTGTGGATTAATAAATGCTCACTCAGTTGAGCATTCTCTCTTACAAAAAAAAAAGGCCCAACGAAATGAAGTACGTATTAATGAATGCACATGCGCACACACAAATACTTACCAGTCCCCAGAGGGCCCCCTCCTGCTTGGAGATGATGGTGGCAGCACGGGGTGTGTTGTACATAAGTGCCAGCTCTCCAAAGCTGCCCTTGTGATTGTACTGACCAACGCAGCAGCCCACGCCATCCTTCTGCACCACAATATCATACACGCCCCTGCAATGGAAACAAAACACCACTTAACGCTGGTGCATTTCTCCAAGGTTTAGGTTCATGACGTTGTGACAAGCACTTCAAGGATTTCAATATGGTCCGGGAACCACAGGTGGGAGAATTGAATTAGGAAGTGGGCTGAGTGGCGAAACAATGCCCACTCCCACACACCGTCGGCTTGCAACCGTTTGGAAATGTTAATGCATATTAATGAAGTAGAGTACAGAGTGTATGAGCCAATCCACCCAAAGGACAAAGGCACGAGAAAATAAAGTGGATGTATAAAGTAGATGTATATTTTAGGGGGTATATATATATATATATATATATATATATATATATATATATATATATATATATATATATATATATATATATATATATATATATACACACACACACATACACATACACACACACATACACACACACATATACACACACATATACACACACATATACACACACACACACACACACACACACACACACACACACACACACACACACACACACACACACACAGTTTGAATTGATAAAGGGTGTTTCCATTCATACACTACAAAACAATTACAAGAAAAACATTTTTGAGGACAGCTCATACTTATCCAATAAATACATTAGTCTTCTTTGTTGTTACAAAGTGGTAAAAATGTTCTAAAGTACATTTTGAAGAGAAAAACAGAGCTCTACAGTGCAGAACGGTTGTTAATAATTCTAACTATCAATTCTAACACTAAATGTATAATGATTCACAAATAGCATCAAATGCTCGCTGTTGGGTATTCAGAAATATAAATTTTATTTGTATTCTATTCTCAATTTGCTTTACTGCTTTCAAAACTGTGGTGCACGCTTACCTTTCAATGACGTAGAAATTATCCCCATCATCTCCCTGATCGATGACATGTTCTTGTGGTTGCACGAGCACTTCGAACATGGCATCCAGCACTTGTGAAAACTGCTCCTGTTAACACAGGAGGAGGGGGGAGTTGAGCATCAGGATGTAGATACATACTGTGTGTATGGGTCGAGGCTGGGTCTTCCAACATGACAATGACCCGAAGCACACAGCCAGGATAACCAAGAAGTGGCTCTGTAAGAAGCATATCAAGGTTCTGGCGTGGCCAAGCCAGTCTCCAGACCTAAACCCAATAGAGAATCTTTGGAGGGAGCTCAAACTCCGTGTTTCTCAGCGACAGGCCAGAAACCTGACTGATCTAGAGAAGATCTGTGTGGAGAAGTGGGCAAAAATCCCTCCTGCAGTGTGTGCAAACCTGGTGAAAAACTACAGGAAACGTTTGACCTCTGTAATTGCAAACAAAGGCTCCTGTACCAAATATTAACATTGACTTTCTCAGGTGTTCAAATACTTATTTGCAGCTGTATCATACAAATAAATAGTTTAAAAATCATATATTGTGATTTCTGGATTTTTTGTTTTAGATTATGTCTCTCACAGTGGACATGCACCTACGATGACAATTTCAGACCCCTGCATGATTTCTAAATGGGAGAACTTGCAAAATAGCAGGGTGTTCAAATACTTATTTTCCTCACTGTATATACACACACACACACACACACACACACACACACACACACACACACACACACACACACACACACACACACACACACACACACACACACACACACACACACACACACACAGGATCCTCTATACTCGTGACCTCAATAGTTCGCAACTTTTTATTTGGAACCGGACTAAGAGTAACTGGCAAAAAATCTGATGGTTCGCGAAAGGCTCGAAAGTACATTTAAAAACCAAATTTGTACTAATACATAACATTACATAAAAATGTTTAAAAAACTTGAATTATTGTATGATTCATTTAAAGTAGTAAATAAAACATTTATGACAACTAATTCACAATTTTTGTGGAGTTTACAGTATAGTACATGTACAATTTCCCTTGAAAAACGAACCATCAAAAGGAGAGAGCCATAGAACATAACCCCCGCGAGTTTTAAGGTTGCACTGTATATACAGTCAACCCCCGATAATTTGAGTCCAAACTTGCAGCTCGGAAAATTTGCGGGTTCTCATTTGGAACCTACTAAAAGCAAGTATTGGATTATTTTAAAATTTGCGGGAATCCGCAGCAGGACCGAATGCTCAGGACTGTTAGGAATAACATTTTAAACTATGTTTTCTTGAATACATTTTCTTCAAAACATTTTTACAACACATTATTGTATTTAAGTGAGATAATGTCCAGATGAATTCACTAAGGTACCATAGGGGCTGTGGGGGTGCGTCCAACATTCGCAGACATATAGATATATGATATATATACACACACACGCACACAGATGTGTGTGTGCATGTGTACCTGATCAAGAGCTTTAAACAGCAGTATGTCTTTGCAGGCCTCCTGCAACCTGCATCTTTGCTCGTCTGTTTTTGGGTGAACGACTCTTGGCTCCGAGTCTTCATCATCTTCATCCGGGTTAAACGCCTCTGCGCACACTGAAAGTAGAAAACTGGTGTTAAAAAAACAGACACTCTTAGACAATTGGTTTCCATAATGACACAGGAAACGTAAGGCAAGAAATGCGTCTCGCATGAAAAATTTTTAATGACCGTTCTAAAAGGGCCTCCTACAGAACCAACTGCCCCAGGGTGAGCCTAGATTATTGACATGTTTAGTGTATTTATGATTTTTGAGACAGGATATTGTCCTTAAAACATCAAAACAAAAAGTTTTTGCCAAAAATTAATACATGCTACCTAGGAGAAGGATGAAAAAGCAGATGGAGAATCTTCCTAGCCTTGAACTTTGGCTCTGTTAAATGCTCACCAAAAGAAAAAACTGTACAAAACTGACAGCAAGCTGACTAACTAAACCAAAGAGTGCTTTCAAATATGCAAGGTTTAGTCTATGTCAATTAAACCCTGGTGTGTTTCATCCCTAGGTGTGGTTATTTACGCAGGTAACAACACCTTATCTTACACACAGGTGAAACATAACAACCAGTCAGTGTGTAAAAATAGTTTATATCAAGTGTGGGGTAGTTTAATTGCAGTGAACCAAACATCTTTTGTGTAATAGGATGCAAGCCAAAAAATAAAAATAAATCAAGTGATATTTGACCTATTTAATGGCTCATCATTTATTTAGCACCATTCTTGGCAAATACTTAATCATTACTGTATAATTTTTCCAACTAGTGATGGAAAGTTTTTATATAATATATTTTATGTAATATATTTACTTATGTACAGGGTAAAACATTCTGCAAATAAAACTATCTGGTTTTAACTTTGACTTGGCAAAAAGACAAAGTGTGAAAGTACCTCAAGGTTTTTTTTGGTCATAAAGATAAAGAAAGAAAAAAAAAAAAAAAAGTATAAATTCTTTTATTTATCAGTCCCTCTCGGGTGAAACTGTTCTGTGTAACTGCGTTAAAGTGGATAATTCCACTGTGCAGTGCAAAGGGGGAGGCACAAGGCTTTATTTTAAGTATGTCAGTCTGTTAGTTGTATTACTGGACTGTATTTATGGCTGCTCATGCGTATACTTACACTGTAGCTCTGCACTATGTATTGGACATGCAGTAGATCAGTATTTGTGTATATATATATATATATATATATATATATATATATATATATATATATATATATATATATATATACATATATATATATATATATATATATATATATATATATATATATATATATATATACACACATACATACATACACACACACACACACACACACACACACAAACACACATACATACATACATACATACATATATACATATAAATATACACACACACATACATACATATGTTTGTATGTGTGTATATATGGGAAACAGAGGTAGGTTACTTCATCTTGATCTTGTATGTAAAACTATGTAGTGTGAGCATGAGAAATATTCAGAAGTAAGTCTTTCAGTTGTTTTCTAATAACAGAATATCCATCTGCTGGGCAAGACTACAGTAAGCATACTAAAAGGGAGGGGCATAATTACCAAGATACACACTCTTGGGAGGAAATGATAGAGCAAGGCTATGCTACTCTCACACACTTTCTAAACTGCATGGTTAGGGCAATGACGTCAAGAACTCACCCGACACTCTCCGGTTAAATCTGCTGGGGGGAGGCGCTGTGGGAGGAGGGAGAGAGAGAGAGAGAGAGAGAAAGAAAGAGTGTTAATTAAATTTAACTGTCTCTTTGCACTGTACACACACACACACACACACACACACACACACACACACACACACACACACACACACACAGTCAGTTGCTTGAACGTAAACATCTTCCTCTTGTCTCTGTGGGCACCAGGTAGGTGTGCTGATTTCCCTGCAAGGTCTATTGAAACCCTAAATCCAAAAAGTGTAGCAGTGGGTGAATGTGCAAGATACTACGCACACACATATTTGCGAGCGAGCGAGCGCGCGCGCGCACACACACACACACACGCACACACACACACACACACACACACACACACACACACACACACACGGTTGCACTGAAATGCCTGTGCCAGCCCTGAGGTCTCTCCTGCTTTCAGACTGCCTTCCACTACACTGTATTTCTCACTGAGCTGTTATTCTCTATTAACTCCACAGTGTGAAAATAAACCTTAGGAATACTTACCTAACCCTGACAACACACAACACACACACACACACACACTCTACAGAAGTTCTTGTGGGAGTACTGTGCTAAACATCTACAGTGTACCATTTTTTGCTCAATTTTGGTTAGAAAGCTCCAATTAACAGTAACAAAACACTTTTTACAATTTACTCAAATTTTCTGTTTCTGTAAGCAAACTTAACCTTAACAAAACCTAAAGCACTTATGATGATTAATTCTCTCTCTCGCTCTCACACACACACACACACACACACACACACACACACAGACACCGACCCACCCACCCAACCACCCACCCACTCACCCACCCACCAAATTTTAGTTCAGACTGTTGGACCTGTGAAAAACACTAGCATTGCGTCTACCTGGCAGATTCAGCCATTTGGCGTACACAGAGGTCACGAGATGATGTGCTTCACTCTCACGTGCCTGATGTTGCCATAACAACCATCACCATAACAACACCCCTATCATCCATCAGCCAAGCCGAGACCGGACAAATATGCAATATTAGAACAAGGTATAGAAATGCAAAAGAGCCGATATATAAGCACAGCAGAACCCGTTTAGTGCAAAGGAGACTGTATATGAGGGGAATGTACTGTATATTCTCACCTGATGAATTGGACAGTAAAGATTTTAGGACACTTGTCCATCACACCCATACATGGTTCTTCCCCAGACTGTTGCTACAACCTTAAAAAACATACAATATATATATATATATATATATATATATATATATATATATATATATATATATATATATATATATATTATATATATATATATATATATATATATATATATATATATATATATATATATATATATATAAAAAATATACAAATCTTTGGTCGCTACAGCTTACTGCAGCAGTTTCCCTTTACTGGAACTAAGGAGCCTGAACTTCTGCACATAATAACGCACAAATCAAACTCAATGAAGACATAAGCTGGCAAAACTGGACTGAAAGAACTTGAGTGGCCTGAACATACTTGCTGAACAGGGATGAACTGGTTCAGTGACTGCACCTCAGGCCTCCTGACCAGACAACAGTGCCTGACTTTTCTAATAATGAGAAGTCCTTTGGCCAAAAAGACTATTCTTTGGCCATTCTGTCCTTTTTCTAAATGCCAACAATAACAACAACAGTAACGTGTGACTGCTCGGTCATATTTTATCGACTTGTTGCAGCAGAGCTCCATGGTGTTAATGATTTTTCTTTTCTCTTACCCTTTAAAAAGACAGTACAAAATATTTTCCGCTTTTTAACAAATCCAAGGGTGGTCTGATGGCTTTTGTCGGGCCATAGCTATGGTTTTACATGCATTTTTTTAACCCCCGTTTCTTGTCATTTCTAAGATTTGTGTGTATCCAGAAAAAGGTTTTAAAACACATGATGAATTGCAAACTGATTCAAAAGAGACTACCAGGCAATCAAATTAAGGCGTTTGAACACACAACTGATTAAACTGATAATTGTAATAAAAGTTATCCTCAGTGCAAAGCCTCGATTTGTATTGTTAAATGGATATATTGGGAACGAAGTCTTCTACAAACACATCCATAACACAGTAATGAGATCGTATCACTTTGTGATGCTTGTGTCCGGAAGGAAAGGAAGCTGTTGGAATCATCCTGTAGCAAGTCATGGCCACACAGATGTGTTTTATCAGTGAGGAACAACAAGCTTTTTGACCACATTTCTTTTTAAAGAGTGCAGGCTTAGAAAATGATTTCGAATGGAAAATCCCCATCAGCAATGAAAAAAACCACATGACTGTCTGTACGCGTTTAAGAGTTAGATAGGAATGATAGTGTCCGTGATAGCACGGAGCAGAAAACTGATGTTCATTCTCTTTCGCACGAATGGAAGTGTTTCACAATACTCCAGCCATATCAACAGAACAAAGTGCACCGGCATGCACAAGTGCAGACTGAGAAAAGACCTGTTTATGCGTGTGTGAGTCTATCACCCTGATGGAGAACAGGGCTTAAACTCGCTCCTCCCTCACCCACAATGCACTGCTCAGTGTCACAGTGAATGTGGGTCTAATATTTGTGTGCGTGTGTGTGTATGTGCGTGTGTACGTACTAGAGAGAGCAAGAGAAAAATAGAAAGAAACAAACAAGTGCACGTCATATCAGAGAGCAATCAAACCACAACCGGGTGACTAGATATTAGTTTTTGTTCTCACACACAGTCCCGTATTCAAACAGAGTCTCTCTCTCTCTCTCTCTCTCTCTCACACACACACAGCTGAGAAAAATGTAAGAATGCAGTGTAATTAATTACATGTCACATTTCAAACTGCTACAGCTGACACACCTTTACAGTCAGTCTCTCTCTCTCTCTCTCTCTCTCTCTCTCTCTCTCTCTCTCTCGTCGTATATTTTATGCCGCCGTGTTCTCGTGTGTGCCCAATGTGACAACAACAAACTTTATTCCCGACATGTAAAATTTCCTCAGTGCTTGCTATAATTCTATATTCAACATTATTTAAGAAACCTCAAAAGTGTTTCATGGAAATTGGAATAATTTTTCTCACAAAAAGCTCCACTTTTCCACTGGATTCTGTTTTTCTCACACCCCTCCTTCTTCCTGCAATTAATCCTGAGGTCCCTATGTCCTTTTTCTGTCTCTCATGGACTTCCCCGGCCATTCTGTCACACACACACACACTGCAGCCCTCCATCATTCCCTCCCCCCTTTTTCTCTTTCTTTACTGCGTACTAGAGCCATAAAAGGCAGCGTCGTTCTGTAGTGTGCCAATGCCTTTAACTCTTTACTGACCAAAAGACAAGTTTAAATTCACCCAAGGGTGGGCAAGCGTAAGCACCATGTTGCAGTAAAACAAAGACAAGGCCACATAAGAGCAGCGACTTGCGGTGGGAGTCTCTTAAATGTTTCATTATACACAGCGGTACCAATTTTGGGAGAAAATACACATCCACAAACTGAATAAGGGCCTCAGCAAACAGCTCTTAATGGTGGTGTTCAAGGGAAGGTCAGTTCATCGAAATATCTTCTGTGTGATTATACAAGGCCACCATTTGTCTGCTTTATCTGCTCTCTGATTGGACAAGGTTACAGCACATCGTAGTGTCTACATGGAACATTTCCTGCTGGAGCGCCTTAAGGACAATCAGATTTGGTCATTTTTCGTAATTAAATTTTAACTTCATTTATCTGACTGATGATGCGAGAGAGCATCATTGACAACTCCATGTCAGATTGTACAAGTAAATGCTGTGGAAATGGAACACGCTTAATGTTTTACCAGGTCCTGGTGGCTTTTCTCACACTGCTATAGGTTTAGATTGTATCCTGGACCGCTCTGTCCATCCTTTCTTCAATCCCAATGAACCCCGTCCACTAATCAGATTGTCCAAGACATCAGAAACAAACCTACAGGGGCTGCATGTGTGTGTGTGCTTGTGCTTGTGTATAAGGGATTCAAAATAAAAACGGGGCAGAATCCAGACAGACTAAAAGCAATTTCTAAACTAATTGTGTTGGAACCTAAAAGAAAAAAGAATCCTGGTTGCTGCAACTGAATGTTATTTGGCAAATTGATTGTATTAGGACCTAAAAGACCAGTTGCTACAACTCAATTATATTTAGACAAATTGAATACGGATGTACAAGTTAATATTGTGAAAAACTGGTTTTAAATATTTTCTTCAATATAAATCAATGTGCAACATGCAGGGAAATGCAAATTTCGCATCCAAGCTGCTTGTATTTCATTTATAATTGTCCAGTAGAAATGTAGATTCAACCAGCCAAGCAATAACCAGGATGGAATGTTTTCTAGGTGGATTATTTAACATTAATGGATGACTAACGATATTTCCAAAGAACACGCATTTATGAAAGGTTGAGAGCTTGTAACAGTGTCAGTTATCTCGTGATTAAACAGATTTAAAGAAGAGAAAGACAGGTGCCATGCAGCTTTAGCCTGTGACACAATGACGGGACATAATATTTACAAACAAGATACACTACACGATCATAAATTAGATTATTTTCCTCCATTAAACATGATTTATTCCCCAGCCCCATTCAATTATTAAATCAGAAGCCGGGAATGAATTTTTCTAAAAGCAGCTCTGACAGTAGATCTGTCTGTAACATCACATGTTTATATTAATGCACTGGTTAAAGATATAGTTTCTATAGTAACTGCTAATTCACAGGGATTATATGGTGAGTGCTCACTATCTATATAGTAATAAAACATACAAAATAAACTAAGATCAAAGAATACAATTGTTAAAGCAAAGTAGGTAAGCATTGATGTGGTAAAGCTTCATTTTCATTAAGCATTTCTGAAAGGAGATTTCAGTGTTTGTAGCAGTCGATAAATGTGTTTTGTATGCTTTTTTGGCCTTGTCAGATTTAAGGTGGTCCCCAAAAGATGGGATCAGGCAGCACAGCGGAGGATCAAACAAAACCTAATGTCAACATTTCTTCCCACCTACATAAATAAATGCCATCATGATTTGTGTAATAACATTTTCTAGCTATCAGCTGCATAATTACACATACGCAAAACATGAAAAAAAAAAAAACCCCATCAAATCTATTTTGACTCATTTGCAGTTGTTTTTCAGCGATTGGGTTGCATAAAGGCATTATTTTAACTGCAGCTATCTTCTCAATAAGTCGCTTAGTCCATTCAGACCAGGACTTACGGGGTCAGATTTGAGGTTAAATCACTGTTGGCTGTGCCAGACAGTATGCTTTTGTTACTTCAAAAGTATCATGAAATTAAATTAGCAGTTTCAAAACACAAAAAGCTAGAATATCCCTTTAGATGGAAAGAAAACAGCATTTTCACACAATCAGTGTGCAAGCTTTTATCTGGAAGGGTCATTTGAGCTTTTATGTGGCTTGAAAAAAAGAAAAAGAAAAAAAATTATATATATATATATATATATATATATATATATATATATATATATATATATATATATATACACACATACACAATTTTTTTTTATATATAAATAAAGATATACATCTTTTTTTTCAAGCCACATAAAAGCTCAAATGACCCTTTCAGATAAATGCTTGCACACTGATTGTGTGAAAATGCTATTTTCTTTTCATCTAAAGAAATTGTATAAAATGTATTTTTATTTATTTTAATAAAAAAAAAAATTATAAATAAATAAACAAAATAATTCTCTCTCTCTCAGTATCATATTCATATATATATATAAAAATAAAAATCATACACCTCTGACTGTTTAGGACACTGAATATTCTATGTATTTCACTATTTGCTTGGTCAGTTGCCTGTGACTGCTTAATGTCAAACCCCTGCATGGATGAATATAGAGTTTCAACAATGAAGCACAAACATAGCAGCCTTTCCCTATCCTGTAAGCACTGACCTCACCACTAAGCTTTGAGAAAATACAACCATAAACTAAAGTTTTTTATAGCGTGACCTATACGAGCCCAAACCCCCTAACATTTTTGCAAACACTCATTCATTGCGTTTATTATAAACCGCCTTGAAGAAAAAAAATCTGTCAATACACAATATAAACCTTTGTTATAAACAAAGCTTCCCTCAGCCGTAGTAAAAAAAACAACCTGCAGTGCCGCAATTAATCACTATGTCTCGTTGATATGATCTCTTTCAGCATGTTGCTTTTTAGCATATTAAACTCATGATCTCCGCTACTGAAGCAGCCAGAATACAGGCTCTGAACTAAGACCCGAGTGTGTGAAAGACAAATAACGACGGAAGAGTTTGTCCTCCCTTCCTCATTCTACTGTTGCTACAGGCAGAAATAGAGAAGTACCAAAGTCCAGATTATTATCTTTGCCTGACAGAAGAATGATGTTCGCTCACGAATATACATACAAGCGTACGCTAAAAATGGGATGTCTCTTACACCAGTGATTTAACATTTCAGTTTTACAAAGTTCAATCTTAGAATTTATAACATTTAAAACAAAATTGCAGCAAAAAAAATAATTATTATTATTAAACAATATTCGTATTTCAGATATTAGTATCTCCATTTCTCAATGACATTCAAACCAAGAACTGCATTTACACTCAGGCTACAAAACGATGCCACTACTTCCGCTTATTCATTGTGACAATCACAACTGTACAACTTAACCTCGCATGGGTCTAGGGTGGGGTTGGGGGTGGGGGTGTAGTGTGTGAATGATTAAAATTCCCAAAATGCCTGCATGCAATGAGAGAAACAAATCTGTCCTGAACAAAATGTTTAATAATGTGTTCTGATTTTCACAATTACTGTACAAACAACAAACGAGGTTAAAATGTATAACATGAATGGATACGGATCTTGGCTGCTCACTTAAAACTTGGCAATGACACACATGTAATCAAGATCATATTTATCAAGTGGCTTATGAGTCATGCTCAGCAGAGCAGATACGTTGCCACGGTTAATTATTTAACCAGCTGTTAATATCGCTAGTTTCCTTTCAGATTCAGGAGCACAAGCTGTGTTTTCGGGACCCCAATAGGATTAAGGTTTTTTTTTTTTACTACATGCCAGAATTTTCCATTTCAAATATACCAGCAAAAATTCAGACTTTTTAGGACCATGTATCTACCGCTGCCTTTTAAAGTAGCACAATGAATCCAATGAAGCCTTTGAATCAAGTAAATGCTTTTTCATACATTTGTGGCGAAAGTGAAATGAACCGTAAATCAGCAGCCCCATTACAGAAGTTTTATGCAACTGCAAAACGATCTGTTTAACTTTAAAAGAGTGGATTTGTTTTCTTTATATACCACTGGGAAAATCAGTGATAGGTGTTATTCAACCTCTCTGGATAGACTAGTCTTTCCAGCCCCTGATGACATTTAAGAAGAATTAAAACACGTCACTTTGAACTGATTGCTTCACTAAACACTTTTTAGGTATAGGAAGCTGTTCAAATACACTATATGAACAAAAGTTTGTGTACACTTACACATACCATGAGATTCGTATGTGCTTGTTGAACATCTCATTCCACATTTATTAGTCCATGTCCCAATAACCTTCACTCTCCTGGGAAGATGTTCTATTTAATTTTGGAGTGTGTTTGTGGTGATTTGTTCTCATTCAGCCACAATGGCTTTAGTAAACATGTAGGGTGAGGAGGCCTGGGCTTCAGTCAGCATTCCAATTCATCCCAAAGCTATTCAAAAGGGTTGAGGTCAGGGTTCTATAGCAGGTCACTCAAGATCCTCTACTCCAACCATATAAACCACATCACTGTCATAATGAAACAGGATCTCCTGGCTTTTTTGCCTCCTACTATGTGGTAACACGTGCCTTAATACTTTATCCATATAGTGTACAAGCAATAAGTGTATACACTTGCAACACTGCTGCAGACTTTTTGCAGAGTTGATCCTGCCCCGCTTCTTCTACATCTACAGTCTCACCATCCACTCATGGGGGCGAGACAGATAAGTGTCAAAATGACGATGTACAGTGGAGACAGTGTTAAACACTGCAGAACAGAGACAGCGGAAAACAATGACAGCTTCAATTATTCAAAAGGCGGCAGCTTCGGCATTAATCAAAATGACTGACGAAACGCGAAAAAGCCTGCGTACGATATTTCGGAAGTAGTTTTTCTCGCACTTCCATTTTCTTTTTATTACGATAAAAGAAAGGACGACCTACACCTGACCATACATGTGCAAATGTTGAAGAATCTCAACAATTGTTTTTTTCCCACTAAACTGGTGCTTGCAATAAGTCTGATATATTCTGTTTTCCTCAACATTTTAGGCAATTATATCATTACACACCATGCTGTTCACATTGAGACAAATGCAACTGTAGAACAAAATAAGTGATCTGAATTTGAAGTGTCCACAATCTTTTGTGATTGTGTGTGTACCGAGGCTAAAGTAATATCTTGGTTAAAAACAATCACTTTTAAAATAAAGTGCTAAAGATCTCACTGTGACCTGTAGATTTTTTAATTTAACATAGATGTTTAGATAGATAAATAAATAGAAAAAAAGATAGGCAGAAAAGAAAAGAAAAGAGAACTCCTATTGTAGTAACAGTGACAGCACCTCAGCTCTCTAATAGCAGGACCTCAGTCTCGTGCAAAATAATAAATACAAAATAATCTATTCTCTTCTTTCAATACTGATTATCTGCCTGTTAATATTTCAAGTAAACAAGGTTATTTTCTCTGTCTATATTGGTATTAATCACTCACTGGTCACACATGCATTCAACTGAGATTAGACTGAGATTAGACTGGAAAGCGTTGGGAGTATTTCTCAAAAACATTGCTTATCTGCAATTTATACAGCAGAACCAGAGGGGCCAAATGCTCTGATAATCAGCTAGAATATATTACTGTACATAGTCTGATAAAAAGCTTGACAAATGAAGAGTAAAATATTAATAAACGACCTGTAATTGAAGATAAGTGGCCCTGACTACAAAACTTCTGAGAAGTCCTTCTTTAAACCAATGGCCCAGACACAAAAACAGGAAAGGACTATATAACAGTTTACTCAATTAAGCCATTTCTGTGCCGATTCGGCTGAACGAAATGGGGAAAATTCTCTCACAGAGAATACAGTGTTGTGACAGCTGAAGCTCGCCTAATGAAACCCACATTGCCTGACCTGGTACACAACAGAAATAACCTGAAGAGGAGAACAGGGTTTCTCGAATTAAAATGGTAAAAAAAAAGGCCTCCTTGTGGGTTTTATCTTTATTGAAAAAAAGTAACAAATCTTTTTTTCAGATTCATTATTTATAAATTATTTATTATGTAATTATAAGGTCTCTCGTTTAAACTGCTCGGTCAGCATGCCACTCTAACAGGAACTACATCAGACTGCATCATGCAATTACCGACAAGCACACAAACACACAAACACTGTTTTGTGTGTATGTGCACATGCAACTTCTGTAGTGCCGACAAATTTACAGAATCTGTCCAGTATTTTACACGAAACATACCCAGAGCAACTTCCTGTTTCAAATGCCCATCCCAGGATTTTATTTTTATCTAGATTTTTTGTTGTCGTTAAGAGCCAGTTTAAATGATTTTTATTCTGAGATTATTATAAGATTTTGCATGACACGCTGTATGAGAATTTTGGATGAATTCTCCAAAATGTACAATGTGTCCTCCATGTCAAATTAAAGGAAGCTCTACCAGACCTCTTATAAAAAAAAAAAATAAAAAAAATTATGTCTGGGATCATGAAGGTATTTCATGTTTAAAAATATATATATATTTCCTCTGTCCGTTAACTTTTATGTTTTACCATCGCCAATACCTCATTTGTAGCTTGTTCCTGGAGTTTCAAGTTTCCACATGCCATCCTTCTCAAAGCCTTTCAAATGAACATTGTAGCAGCGGACACCAAAGTAAAATTGGCACTAAATCTAGTACAATTTTAAGCTGGAGTGTTTTGTTTCTCATAGGACTATAAAGTTCACCAAAATGTGCATGATTTTAGACTTTACAAATAAACAGACATGCAAAACAAGTCTGCAGTTCCCACACAGAAATCCCTAAATGCTGGATCCCCATGACGTACAATATGGCTATTTTGGTGAATATCAGAAACTTGAGTTTACTTGTACGGAGTGTGTGTGTATTCAGAAAATTGAATCTTAAAGCTCTAAAAAGCTCTGTTGGCAAAGATCTGCTTAAAAATGCTCAGAATATTTTGGAGTACTAACTCCTTCAGGCAACAAGGCCAAGAGAACCAATGTGCATCACTTGGAAAGAAAGAAATCAAATGCAGAATGATCGCAGTTACACATTTCCTCCTTTAAATTTAGAAATAATTATTGTTGAGTTCTGGGAGAAGCAAAAAGAAGAAAAAGAAGAAGATTATTGGAGAGTTAAAATAAAAAACAACTTCAAACCAAGACTTTGTCTCACTACTAAACATTTAAGAAGTCTCAAACAGATTTGATTTGAGAACTGCCTTTAACGCTACTTTGAATGATTTGCATAATTTGTATTTTTTTTATTTACATTTTTACAACATTCCAAACTGGCTGCACGTCAGACACGGCTCTAACAATTTTCCACCACTCCCACTCGCATATTTCAGCTGTTATGCTGCAGGTGACCTGAGATCATTCCATCCTCCGTTCAAGGTTCACCTCTGGCTTATCTCACCCACCCTGTACCTGGGCACAGGAGAAAGCCATGTTGCTGGACAGAAGTAAAAATCTCATTTACCACCATACTGTAGAACATTGAATGTTTCTGCTTTGACTTAATATTTATCAATCAATCTTTTCTTATTTAAATAGGAACCAAAAAAAACATTCGTCCACAGATTTTCTAAAAAAAATAATAATAATAATCTGTTTTTCAATCAAACTTTGGCTTTTTTAATGCTGGCTTTTTTTTCAAGTACTGATTTCATTTTCTGTTTAAATTGAGCAGTAACACAGACAAAAAGTTCCATAACCTATTCAGAAACATATTAGATAATACTTCCTCCGACTGTAATAAGATTAAGAGATTTACCCATGCATGGCAACAATCTGCTTGCTATTCTCTCACTTCTATTATCTTAACACTCATGCTAATTGGCAAAAATCTACAGTAGGATAATAACAGGAACAAAAACAATGTTTTTTTTTTTTTTTTTACACCAGAGCTATGGGTGCAAAACTATTTTAGACTGACCAGTCACAGCTCCAATCCCCTTCATATATTTAACTAAGATATACAGAATATAAAAGTGGTAGAAGCATAATATCAAATTAAAAATAAATCAAAATCATATTTTATTTGTCACATACACATACATACAGAGTACGACATGCAGTGAAATGCTTTATACGACCGTCCGGCATTCAAGCATAAAAGGGACTGAAATATAAAGAGAATGTAATGAGAGAAAAAAAAAAAAACAAGAATAAAAAAAAAGAAGGTAGATAAATAAAAATGTTAAACTATATAAAATATATGAAGATATATGTGAAAGTGTGTATATACATGGGTGTGTATGACAGTAAAATTTCAAGTGATTAACATGATTGTCCTTAAAGTGTCCGTGTGCAGCATGGTGTGGTATAAAGTGTTAAAGTGACAGTCCAGAGATTAAAGTGTCATAGTGCAAAAAGGTTGTGCAGATAAATATGCTCTAGGAGCTTAGTTTTTACCATCAATCGCATTTTGTAATTTGATTATGGTGTAATGTGTGTGAGCCGACGATGTCGTGTGTTCTGTGCGCTTTAAAGATGTATCCCTTGGTGACACACTGTGCTGTCTCTATGACAACTCAAACATGGCAGCTAGTTATATAATAGAACAATGAGACCTACAATGGAGAATGTTTGATCTGACACCAAACCTTGTAAAAAAATAAAATAAATAAATAAATAACTGATGATAAATTAGTAAGAAACGGCTAATGGAACATTAGCGCATCATTATTACAACTTCACGTCGCTCAAACATCATAACAAATGAGCAGGACGTTTTTACAAAAGTGCGACCCGTGGTAAGTTCATCTTTTGTGACGGTCTTTGACACTATTTTTCAAAACTATTTTTTTAAACGTAAAATTTTAAACACAGGGCAAGCTATTAAAAAGAATGTTAAGAATAATGTTAGAAACTGTATATTAATATGAGCTTGTAAAAGGGCAGCACTACTGTTGCACAGTCATAAATTAAAGATTAAAAAAAATGAAATCATCAATAAGCATCAATATGTAATTTAGTTTATAGTAAATCACCAAATGTTTTCTAGTTAAATAATACACAGGATTACACAATCGAATACCTGCCTCAGTTTTAAACTACTTCAACATTAAGGAATGTACACATGTGAGTGTTTCACACAATCTAGACTTCCAGATGTTTCTACTCTTGGATAGCTCATTTATAATCGTTTCGGTTAAACAGTGTTGGAAATTAAGCAAACAGGACTGTTTGGGGAAAAGTCGTTTTACTGCTCAGCCCCGACTCCTGAAGACAGGCCACCGGTCATGTTCATTTAAATGGCTAGTTACTGAGCAGTGGGTTATGCCACCTAAGTGTCTTCTATGAGAGAGAAAAGCCTCTTGAAAAACCATGAGAAAAGTAAAACGTTTTACTCAATTCAAGATTTGTTTGAAGCATTAAATTCTCACTTCAGTTTTTTTTTGCTACATAACTGTTTAGACTAAATAGACTGTAAAGAAATTCAAACACTAAGTCAATTATCTGATTTGTTCAAAGCACACTGTTCCCAACAGACTTTTTTCTGAAGTTATTTTCAAAATAAATGCAGAACGTTTCCAAAAGAAATTAATAGTACTCATCTGTGCATTAAATACATTTCTGCACTGCTGTACAGAGACAGTGTGTGAAATCAAGAAATATTTTAAGCAAACATGAAAGAGCATGAAGTACCGTAAAGAAGAAGTAGCATTTACATTTATGGCATCCGACAGTCGCCCTTTTTCCAGCTGTTGCATTTTTCTCATTGAGGGTTAAGAGCTTTGCTTACGGGCAAGTCGCAGCTTAGTGGTGATGGGGTTTAAACTCATAACATTCTGATCACGAGTCCAAACGTCTTAACCACCGAGCTACCCCTTTCCCCTTTTAATCCCCTGAAGGAGCATAAAGAATGCAAACAAGTATGTTAACAATCATGTTCTTGTTTTATCCGTTGCATTTCCACATTATACACAAGCATAGTTTTGCACCAGGCCTGAAAATGCTGTGGTCCCACTCACACCTGGCATTAAAGCCTCCTGGTCAATGATGCAATCAAACTGTGAGAGTTCTTTGTTGCGGCACTGGATGCACAAGCTCACATTCAAATGTAACTAGCCATATACGTCATGTTTTTGTCCACGGTTAAATGTTTTTAATACATGTAAAACGGCTCACATGAACTAGTTTGGTAGCAATGGTATTTTATACAAACTGGAAACATATCTGCTTTGTTGTGTGGTGTCCTCGAAAAAAAAAACACACAAATAAGAATATTACTACACATGACAAAAGAATGACCTGAATTAACTCAAACCTATGCAAAGTGATTAACCTAACAAAAACAAAACAAAAATTAGACCTGGCTTTAAGTTCATTTAACTTCACTTATGCAGATCACATCTGGCCTGAATGTCTGAGAACACATAAGGTTTACATGTGTGGACTGATGGGGAGGTGAAACCACTGCTAAAGATCAAACTTTGGTCGTATTTGAAACCTCTGTTCTCTGCAATTTGTGGCACGCAAGTAGTGGATTCAGCATGGATATTCTCCATGAGGGTGCTAGAACACTGCAAAACGAAAGTACACTGCAAACACATTACCAAATCAGAAAAAGACCACAAACAAACATCCTGAAACAACATGAACAACTTAACACATTCACTACGCTCTCGTCCACATCCACATAAAAGCAGTGAAAAGTACTTAGAAATTTCTCCACATTCTGGTTATCAAAAACATGAAAAACACGTGTGTCAAATGCAGAAAGATGAATGTTTTAAAGGGGTCAAAGCTGTTCACTTGCTTCAACTCAAACTCATTGGTGGTTCAGTAACCTTTCAGGTTTTTGCTCATTTGCAGGTATATGTTAGTCCGTGCACCACACCAGTGCTGCAACATCTCACCAGATCTTCTGGCCTTGTCTTCAGCCTTCTCTCGTGTCTACAAATTTATTGGTCATGTTAATGCAATAAGTTACCCACTGATGGGTGTGTAGTTGTAAGAATATATATCATATAGGAAGAGATTTTTTTAGTTCAGCATGTGAGAAAGTCGAAACCTGCAACACCCTGCACCGGCGTTGACGCAACCAACCAGCCAGCAGTCGTTTAGTTTCAACTTGAGCTGGCAAAGAACTTGAGCAGAGTTTAACTGGATGCAAATGAGAAGTGAAACGATGCGGTTACTACCAGTGTGAGTGAAAGACAGTGGTACAGCTTAATACTGATAAAGATTATGCATGTTTTCTGGTTTTAGATTAGTTTTTGTTCTTAATCACAGCTGCTGAGTCAGTCAGCGATACTCTATTTAAAGATGTCAAACTATATTTTTCAAAATCTTCCCTAATGACTGAAGAAGTGCCACTAGCATGAGACACATCCAGAAGATTTAATTAAAAGCTGGGATTATTGGTCCTTTTGAAATATACAGGGTCCTAAGTCTGCGTTAAAAATGGCTGAAATGTGTAGCACTGCCATGACCGAAAACAGTACATCAATAACATACTGTAACTAAATTCTGCAAATGGGATCAATGCTCTGTTAACTTATTGCGCAGACAAATGATTAAGCTTCTAATAACAAATCTGAACTGACTCATATGCTAATAAGCAAGTCCCTACTGGTCTACCTTAATACATTACTGAATTTAAATGATGCTAACGTGAGCAATTACAACACAGTGAAACTGAAGCGGCATGACGAGCAAACAGATACATGAAAGAGAATACGGTATCTAATGCAGACCGAGAGCTCGTTTCACCATTGTGAAAATACGCTTGCTTTCTCAATGACCAGATCCCATTCATTCACAGACCTGCTCAAAAAAAATGAACCTCTCTGTCCAATATACAATCCACTCATCAAATAAACATGATCGCAACGCAGACACGTGTATCAATGGTTAAAACTGATCATTTTGTATTTCATTAGTGTGTCAGATACGGGGTAAATGGGGCTTTTGAACGGCTCGAACACTAAGCCCTTCCCTACACACACATACACACCGCCCATCACTTCGCTGAATGACAGAACGCCATGGCAACTGTGTATATCGTCTTTGCCCATTCGCAATGGCTGGCCGATTACACCTAATACTCAACACATTCTGTCTATATAAATAATCGCAGAACCGTTAAACTAGCAGTTGAAAACAGGTAGTGATAACATACACACTGAGCAGCTCCTTGGATAGTTTACTCTTTGAATCTTCTAACCTTTTCGGAAAGAAAACCCTTCATCATAGAGATCTACGTAGTACCTTAAACGGTTCCTACAAATGAACAAAAGCAAAGTCCTATAGGATGCCACACGGAAGCTTAATACTTGGACACTGTTTCGTACTTACGCTCAAAGTCAGAGTCTTCTTCATCATCTTCTTCTTCACCATTGGACTCTGTCTGCATGGGCTCGCCATCAAACATCACTCCCTTGCCTCCAGATTTGGCAGTGGCCCCGGCTCCGTCTTGACTCCTCGTGTCTCTGAGCCGAGTGAAATACTGCACGGCGAACTCGACCAGATCGGGAGGTCTCTGTCGCAGCACCTCCACCGTGTACCCCTGCAGAAGCTCGGTCAGACCTGCCGGAATCTCAATACTCATGGTTGGGTGATGATGATGCTGCTGCTGGTATCCTGATAGCCAACTATATATTTATTATCAGTAAATTCTGCACTGTGGTACAAAAATATAAATATACGTCTTCTTGTCAGTCCATGTAGTAGAGGGGACCGCAGTACTGAAAACACTTGCTGTCAAAGGAGCAAGGAACAAAACGAAAGGGGTTATTAGATCTAGCGCTCAAATCTAATCTCAGTCAGAACAAACCGATGGAAACGCATAAGTCCCGGATCCCTGTCTGGAAATAACAGGACATACAGTGAGGTGTCAACGAGGTAGGCCTACAAAAGATCAAGGCTTCAAGAAAAAAACCCACGAAACTAGCTTACACAAATGCCAGTCGACTGAATCAATCTGACAATCAGATTTACTTCTTTGTACCAAAAAACACTGGCATAAAAATATATATTACTGCTAACGATCTGGTTCTTGTTTACAGCCTCACTGATAAGATCTTAAGGCCAATGGGTTCCCTACAAGGGTTTTAGTCTACTTATAAGTAATTCTTGACTGTTAATCAGGTATAAACTGCACTGAGGAGAGTTTAAGAGTTAATAAAAAGAACAATGTGGCTCACCACGTGTTGTTTTTATATATATATTTGGCGGTTCCCCTAAACAAATGTCTCCTGTTTGTTGTGTCAGGAGAACCTGAGAGTCTTATCTCAGCTAGCTCGCTTTTTCTGTTCTTTGCACTTTGGGCTTCGTTTTTTCCCCTCCCTTCCAGTGTATCAAACTCAAGGTGGTTTTTTTTTTATATTATGTTTCAAAATGAGCAACACCAACACTAGTTCAGCTCAGCAGAGGTAGCTATGTTGTAAAGTTGCCTCGTGAAAGTGGCCGCCCAAGCCTTTGCTATAGTATAACACGGCTAAGTGCTAGCTAATGTTAGAAAGTGAGAGAGAGAGATGGAAAGAGAGGGAGAGAAGCAGAAAGGGAACGAAGCAGGGAGGGTGAGAGAGGGAGAGAAGCAGGGAGGGTGGGACAGGGTGACAGATAGATAGCTAGCTAGCTACAGTAGCTCGTCCACACAAGCTGGTTAGTCTCTGGTACTCCAGTGAACGCGGCCAATACACGAGAGAACTAGCTAGCAGTTGTACAACACGACAGCGAGCACCGCGAACAACAACCTGTCCACAAGCCGGAGACGTGAAAATGGTGACGCGCTTCCAGGGCAGAGGTGAACGCTAGGCCGGCTAACTCAACCTAGCCGAGCGAATCCAAGCACGAAACCCTGCAGAAAGCTCGTTTCCTCCGAGTCAGTCCTTGGTTTTTCTTTTTCTCTTTTTGCAGCGCTGCTCTCCGGAGTAGAAAGGTCTCCACGTCAAAAAACACACACACGTCCTCTTAATTTGAGTGAAAAACAAAAAAGGAGAGTATAAAGAGGTTTTTTCTTCGTGTTGCCCGTTTCTGCCTCTCGACGAGGCTCCTCTCGCTCTCTCTCTCCACTCCACTAGCCGCTCTTTAGGGGGTGTGGCCACACCGACAACCTTACAGACCCACTCCCTCAGCTCTGATTGACAACAAGATAGACCAATCATATCGCTCCTAGAGCCGCGAATGGGCGTGTCCGAGCGAATTTTAGAAGCGCAGTGAAAGAAGAATGACAGCTGGTGCTACTACACTGGATCACCATGCAGGTTCCTAAGCTTCGTCCCAGAGCACTTCATACCCTCTCTGCACATGGTAGTTGACACAGCCAAATAACATGCTGTTACTAACTTCCTTAGATTCAGAAAGTGTGTTAGAGCAGTTCCACATTTATGCATTTGTCAGACACCGATATCCATAGTGACTTACAACTGATCATTTGAGGGTAAAGGATCTTGCTGGTGGCAGCTTGGTGATGCTGGGATTTGAACCAGAAATGGCACAAGTACACACATCTTTCACTAAACTCATGTTTTAAAAGACTGGTAAAAGTTGAAGTACTTACTATACTTTTCTCACTCAAATTAAAGGAAAGTAGTTTGGGCTCTAACATGTACTTAAGTAAAAAGTAGCCATTAATACTAACTGTTTTAGTGTACTGGACCTGCCATATTCATATATTAATACAAAATAATTAAAACATTTGTTACCTAATAAATATATCCTGGCTGAAAATTCACCATGTAGAACAGAAGTAGAGAAAAGATTATGATCGATATTGTTGAAATGATCAGACTAATGAAACGAGTCTGGTTTGAAAATGTAGAAGTAGAAAGTACAGATGTTTGTGTACAAAATTTTTAAGAGTGAAAGTAAAAAGTAAAAAAATAAATAAACAGTGAGATTAAGTATTGATACCAGAAAAATCTACTTAAGTTCAGTAACAAAGTATTTGTAATTCATTACTTCCCATCTATGATTTGAACGAATGACCTTCCGATTCAATGTTTATGCTTTAACCACTAAATTACCACCTCCACCAGGAGTTCAATATACTGGGCAGGTAATATCCCAAAACCAAGCTTCTGCTTCTTCAAGTTACAAAGTTAGCAGAGAAAGGAGAAGAGATTGCAAAAAAAAAAGTGCATCCCAATGAACAAATAAAAAATGTGCATAATAGGTTTTAGCCACTATTTGTGATTTAAGATAAAGTTATAAGGTAAAATCCATTAAGAATGGATCTAATCTAGCTTTTACTCACATACGGTTTGTAAACAACTAGTCTTTTTTTCCTTTTTGATAAAAACATGCAAATTCCTTTTGTGTTTCTGTGCAACAGACTAGATAATTGAATAAATGTACAAATGTTGGTACAAAATCATAATAAAATCTATTTAGAAAATCCTCTCTTAGCATGAATAACAGCTTCACATACTCTTGGCATCCGGACAGTTTGCCTCTCCAAACATTCAGCTGAAATACTTTGTCATGCCTCTTGTAAAATGTTCTACGCTAGTTGGAAATTTCTTTCTGAGCTTGTGATCCAGTTCATCCCAGAGCAGCTCAATAGGATTTAGGTGCAGGGACTAGGCAGGCTATTCAATGACAGATTGATGACACTCCAATTGACTGTTGATGCTCTAAATAATGCTTACAGCTCTAAATAAAGCACTTGCTGTATGGTGAAATTGGCTCCAATCCACAGTCCAGAAGTAATTGTTTGGTAGATCAGAATGAAATTCATTGTTAGTTTTTGTATTCCTTTCACCATTTAACCTACATTTAATGTCCACGCATACATGTAAAGACTACTCTTATAGCATATGCTGATAGTTTGATAAAATTGAATACAAATACAAACCCGATTCCAAAAAAGTTGGGACACTGTACAAATTGTGAATAAAAAAGAAATGCAATAATTTACAAATATCATAAACTTATATTTTATTCACAATAGAATAAAGAAAACATATCAAATGTTAAAAGTGAGACATTTTGAAATGTCATGCCAAATATTGGGTCATTTTGGATTTCATGAGAGCTACATATTCCAAAAAAGTTGGGACAGGTAGCAATAAGAGGCCGGAAAAGTTAAATGTACATATGAGGAACAGCTGGAGGACCAATTTTCAACTTATTATGTCAATTGGCAACATGATTGGGTATAAAAATAGTGGAGCAATACCAGAAAGAATTTTATCAGAAAAAACTTCAAAGAGTTTAAAGTTACCATCATCTACAGTGCATAATATCATCCAAAGATTCTTCATCCATGATCTTCGGGCTCTTAGACGGCACTGCATCACATACAGGAATGCTACTGTAATGGAAATCCCAACATGGGCTCAGGAATACTTCCAGAAAACATTGTCAGTGAACACAATCCACCGTGTCATTCGTCGTTGCCAGCTAAAACTCTATAGGTCAAATCAGACTCTACAGGTAACCCATCATCAACCGGGATACTTTACTTGATATGTTTTAGCAAAGAAACTCACAAAGGTTCGGGAAAAGTAGGTGAAACTCATACATAAGAAATACAATAAAAATAAGGGACTCAGAACCCTGTCTGATTAGTGGTGGACCTGATGTGATTGGGACCATATATAGAGTTATAGACTGCAATCAAATTAAGGGATAGAGAATATTATTATTATTATTATTATTATTATTATTATTATTATTATTATTATTATTATTATTATTATTATTGTGCATATGCATGGTATAAACAGCTTGAATATGAATAGTGAAACTAGTTTAAGGTTTCCCACAAAAGGGCAGGTCCCAACAGAAATTTGCACAAATTCCAGAAATTCATGAAGCATACATGATAAGATTTGTCACCACCTAATTATTTACAGAATAAAGCCAAACTGGCAGAATATCTGACGTGTTCCATGGTGCAAAATGAACATCTGCTTAATGACATTATTGTGTTGCTCCCAGTACCCCAGGGATTTGATTAAATCACTTACAATATAACAATCTGAATCAGCATGACATAGACATGATTTATTATATCTGCATAAAAGGCACAAACCTCAGTCATCTGAGGTTACAGTTCGGATGCCAATGGCTAATTTTAAGACTGACAGCTGTCACCCTGTGACATCTTTGTGGTTGCTAGCACCCTGAACCTACATATGAATTATTTAATAAGAAAACATTTTGTTAAGCACACTCGAATAAATGGATTTTTTCTGGGTTTTGTTTGGCTTTAGTAGATGATTAAGGGTTCTTAGCTCCCAACAGTAAACGGTGTGTTGGTTCATATAGGATCGGCTCATCCAAAGAACCCAAAGAACGAAAGTAGGTCTCGATTCACTTGATTCTTTGATTAATAGGCCATCTTCCTACAGCAAACTAAGCTAAACTAAGCTTCCCATCGCAATCATTTCCTCCGGAGATACCTAGAAAGGCTCATTGGCCCAGTTTTGCTCAGGAGTGCACTTACGCCACAGTTGTTGGATTTCCCTATTGCGCTTTGTGCTATTTTCAGAGCTCCTTATTTCGAGGCCAGAGGTAAAGCTGCGTTGCCATAGCCACCAACTTAAACCTTCCTCTAAATCTTCTCCATGTCCATTTTTACCCTACCAAGGGAACCAGGCGCCCCCTTGTGTGGAAACAATGCATTGGGATGAATCTCAAATTGCTATTTATTTGATATATAGACAAGGGGCAAGCTCAGGCTGTCTGACAGTCATGGGTGAAAAAATTAAATGTGCACCTCCCTTATGCAGTGAGGGATAATAGTGCACAATAGTGCACTTCATCACAATTACTTGCAAATAGGGCACTCTAGGTGGCACTTCATTATGTTGCAAAGCAAGTTTTCATTCATAATACAGCCCTGTAGAAGGCAAGTGTATATAAAGCAGAATAATAAAGATGTTCAAGTGCATGAACATTTTTTAATTGACAAAAATTCACAAAAATACAAAAAAGCACCATGCAGAATGTGACAGAAATATTGGCATCATACAAAGAAGCACAACCATAAGCCATTATTAACTGTTATTAAAAATAATAAAAAAAATTTTTACTTGCTCTAATTATGTAACCCCTCCATATCTGTGCACATTGAGTGGTTCTGAGAATACTCTGGAAACATTTGTTTTTGTTTTCTAAACTATTGCTTACTTGGTTTTCCAGAGAAGTTTAACAGATGGTTACACTTTTTTCTCTAACTTTTACATTTACAGCATTTGGCAGATGCTCTTATCCAGACCAACTTTGAATGATCTGCTTCATACAACTTGGTGGTTAAAGGCCTTAACCAGCAGATGCAGCTTAATGGTGGTGGACTTTAAACTGATCTGATCACAAGTTTAACATCTTAACCCTGAACTACCCCTTTCCACTTTTAAATAACCTAGCCCTAACCCACAATATCTCTGAGAAAGTTCTTCTGAACATCTGGTAAGCTAGTAGGTTACATTTTACATGGATCCCCACAGGAACCTTAGAACCACCTAAATAGGTCATTTGTACCCAGAATGTTAGTTTGTGTATAAAAAATAAAAAAACCGAAACACAACTATTGCTAATCTTCTGCAATAGTTTGATGACCTAAACCTGTTTTGAGACCAGCAAAAGACATTATGGGAACATTTAAAAAAAGTCTGAAGTCCCAAATAGTATTTAGAACAACCTTTGGCAAATGTTTCGACTGAGGAAATAAAAATAAAAAATAAAGGTGCTGACTACTGCTATGCTTGATCAGGAATAAACCACCACATGGCCACCAGTAAAATTAAATTATTTGGTTAGTGGATCAATCTCAACCAATCTGCTAAAACGACACGATAGCATATTAGCAGACATCTTGGATTTATAACGTTCTCCCCATTTATGAGCGCTACACATCTTCTGAATGCTACGGTAACGAGGCGCCATCTTCTGTTCATTACATAAAACTGCAAACGAAAAACCCAACTCCTGTCTGTCGACTACATCCAGCCAATCAGTTATCATCATGAGTCCTCAGCAGACCTCGAAACATTTTTACTCATTCTTTTTAATGGCAATGAGCTTAAAACTCAGCTCTACAGAAACCTTGATGTAGTTTTAGATCCCTCATGAACCAGTGAGTGGGGATAGAAAATCTCACTGAGACAAAAAAAAAAAAAACCTGAATCACATTGATAGTAAGATTATAAATCATTACTCTTTTAGGACAGTAGTATGAGTTTTAGTATGAAAATATAGTGTATAAGAATTTATGGAGGAAAACAGGACAGTAGCAGCAGTTCTTGTGTACAACTCTACATAATCCAGATGAAATTATTCAGGATAAGTCTTGGAAATGACCTGATTTCATGGTGTGAACAAAATGGGAGCTGTGTAGTATCATCCATAAAGTGAATCATTAGTGAAGAAGCCAGTGAAAACAATGAGAATTAATTGAATATATATTAATGATGAGAGGATCACAAAGGATAAATGTCATGATTGGGATATGGGCATCATAACACCTTAATAGAGAGATATGTATCGTTTAATACACTCTTATTCTGTACATAGAAAGAATGTGAAAATAAAATACTGCAGGTCAAAGTTTGACAGAATAAATCAACAGATTAGCCAGAAATAGATACATTTAAGGCATTTGCCCTTATCCAGAGCTGAGGCTAAGGGTGGCAGATCAGGTGATGATGGGATTTGAACTTCCAAGCCAAAGGCCAGTGCCTTAATCACTGAGCATTACAGTAGCTTGGGATAGATAGCATCCCACCATTCCACTAACATACTTGAGGGATGAGGCGACAACATTAAGACATTGCAAGTACGTTTTTATGGCCATGAATCCCTTATATACTTCTAAAAATAAATGGAAGGCGGGTTTATAGCTGGGGTTAAATATGGTTTGGAATAATAAAAAAAAAGGAAAACTTTTGCAGTGTTTTTCAGCTACAGTGCTCAGAACCCACATACCTGCACAGTTCAGGTTCAGGAATCATGAGTCAGGTGTGTTTGGAGCTTTGATGCTGCGTGGATCAGCGACTATGAGATTGCATAAAGTAAAATAGCAACAAAATACGCTTTGCACAAGAACGACAAATGAACACACGCCAGTCTTGTAACAGTCTTCATTTATTAATCTACTGGCCATGAGGTCAAAAAGAAACAATTCAATCACAATATTGTTCTCGGAATAATATTACAATTATTAGTAAAAATTAACTTTGAAGTTGCAGTAAAACTTCCTACAGTGTTGCACGACTGGATTGCAAAAGACCAATCATAATCCACACATAGCTGGTGATCACCAGTGAATTGACACTTTGAAGCCATGCTGCTAATGAGTTTTACTGTGACGGAAAGAATCCAAAGATGACTAGCTATTGATAGCGTTGCACATTTCTGTATCAGACGACAAGAATGAGAGTACTCTGCATTTCACATGCTGTATAATCGCGGAGCATGCGAGGACAAGGCTGTCGTAGTGTAATCTGACAATGGCAGCTAATAGTAACGAGATGATTTCTTTTCATGGGTTTGTTAGGGTCCCTTCTGCTATTACGTTGCTCAAGCATGTTCTGCTAATCTTCTTGTATGATTATTGAAGCAGTCAAAAGTTCTTAAGCATCATCGCTGTAACGGTTCATATTTCTACAAAAAACGCATTGCTTTATATCGAGACACTTATATAGAAGTCTCATTATAGTCCCTTTTATTTATTAATGCATTTTATTGACCTATTCTGTGTTCCGAATTGAATGGCACACCAGTCAAAGCCGAACATTTTGCTATGTTTTTTTACCTGGGTGAAATTAGCTGCACTAAAAGACTTGCTCCCTGAGACCGGATTAATGTACAACCTGCACGTCGTGCGGTTCTGCACGGGGAAGAACGTTCTGTCGTTGAGCACTGAGTATGAGCTTAGTGGTCTATATTGAGCAAGATAGAAATCACTTGAAGAGCCCTCTGATCACTTTTGCATATACTAGGCGTACATGTGTATCAGATCAGCACCAGACTTATTTGCCAAAAATGGGACCAGAATAATTTAACTGCTATAAAACAAGGCCAAAAGCAACACAGCTTAGACAGCATGCTAAGATTAACAGAACAGAAATATAGATTTACATTAATTTAAGAATTACTGAGTATTATTATTATTATTATTATTATTATTATTATTATATTACTGTGTCTCTTTTTGTACAGATAGAAATGTGAGAAATAGAAATTTGCAGAACTGTTACACTTGTATGGATTTATAAAATTAAGTAAACATAACCATTTCTTTTTTAATAAGAAAAACTTTTCTCTAACAATTTTCAGACTGCTGAAATATAATATGTACACACCTAAACAAATGTCATTAACCTGAAAATTCAGCTACAACAGCTTCTTTTTGAATTTGAAATTATTATTTTTTTTACATAGATTTCTTTTAAGATATATTATACGAGATTTCCTGGTATGACCTTCATTTTTGTTGTAAGGTTTTTTCTTGAACAAAGAAGATAAACACGTAATTCAGTGGTTATAAAAAATAATAATAATTAAAAAAAAAACAAAAAAAAAAGGCCCTACAATATATTGTAATTGTGCCCACATACAGGATCTCATAAAAACATGTTACTTCTAGGAAATACAAGGCCAGCAAACTTTAAAGACCTTCAAATACATAATAATGAAGAAATCACGAGTTTGTGTAAAAGTGTCCCTTATTAAACCAAAAAATGGCCTGGAAAATATAAATTCCTAATCACGTGTAAGTGCTAAAAAAGGTACAAAAATTAACTGATTCTGAAAGTCACGTTTTCTACATATGTGGTTGTTCTGGTCTGATTGCCAAATCACATTTAGGTCATTAAAACTATAACAATATTGCAATAACGAGTAGATTCTTCGATTAGCAGTAACGGGTACAGAGCTTTACTGTTTTTTTTTTACTGTTCTTTACTGCTTTTCTGCTCCTCTGAGGAGATATCAACATCTAATAGACATTCATCGTTCAGCTTGTTGACACAATGTTAGAGAACAGTCATCGCCACTGAAATTTCCTCCTCCCCTTCCCCACACAGGGCAATGGAACAGTCTGTAGTCGTTTAAACAGTAATCAGTCAAGAGCAAACAATGCTCAGACAGTCCGGTCTGACATATTGTCATATTATAAAAAATAATATCCAATTAAATGTTTTGTTTGTGGTTGTGGGTATGCATAAGCAATGTGTGTGGGTTTAATCTATGTGACTGCTCAGGGCTTTGAGGGTTTTCCCCTACAACTGCCATGCTCTAGATTTCCTCTCCCTGCTTTATTCCTCACTCTGAACATCCAGTCAACATCTGACAATCTATCACTCTCTATCCCTGTCCTCTCTCACTTGGTTGCCATGACACTCTGTTTTAGAATTTATTTATTTTTCTCTGCTAGTATTTAATGGTGTTGCCCTGGTAACTAGGCGAATGCAGTGCCAGTGTTGGCCAGCGGGGGTAGTGGAGTTGCAGCACAGCAGCTCAACCGGAAAGCCAGGAGCTAACATCAAAGTAAAAAATGAAGGGCAACTGCCTTGTTACTGTGGAAACACACACAAAAGAATGACCTGGTGTGGGGGGCAGCTGTGTTCATTATGGGATTTTCGGTGACCGACACGATAACGTGCGAACCGCACCCTGTGGTGACAGAAAGTATGGAGTGAGAAAAATAAAAAAGACAAGACTGACACTTTAGACTTCACATCAAAGCTTGACCTTGGTGCCAAAGGCAAAAGAGTGGTGACCCCTGACCCCTGCTCAATTTTTTTAATAATGTACGTAATTAAGTTTGGATGCACTCCAGCTGGAGGTGTTGTAAACAGAGAGAAGAGAGGTGAAAATAGTCAGAGACTTGGGCGCCTAGTCAAAGGGGCGTGGTTGATAGGAAGATAAGGCTCAGTTAAGGCCCAGTCGGGGCAGGAAGACGCTCGAGAATCCAGGTGATGATTTCTTGAAGGACAGACTCCGCCGTCTCAGGCAACTCATGGTGCAGGGCATGAAAGGCTCCATCATATACCTGATACACACACATAGAATATGACAGTTTTTTCCCCAGCAAGCACATAGTGGTTGTTTCATTCTGTTATGGTAAATATGCAACAATGTGATGAGCAAACTGACTGACCAGATAACTGTGTAGATAAATTCCACAGGCTTATGAGCCGAATAATCTGTAAGCATGCTTACCATGTGTACCAGATAGGAATGTATGGCCCTGACTGTAATATTAAATGTATGAACACCACCGCATAATTTATTGACTTTTCATGTACATGCATGCTGATATGAGCCCCCCTCCAACCCCACTGGTTGGTTTGACAAGACTAGTGTTTAAATTCATTGTGTATCTGCAGGGCTATGTCTGCATACCTTTATTTTCTTGTCTGTGCTTTTAGCTTGGTTGTACATGAGATGGGATCCTCTGACATCGCAGAGCTGGTCCTCAGATCCATGCAGAAGCAGGAAAGGCCAGGAGATGTTGGGAAGCTCAGTTTTGATGCGGTTTGATGCAGCCATCATCTGCATTCCGGTCGACACCCGTAAACCCCCGTGATAAACCAGTTCATCGGTTTCATACACCTGCACCTGAAGCACAAAAGGGGAAGTGTGTTTACATTACCATTATATATATATATATATATATATATATATATATATATATATATATATATATATATATATATATATATATATATATATATACATATTTATATATACATATTTATATATATATATATATATATATATATATATATATATATATATATATATAAATAAAACAGTATAATGTTCAGAAGGTCAGGGCTTTAAACTCCAGAACTAATAGGCCCTTGAGCAAGGCCCTTAACCTCTCTGCTCCAGGGGTGCTGTTCAATAGCTGACCCTGTGCTCTGACCCCAACTTTCTGACAAGCTGGGATTTCACTGTGCACTAATGTACACATTATGTGACAAATAAAAAGGCTTTTTCATGTATATAGTGTAACAGGAAGCTATTCAGGATTGCTGAAACTGCCTTTCAGTCACTGCTTCAGAAAATGGTGCAGTCACATTTACTGGTTTATCAAAAGCTTTTATTTAAATAGGATTACACTGCTGGCTGAGGTTTTTATTGTGTGGCTATATATAATTGAGCTGCGAGTTAGTGTCATAGTGTATTCAGTCAGTTTTATGCTCTGCGGTTGCTTTGTCACGATCAGGATTATCTGGATTAGGGATCATATAACCTTAATCTTTTTGTGATGTATATGCAATACAATCGATGCATGTTCCGGTGTTCGGATATGTAGTATATGAAGTCTTTTTTTCCCTTCAGCCTTGATACTAGATGTTACTTTTGTTGTTCTGCTTTTTGTTCTGCTTTCGTTGTATGCTTTTGTTGTTCTGAGCAGAAACTACCTGCTGTTCTTGTGTTGTTGGGGCTATTTAAGCACAACCTACTCTTGGTCCTGTCTGAACACCCTTTCTTATTCTTGTTGAAGCCATTGTAGGTTTTTTCTTATGCATTCTGAACAAAGACTTCAGACCCACCCTACTTGTATAGTCTATAAGCTTTTTTCAACAGTTTATAGGTGTGTTGGGAAGGGAAATGAAGAACAGTGACTTCTGGCTGTGTACTTCAATCAATTATTTTCGCTTTGATAGGCTAAATGATTAGAGTCATCAATGGGCTTAAAGTCAAGGAAATAATCAATAATCAATCAATAATAATCAATAATCAGACTTAATAATTAAAAAAAAGTAAAAAATTGTATCACTTGGAAATCTGTTTTGTACAAAAATATATACAAAACAATACTGTAAAAAATATATCCACCCTACGAATCAAACCATGCATAACTATGAGTTACAATATAGAGGCATACTTCCCAGATCATCATCTAGAAAACCTACAGCCTATGTGCTTTCACTTAGCGCTACTTCTTGGCATGTTTACCAAAGCCTTTACAAAACCCCCAGTTTGCACATCTATGGTAATACTAAAAATTGTAGCTGGAAATGTCTCAAGACAAAATTCAATTATCTAGTGTTTCTAAATTTATGAACAGTTTGTGGGATTGGTATTTCAAAGATGCTGTCAGTGGTCAATACATGAATGACCTTCAGCTTCCTCTAATTGTCTGTGGCTGAAAGCCTCTAGAGCTGGCTTTGCTTTAGTAAAGTCAGATGATCTGATTCTCACAGTCCCTGCTGGTGACAGAGGCTCTATAATATAAACTAGTTTACTTGTTTCGTGCTTGCAGAGCTAAACCACTAATATATATTTCACATGACATGGATTTTTTATGTTTTCTGCACCTTTTATACATGTTTAAAATCATTAAAACTATACAGAGCAATTAGATAAAAGCTACCTGACATAAAAATGCCAGAAACTGTAAGAGTTTAATCATTTTAAAGAATAAAAAGCAAAACAAAAAAAAACCGAACGGGCTGAGATATGGTATAGTATGTCATATTTGGAAGTAGTGTTCTAATAAACCACATAAAAGAACATATAAATTGTTCGCTTACAATAACTCAACCAAACCTGAAAGGCTTTAGGCTTTAGCTTTGTAAAACAATAGTCAGAACCATAGTGTATAAACCTTATTAAACCTCCTGAACTTGCAAAATTTTGTTAATGGAAAACTAATGCATACAGCTGACATTTGGCTGCTTCACTTAGACGCATGACCTTTCACACAGATTCCGAGTTCACTACCTGTTTAGGGTCCCGAGAGATCAACTTGGCATCGATGTAGCCGATAATGAAATTGGGAGCCATATGGTTCAGGACTTTAGCAACAAAAACCTGCAGGCAAAAGAAGGAGTCAGACTAAAACAGATAACAGGTAACAAGGTACAAAAAATAATTATAATAGTAATAATAATTATTCAATGCCATTCAGAATCAATAGGCCAAGAATTGAAATGGATATAAAAACTATATTTACATATAGAGACAAGTTATATAAAATAGAACACAAAAACAAATTTATGAGGCAAAAGAATTTTGACAAAGAAATTATATTTTTTATAATATAATTATTATAGATTATTATAAATTATTATTAATGATAATGTGTCCTGTTTGTGTACAGACTAATGTCAACAAATCGGCAATTGCTTTCAGCATGTACATTTTTGTTGTACAAGACAATAGCACTGATTAGAGTAGTACTCCTTTTAAACAATGGCTTTACTTTGTTTCTCACATTTATTTGATACCTGTTCTGAAAAGATTTGACAAATAAGGTCACCAATAAACAATATAAATAAATAAATAAATAAATAAATAAATAAACACTTATCACACAATTAACTTCTAACTATAACCTGTGTAAATGTTCATATTTTCAAATATAGCCATGCATATAGTGTTAAGAACCGTAGGCAACACTTACCCAGATTGTTTAGTTCAAGTAAATATTTTTAGAAAACAATCCAATTGTAGGATTATACAACCCAAACCCCAAATAAATGTGGTGAATGATACAGAGACCAAAGCATGTCATGTATGTTTACATATTCAGCTGTGTTCCAGTGGTTAGTGTTGTTGACTTAACACTAACCACTGGCACCTGTTCCTCGTTTTCCTCCACACCGCACTCTTTCATTTCCCCCTACATCATACACTCCTTATTTCCCACCATACCACACTCTCCTCATCACCACAGTAAAAACCTCCTCTTTGCTTTTTCAGTCACCCTTGCCAACATTCTTTGTGTCCGCTCACCAATTTCTCTTTTTTTTATTCTTGTCTTTATCTTTGCCTGGTTTTGATCACCACTTGATTTAAATGTGTTAAATTCATTCTTTGTACTTGGCTTTTCATCTTTTTATTTCTCCATCTTGATCCTGGCCATGATTGCAGTGGATCTGGGAACAAGTTGGAAGACTTTGGTCCACGAGGAATGCTAGTTGATTGCAGTGCACCACACACATTCACACCTACAAGGAATTTAACTTAGCCAAACCTGCCGACTTGAACATTTTTAGGACAGTAGGAGGAAACCAAAGAACCCAGAGAAAATCATTCAAACTTGCAATAAGCTGAGCTCAGGTTCAATCCAGGACCCTAAAAGTGTGAGGCAGCAACATATTGCTATTATATATATAATATTTATCCGGTTTCATTTAGATTTTGGTCTATTGCTTTCTGGCTTTTTACTATATTTTATGCGTTAAAATACAGTGAAACGTGAAAGTTGATGCCTCCCAGGATCAAACCAAGACCCTAGAGCTGGGAGGCAGCAAAGTTATGGTATATTTCTTTCTGCTATGTATAATTCTTCTCTTGCTTTGTTTAGATTTTGGTCTCTTGCTTTTTTACTGTATGCCGATGCTCACAATTAATATAAAATTACTAACAGTGGTATTTTCTTACTGAAATATAACACGGCAATCTCACATTATGGAACATAACTGGGTGTTTTTATGTGTGAGAATATGATTTCACCTTGAAGGGTGTTGCAAATTCTGGGTTCATCTGTATCATGGGACCGATCAGAATAACGCCGGCGATATCCTGCGGCCTCTCGCACGTAGTCAAAATAGAGATGGCACCACCCTGCAGTAAAACACAAATACACACGTCAGGGTGCTTGAAAAGAAAACAAGCCAATGCTGTTCTTTTGGTGAAGCTGGACTTTTGCTCCTGTTGTTTTAAAGAGATAAAAAAAAACAAATAACAACAACAACAAAAAACAACAAACATACAAGAAAGTCCAAATAACAGGTACCGTGAGAGTGAGGAAAAAAAAGCGAAAAGGATTCATTACTATTCACTGTGCCACCGGGCGGCCATTTTGTTCTCACTGTGTTCAGTAGTTCTTTATTAGGGCTCTGAATATTCATAAAGTGAGTTTCAGACTCAAAAGAGGTTCCCAGCACTTGCGCACTACTTTGAACATGTACACAAATTACTACACTCTTTAAAATGATACAGAGTACCGCATTTAGTGTGTAACCAGGAACATTCATACACATTCATACACACAACATCTTTCATGTCACCAACTTATGAGACCTATGGGTGTGTGATGAAAAGGAAGATCATTGTTTGTCCAGGAAGTTCCTTTGAATTCCCAAAGCATTTTCCCAAGCTCCCAAGATTACAGGAGATGATATGCACGCAACATGTGCACAGTTGTTTAACACATGTTGACATCAAAAGGAAGCCATGTATACAAACACAAAAGGTTTAACACTTAGAACAAGTCTACTGCAGGGACGGGAACAGAGCAGTTTTTCTCTGCCTCTGCCTCACACACACTGCTATTGGGAATAAATAGCTGCATTGTCTCAGTGGCCCCATTAAACGCTGAGGACTTGAGGCTTATGTAAGAGTCTTACAAATTGACATTATATGAAAAAGAAATAAATGGCAAAATTTAAGAAAGAGAAAATAAGAAAATTTAGAGGTTAAATGGAAGAAAATGATAAAAGTGATCATGGTGAAATAAAGGAATAAAGAAAGAACTAAGAAATGAGTTGCAGTTACAATGCTGTCGTTTCAACGCTGATCTGTTGGACTGGAGACAGAATGAAGGCTGTACTGTTACAATACCGTAATGTGCGGTGAATGGGATGAGAGGTAATTATGTGTAACAAGGCTTTGGAAACTGTGCTCTAAGATTGGCTCAATTATAGAGCCAATCATATATATTTTATAGCAACTCGTTAGAAGATGTATAATAAATAATTTTACCACATTTGAACATCTGTTGATACATTTGTTGATATTTTACAATGAAAAAAAATATGAATATGGTGAAGTTTACTGTAAGGAGACTTTTATTAAAAGGTTTCCGGAAGGATCCTCCAGTGTCAACGCTTAGTTTTTTTTCTACTTATAATAAGCAGTCACACCTGCTGATTGTTTTTCATATCAACCAAGTAAGACAGCGAGCATGTTTACAATAGAATGTACTGGACTGTCTTCGTTCCCAGTCTGGGATCAGTTTTTCCTTTAGTCTTGATTTAAACATGTTACACAGAAACATCATCAACCAAATATCAAAAGTTACACATTTCGTTATTTTTTTTTTGCCAAATAAACTTAATCATGATTAGTTACTCATGAAGCAAAATCTGTTCATAATCAGTTACCTTTTTATAAATTCAAAACTCTTACGCACGTCTTACAAACTACAAACATCACGTTTCCAGAACGCCATGTCCAGCTTCACAGTCACGTCCTTCTCAATAGACATTATGGAAGAGGTGTTCCCAAAAAACAAGTTCTATTATTAAAACACAGAGGCATCCACCCTTCCTTTCTGACACCCTCGACAGGCTTCAGCTCAAAAACATGACATCGACTTGTGGCTAACGCAAGCACCCAAAACACACGAGACCTAAAGGTGTATAAACTTTTTATCTAAGTCTAGTCAACTCAATTCACCAGATCAGATGGCTCTAAATCCTGAACTTGTGGTGTTAACAGTGTATATTTAATACATAATACGTAAGTTTACATTAAACCGGATAAAAAGCACAAGATGGAAAATCTATATAGTTGTATTAATTAAATATATACAGTAGACTACATACAGACTAATGCAAAAATGCTGAGATCTGAAACACAGTACATTTCATAATTAATGAAATGATTCATCAATGCATATAAAGAGGTGGCACTACAACATCATCCTACAATTGAAGTACCCTGACAAACAAATTGCAATTAAACAGCATTTTTAATAAGGAGCATGCTGAGGAGTGTCAGAAACGTATTTGTGAGCATGAAAAGGTGAAACGAGCATGCAGGGGGACTCTCAGGCGTGAGAGCACATCACTTCGTTAAAAGCACTTACCCTTCACTTGTCACAGTGTACCGTACACTTTGCTAGGCTCAAGGTGGCTCATGGCAGCTCGCAATCATTTTTATTAAGCACACGAAATATACAACTTAGTATAATGAGTTTATGGGCAGCATTGGGGCAAATCAACAATTCTTTCAGGAATTATTTTATTAAAGTTACTTATTTTAATATCAGGGTAATAAAAACAAGTACTGCACTCACTTGTACTCTTTACATGATGGTATTGATAGATCTCTAATAAAAAAAACTAATATGTCATAACAAATAACTTAACATAACATAACATATCACACATGACTCAATGGGCCAGCTGGGTCTTATTCCAGAAAGTCATCTGATGCCACGTATAATTGCTCACAGATGTTCTCAAATATTTTGACATTCTTAGATGTCATACAGACAAATCCAAATTCGAGGGAAAATACATCTACTCTGTGGGGCAGATGGAAAAACACGGCCTTTAATGGAATGAAAACAGTGAAGTGGCTCCATGACGGAGTGCTGCTGGCATGCAGAGGAAGAAGAACACCCGGCCTGTCTTTGTGTGTGCATGTGTGATAAGCTGTGATATTAACTCTTTTTTTTTCCGCAGTTTAAATAAGGTGCGTGGTGTAGGATATATAGTCTATCGCAGATAAAGTCAACACCGTGGATCATTATAATTACAGGCACACCAAAAACAAAAGAAGTTGGTCTCATTAGATTCCCATATACACTATATAGAAAAAAGTTTGTGGACACCTGACTAAGATTTGAATGTGCTTTTTTGAACATACCATTCCACATTCAGACCCTCTTTACTCATTTAATAGCCTTTTCTCTTCTAAAAACATGTTCTACTAGATGTTTCTCCTAGCATGCCTGTGAAAACTTGTGCTCATTCAGCTGCAAGGGCGTTAGTAAAGTCAGGTTTCTCCATAGCGTAGGCAGTAACAGCTCTAAAATAGTACATGAATAAAAATAAATAAATAAAACAGTACTTGCTTCCCTTTTTAAAACATTGAACATTTTGTTTGGACTACAGTAGGGTGCTGCCTGGTGACCTGCTGTCTTTAAGGTTTGGGTAGTTTCGAATGTAATGGCTCACATTCTGGCTGAAAAAACAGTCAAAGCACATTACCACAGTTTCTATTCCATTTATCCCGGCTGCCTGTTAGGCTATGCTTTGAGTGTACAGTCTTCTAAATGGTTTACCTCTAACATATTTTGCTGATCTCCTGAAACAGTATAGCCCATCAAACATACTTTACTTAGCCTAGGCACTTGGTTATGCTTAAGCCTGAAATACATGCCAGTAAAGCTTTAAAAGTCTTAAAGAACAGTAGGAAAACCTTAGCTGGCCACTGGAAATATTGAAAATAGGTAGCAAACAGCAAGGTGTGATATGCCAATGCATTCAAATAAAATGACAGTTTGCTTCTGGGATCAGGATCATACTGTTTCTGCTACGGCCTCATCTGATGAAAATAGTTTTTGGACATTTATTTGGAGCTTGATAAATGCGAAACTCCACCCCGTCCCATATTACAGTTTGAATTTGGACATTTTAATATGAAAGTGTTACAAGTACTTGAGTTTTCGATATAAAAAAAAAATCTAATTCAACAAACTAAAAGAAAAAAGCAG
Organism: Silurus aristotelis; assembly: GCF_946808225.1. Lineage (NCBI taxonomy): Eukaryota > Metazoa > Chordata > Actinopteri > Siluriformes > Siluridae > Silurus > Silurus aristotelis. Next base: position 8,030,396 of record NC_139584.1, read on the forward strand.
CTCCAATTGGCCAACTAATTAAACCGATTTAATTATGAACACTATGAATTATTTATATTATTTTACTTTAAGAAACTTAAAAAAAAAAGCTTCTACCATGCCACAGCCAACACTGTAAATAATAAAAGTGCATTTTAGAAGAGGGTTTGAGACATGCTGTCAAAGAAGTGAATGGTTTCCGCCCCTCCCCACCCCAGTGCATTCACACGCCTTTACTGGCCAATCACAATGGAAGAGGATGGGCAGTTTGGACACTTTGGCGTCGGAGAGCGACTTTTTCGGACTATCACACACTGTTCCATCCCAAAGTGTTTTTCTGTTGCATTGAAAGCCTGTTTGGATGGAAGATATGCATGAGTCTTTAATCCTCAAAATCACTGGTAAATGAATCCAACGGTAACTAAAATCCACACATCCCTGTCAATGATCAAGTTAGTTAGCTAACTGGATATTTATGGTAAAATGTTTACTATTTGTCTGGTCATCTGTTCAAAAAAAGCTTATACAGTATACATTTGAGGAACACCTGTACATCAGTTATGCGAATAGATTAATCATGTGGCAGAAGCACAACGCGTAAAATCATAAATCAAGAGCTTTAGAATGAGAAAAATATGTGATCTTGGTGACTTTAAAAAATACTCTAGTTTCTGGTTCCAGAAGAGTACGTTTGAGTATTTCAGAAACTGCTGATCCCCTGTGAAATTCTCTCCAGTTAAAACTAGAGTAAAAAGACTGAGGAAGTAACAGTTCTTACTTCAGACTTTCTGCCATCGCAGTCCAGTCTGGTAATTCCCTTCTGATCTCTCTCATCCACAGAGTGTTTCAACCTACAGAACCTTCCGGCTCACAATATTTTTTTTGTATTTTTTTTGCCCCATTCTGGTGTACAGGCATTTTCAGTATAGTGGATGGTGATTGTATATTATGCATTCTAGCAAATATAGCTACAAACAGTTTTACACCCTTTCCCTTTTTTTTTTTTACACATTTACAAAGGTGTGGGTTTGACAGTTTGAGGCAGAACCAAACTGCTTAGTAAAACAGAGCTTATTACTGGGGAAAACAAGAGTCAATATTCAAAGTATGTGAGAATGGTGATAAAGCACAAGATGAAACAAAGACTAATCCATATTCATAAACAGATAATACCAGGGTCAATGAACCAGATTAAACACAATAGTTGGGTAAAATAAGAACTGAAAGAAAAACACAAGGGGGAAAAAAAGCTAATGACTGCAGAAATTATACACACATACATACAAATGGAGAAGCAAAGCAAATTTACCATTCAATACCTTCAATTAAGCAGCAATAAGTACCATGCTATTTAGGAGCTAAAGAGGTCACACACAAAAAAGATGTGGATGCTGTAGTAAGTGGATTAGTTTTTGACACAGTAGAAAAAAAGTCAATTAAAAAATGAATCCCATTATTAATTATGAAGACTGTGTGAGCTGAATTCACATGGTCTGTTTGTTTTCTCCTGGGGCTGGCTTTGATTGTTCAAAACTTGAACATGATTTGGGTATGCATATATACCGACCAGGCATAACATGCTTATAACATTATGACCGGTGAGTAAATATTGCTGATTATCTTTTCATCATGGCACTTGTTAGTGGGTGGTATATATTAGGCAGCAAGTGAAATTTTTTTTTTCAAAGTTAATGTGTGAAAAGCAGAAAAATGGCCAAGCGTAAGGATTTGAATGAGTTTGAGGGACAAGATTGTGATGTCTGGATGACTGGGTCAGAGCATCTCCAAAACTGCAGCTCTTGTGGAGTCCCAGTCTGCAGTGCACAGTATCTATATAAAGGGGTCCAAGGAAGTCATGAGTAGCCAAGGTGAAAGCTGGCCCATGTGGTCTGGTCATATAGACAAGCTCCTGTAGCTCAAATTGCTGAAGAAGGTAATGCTTTTAATGCTCGAGGGGGTCAGAAATGTTTTGGCAGCAAAAGTGCACCAACACAATATTATGTCTGGTCGATGAATATATAGAAATACCTAACTAATACATTTTCGATCATTCATTTTTAGTAAGCTCTTTAGCCTGGTCAAGGAAATGGTGGATCCAAAGTGTATCCCAGGAAAACAGGGGCAGGAATCACGTTGGACGCATGTGGTTAAATGGGGAATGTATGGGAATCTTACCATCGAGTGGCCAAGGATGAAGAGTGGCAGGTTGGGGTGTCGTGCCCTTATCAAGTCGATATGCTGCAGAGAGTCTCTGATGTAGATCTGAAAGTTTTTAATATTCATCCTTTCCCCTTCACTCTGCCCATGGCCCACTGCCAGAAGAAAAGAAAGAGAGAGAGAATATTAATAAAAAATTTATTAGGGGAATTAAGTGAAATTAAGAGGATAAAAAAAAAATCTCTCGGCTGTGACACACACCCACGCGCTCATAATATAACTGAGAATAAGCGAAGGAACAGAGGCTGAAATGAACAAAGGGAGAGAAGAAAAGAGGGTGGAAGTGTAAGAGAGGGTGAAGTGAATCCCACTGAGAGGAAAATTGCTTGTCTAATGGAGCCTCCGATGATTTTCTGTAGAGGTGTCCACACAGTGCAAGACCCGACACACCGTGTTCCAGTAATCATACACTCACACACACACAGATAGACACACACACAGACACACAGACACACAGACACACACACACACACACACTCCTCAATCTTGGAACATGGTTTTGTTGTGTGAATCATTAGTTACCATGGCACTCCAACATCAAGCGACATTTAAAATATTCTGGGCACGTACACTTGATATTTTCCCTCAATGTGCTTCACCCCCTCTTTCCCGTTTCATCTTTCATCTTCCCTACACTCTCTTGTTTTCTCCCTCGTCCTCTCGTTTTTATTGTCCTCTCTCCCCCTCTATCTTCTTCGAATCTTCTGACACTTCACATTCATTTTTGTATAGCTGCAAATTTGTTTGTGAGTGTGCGTGTATGAGTCTGTATGTGTGTGTGCACGCGCATGCATTGGCAGCATATCTCTAAGCATGAGTCATGACAGGCACATCAAGTGTAGAACAGCATATAATCAATCAAATACAGCTGTGTGATTTGCTTCTCTTTCTTCAATAAGCCGCCTGTTTAAGTGATTCACTTTCATAACTTCCCTACACGCTCGCTGTCGAGAAATGACGACTATCTCGGCTGCTCCTATTCTATAACTCTGTGTGTGTGTGTATGTTTGTGTGTGTTGGATTACTTTTGTCTGCTTAGGATGTCACTCACCGTGATCATGGGCGAACACATACAGGGAGTGTTGGGTCAGCGTGTGAGCGACGCTGTCGTACAGGCTGCAGTGCTCTCCGGCTCCATGCACCACAAACACCAGTGCCCTGATTCACACAAACATTCTATATTTAGTAACAGGCAACATATTGGATGCAAGTTGCAGAAGACTGACTTAACCTTGTTATAAATGTGTAACGACATGGAAAATCGTGCCACGGTCAAATTTCCTTATCTTGCCTATAGTATTGGAAATTGCTATACTAAACTGAAATATATATTTTCCTATTTCATGTATCAGAAAAGTATTTTTTTACGTTTGTAAAGTTACCCTACGGTGCAAAAAGAAAACAAAAAGTGTGTTTAATGTAATTTTGTTTCTATGTAGGGCAACAGAAACTATTCTCAGAAATTGAAAAAAAGGGTAGCGTACACCTTTGTCAATCACTAGCCAAAAATGGGCGTCTGTGAGCTCATGCAAGGAGGCAAATAGTGTTTTTCTCTAAGTGTGTTATGCTGCCCTGTGTTGAAGTATGAGGAAACTAAGCATAAACGTCTAAAGGTTGCACATGTTAACCTTCTCGCTCACTGTCAGGACACTAAACTCCCAACAAAAATACCCGTCTCAGTGTGTGAACAGTGGAAATACCTGTTACTAATTAACCCCCATCGATGCCACCAACAAACCTGTCTATAAAAAGAACTTTCATTCATGAACCTTTTGCAAAGTATACGCTCTGTCTGCATTGCTCTCAACTGATACTAATCCATGTTTATCCATTTCTACTATTCTGTTTTTGAATTACAATTCAAAATTACAATGTTGTTCTTTGCCTCTGCTTTTACATAGTTAATGCTGTTTGTTTATTGCCTGACCTATAGCTTGTTTTTGACCCTGATTTAATTCACAATGTGGATTTGTCTAGTATTGTTGTGTTAAACTGCCTAAACTGCAGTTGCATCTGTTTGAACCATCTTGACATGACACTCACCAATTGGTAGCTGTTGTGTAATAGAGGAGACCTGACTGGTGGGTGGGAAATGGACAAGACTTATTAAATTGTGGAACAAATACAATAAGATTCCATTCTGATTTCTGTAAATAAGCATTGTGTCAATGTAACTGTGCCTTTCAATGTGTGAGAAAATCATGCAATGCTTTAGATATTTTTGGAATGTTAACCGTAAAAAATCCCATGGGGTTTGGCTTAAACATGTCACTCCATACAGGCAAAAGTGTGTGTGTGTTCAGGCCACAGAATGGGATTTAAATCATTTTCAATCTTATCAATCCACTCAGTGAGCCTCATGTGCTGTATATCGAGGCGAGGTATTGCTGGATGAGACCATTCGCTTTAAGATAGAAATGTGTCAACAAACTATAAACGTGCATGGTCTAAGAGGACAAGTGAACTCAAAACAAAGCAGAAGAATAAACTGATGCCTCCCACAACAGAAAAGTCACTGGGTTTTTCCATTAATTTATCATCTATCTCTAGGATCTGTAAACAAATGATACCAAAAGCACACTTAGGAAAATGAGCCAGTGATGTAAGATGTCATGACAGTAAACACTATGGCGGATATTATGAATTGCCAGTAATGAAAAAAATGACATTAATAACATATATAGGCAATTCAAAATATCCACGATATATTTCTAAAGTGGGGGGGAGTGGTGGCTCCAGCGGTTAAGGCGCTGGGTTGCCGAACGGAAGGTCTGGGGTTCAAGCCCCGGTATCGCCAAGCTGCCACTCTTGACCCCTTGAGCAAGGTCCTTAACCCTCTATGCTCCGGGGTTCCCTTACGAGGGAAATATCAAGGTCCGTGACGTCGGAGTGACGTGGGGCCGCCTTCCCGTGGGCTCACCACCTGCAGGAGCGACCGTAAGGGACAGTGCTGTGAGGATTGGGCAGCAGTCGAAGGCGGGGGTCTGCTTAGACTGCTGCCCCCGCGACCCGAATTACGGATAAGCGGGAGAAAATGAATGAATGAATGAATATTTATAAAGTGGACACTTCTATGGACAAAAGTTTGTGGACACCTGATTTGTATTTGCTTTTTGAACATCCCATTCCACATTTAGTCCCCTTTTGCTGTTATAAAAACCTTCACTCTTTTGGGAAGATGTTCTAGATTTTGGAGTGTGGAAATTTGTGCTTATTCAGACACAAGGGTGTTGGTAAATTCAGGTAATGTTGTAAGCGAGGTGAGGAGGCCTGGGGTGCACTCAGTGTTCCAATTCTTCCCAAAGGGTGAAGGTCAGAGCTCTATAGCAGGCCACCCAAGATCTTCCACTCACGCCCAAGTAAAGCATATTTAATTAAGCTGGCAATGTGTATAGGGGCATTGTCATGCTAGAACAGGTCTGGATCTCCAAAGTGCAAGTGAAAGGAACATATAATACTAACACATTCAAGGACATTTTATACAATTGAGTGCCCCCAGCTTTGTGGTAACAATTTGGGGAAGAACAGTCAGGTGTCCCCATACTTTTGTCCTTATAGCGTAATATAACCCACACAGCCACACACACGCAAATACCACAAGTCTGACTTGTGATTCATATACACAGATTTTGATTAATTCAATGCTCACACAAATGTTGGGACCAGTGTGCTACTACTGTGTTTAGTAATGGCACATTAACCCACAATCTAATGTTCTATGAAAGCCAAACATTTACTAATATTTACTAACATTTACTTTCATGCAAACTAATTAACTTGGTCGTCTCAGTCGTTATGAGCTGAATGGCATCCCGACAAGAAAATTCTCTACCAAACATGGGTGTTTGTCCAGCCGTCTGTTCTGTATCAGATCTGGCGCTCGCACACGTTCTCACTCTCACTCTTTCTCTCGCTCACTCACACACACACACACACACACACACACACACACACACACACACACACACACACACACACACACACACACACACACGTACACAAACTCTGTTTTTCTTTCTGTTCAGTGCCCACTCTCTCTTTTTTACTTAGAACGCTGGGACATGCTTCTTCTTATAAATATATCTTAGGACTATCTTCTCTAAAAAAAAAGGACAGGCACACAAACACACAGCCCCACACACACACACACACACACACACACACACACACACACACACACACACACACACACACACACACACACACACACACACACACACACACACACACACTTAAATACACAAACACAGAAACACACAAGCCTAAACAGAGCACCCTCTGTCCTCATTGCCCACTCTGTTTCATGGTTTTTATCCTTCTGCAGAGACTCAAGCTTTCTAATCCAATTTTGACCTACTAAACTACACACACACACACACACACACACACACACACACACACACACACACAGACACACACACAAGTGTGGTTGCTATACTCACATGTGCATTACAGAGAGTCTGTGCATTTTATGTGTATTCTGTGCATTCTGTGTTGAAGGTGTGGTGTGGAACGGCTATAAGTGACTGTAGATCTTTAATAAACATCAAGTTATTTTATGAATACCTAAATAGCAACATAGCCATATAGCATACTATTTGAGGTGTGTCTGCGATTGTTTTTCTTTATTTTTAGTTTTAATCATAACTAGAAAGTCCCACAACTTTAGCTTACTAGGGTCATGCCAACTGCCTAGATCTGAAACTTTACTTGAGTAAAACACAAACCACCGGCTTAAATATTACTCCAGTTGTACAAATTAGAGTAAATGGACAAAATTACTTGCTTTTAAAGTATCAAACTAAAAGTACTGATCTATGAGAACTATATTTGAGTATTCTATGCAATTCAATGTTTCATTCTGCTGTGCAATATACCTTTTTAGGTGTCATATAGAAAAAGAAATAGGAGTTTTCTATTGTTACAGACATCTTACAGAAACCTTGACTCCACACAAACTATCACAAGATCTGTCAGGTTACGCTTGTAGATTTTGCAGCAGGTTACAATTTAACACAGTTTATTTATTTGTTTCAAACTAGTAAGGAACGGCTTGTTTTTCTGAATTGTACTGAAGTACAAAGTATGATACTTTATATGGACAAAATATTCATATGTGCATCATTACAACATTGGACATTAAAATCCACAATTTGCTCTTATAACAACCTCCACTCTTCTGGGAAGAATTCCACTAGTTTTCAAAATTGTATTTGTAGATATTTGTTCTCATTCAGCCACAATGGTGTAAAGTCAGATACCGATGTAGGGTGAGGAGACCTGGAAGACCATCCTAAAGGTCTTTAGTAGGGTTGAGGTCAGAGCTCTATAGCAGGCCACTCAAGATCTTCCACTCCAATACATGTAAACCATGACATTGCCATGCTGGAACAGGTTTAATAGTTTAATAGTTTAAGTAAAAGGAAAATTGAATTCTACCACAGCCAAAGACATCCTATATAATTGTGTGCCCCCAATTTTGATTACAATTTTAAATTGCAGTGACATTTTGCAGTGATTAAATATAGTACAGTACAATATAAAGTGAGTAAATGTCCTTCTTAAAATATTTAATTAATGTCCACCAGTTGGACAAGACAGACCCCTGAACATCAAGATATAACTTTTAAATGTAATCACATATGTTTAGTTTTACAGTAATAAATTGTAATTACAAAAAAAGGGCCAGTTATACTATGAAACCTTATAGCCCCAGGAGAAGCTAGTCGACCAGTCAGGTTAATTTAGACAGCTAACTCTATCTTTGCTAAGATTCATAATGGAAGTGCCACTGGTTTTGCAATACTGTAAGTCATTGTGAATCTGCTTTTTAAGTGCACCAAAGTTGGCTGTTATTACCGATAGGAACCCCTGCAGCTGTCTGCTATGATAATTTGAGTGATACTAGCAAATCTCAGGTGTTTGTCTATTCTTTTTCTTTTCCATGCTTATTAAGCTGCCCATTGACATGAACACAAGCAAGAAAAACAACTGGGGAGAAAGGTTTTAACCTCCCGAATTGTGTAACCAGTGTACAATAGAAAGGCATAGAATAGCATAGGATGGGGATTGGTGACAGCTATTGTGTAATGTCTTTGCTTACACTAAATGCCAGGGAACACACTGTGCTATGTAAACTACTTAGAAGTTTTAAAAATCCTGATTTACTTTTTCTGCCTGCCATGCACATCTGTGTGAGAGTACATGGGCACTTCAAGTTTTTCAGTTGGACATAAAGGACAAGTATTGCAGATGGCAATCTACAGCCCTTCGGGGGATACTACACACACACACATACACACACACACACACACACACACACACACACACACACACACACACACACACACACACACACACATACACACCATAGTTGACTTGAAACTATTCACACTTATAAATGGCTGCAGTCTGAAAAATAGCATCTTCTCACAAAGACCCTCTTCATTAGCTTTAAGGATGGAGAGAGAGAGAGATAGAGAGAGAGGGAGAGAGAGAAGGATGAAAAAAATCTTGATAATGAGGGAAAGTAGGACAGAGTTCAGAGCTAATGAAGTTGGATTACATTCCATCTCTCTCTCTCTCTCTCTCTCTCTCTCTCTCTCTCTCTCTCTCTCTCTCTCTCTCTCTCTCTCTCACTCTTTCTCACTCTTTCTCAAACACATTCAGTCATTTTTTGCTGTTCCCAGGCTAATTAAATTGCAAGATCTCTCAAATACCAAACCCAAGAGCACATAAATATCCTTCATCTCATGTACATGTGTATATAATAGTTTGCTGTAACATTATACAGTTATTACACATGCATGTTCATTTTTAGGAAAGTGAGGGGCGTCGTTATTTTCAAGACTTGATTTTGTGCCATTTTGCAAGTTCATCGTCCTGCATATCTATCGAACAATCTGTCAATCATTATTGTGTTAAACCATTGAACCAGTATTTCTCATGCCTGGTAAATCTTTCCTCGTGTCCTTCCTCTCTGGCCTCATGTGACATCGTCAGGACATTACAGTTTTTCACATTTGGTCTTGTAAAATGAGGATCAGGTGGTCAGAGCACTTGAGGGGGAAAAATACTACAGTGAAACAGGTTGAGTCCGAACTGCTTATAATTTCATATCCTGTTCATAAGGAACTGAAATTTTCAAATCATATACGGCATAAAATCTAACGTGCAGGACGTGAGAGAATGCGCGTCTATGTGTGTGTGTGTGTGTGTATGTGTGTGTGTGTGTGTGTGTGTACGTGTATTTTTATTTTTTTCATTTCCACTGGAACTATCTGATAACAAGTTTCACTGACCCAAATACTTGTTTACAAGTGTACATCCAAACATTGAGCATGAAGAATCTTAATGACTTCGGGAAATGTCAAATCTCTCAGTTTAATAAAATTTTCATAACTTGGTCAATGACTTTTAGAACGCTTTGACTCCTCCATACATCTAAAATCCAAGAATTTTGCCATATAATTTTTTGAGGGAGAAAAAATAATTCATCTAAAAATACACTACTGAATATGGACAAAGGTACCTGACCTTTTCAGCCACATGTGGTTCTTCCCCAGCCTGTTCCTACAAATTTGAAGGCACACAATTCCATAAAATGCCATTAAATGTGGTAACATTACATTTTTACTTCACTAAGAGACTCAAACCTGTTCCAGCATGGCAATGCCCCTGTGCAAAACGCAAGCTCCATGATGATATGGTTTACATTGGATGGACTGTAAGAGGTATCTTGAGTGGTATTGTCTGACCTCAACCCTACTGAACACCTTTGGGATGGATTGTTCTGAATAAGCACACTCCCAATATCTAGTGGAACATTTTTCCCAATAAGTGGTGGTGATTATATCAGCAAATGGAGAGTAAATGTGGAATGGGATGTTTGAAAAGCACATACAAATCAATATGTAGTGTATGTAAATACGCAGTTTATTGCAATAAGCAGTTTATTGAATTGCTTGAGAGGAAATTGGTTGTTATTTTACAGATGATGTTTTTCTCGAATGGTGCCAATAATTCCAAAAGACTTATTTCAGATCTACAAATTCCTTTCTGGTTCATTATACACATATCACATAGTTAAAAGCAGGCTAAACCCTATGACTCCAGATCATCAATGGAAGCCAGCATAAACACACACACACACACACACACACACACACACACACACACACACACACACACACACACACACAAACACACACACACACACAAACACAAACCATTCTGTCCATGAAAGAGGCACCTCTGACCTCTTACAGCAGTGACCTTGTGCTTGCTCCATTTTCACAAACACCCCTACACACAACAAACACCCCTACAACGGCTCATACCATTTTTTAAATCTCTTCCCACTGTCTCAATCTTGACTCCTGCATTACATATGCATTATATGTATAAAATCTTGAATGTAAATAAATAAAAAATAAATAAATAAAAATAATAATAATAATTATATAATTATATATATGTATATATATATATATATATATATATATATATATATATATATATATATATATATATATATATATGCATACAGAGAGCCTGTGCAGTTAAGCTATCTTAGTCTGATTTCCTAAACGTCAGCTTTTGATTGTTCTTTCATCACACATGCTGAATATATGTTTCTAATCCTACTTGCAGTGAGAAGAAACACTCAGAAGCCTTGAAAGAAGAGAAAAAAAAAATAGAATGTTATTACAAAAACCTTCATTTAGTAAATGTAATGGCTCAGTACTACCAGCATAAACAACCAGATGTATTGGTGTATAATAAGATGTTTCTTATTTTTTGCTCTAGATCTGGACACAACTGAATGTCTGATATACTGTCCAGCCCATGCCAGATGTTGCACCCGATTAGAAGGTCTATAGGAAACTTTTTCTCTTTAGCTTTTGTGGTGTATAAATATTTTTGGTCATGTTTGGTCTGAGAGTAGTATATTATAGCAGGTTTAAGCATGATTATACAGAAATAATACTAGAACTAGATCCACATATGACTAACCCCTTTAAGATGTGTTTAAGATGTGATTAATCCCTGTATGTTTACCAATCTTTGCTCTTTAAGTTGAGGTGTTTGGGGAATCCAACACTGAAGTTTTTCCAAAACAAACTTAACATGCATGAACGGCATATGCATGCACACGCACGCACGCACGTGGTCTGTGGTGACACTGACCTGTTCTCATCATCATAAGTCAGTAAACTAGCTTGACACAGATGGGGTGAGGTGGTTACTAGGGTAACAGCACATCTCTGGGGTTGTACCACTTTGACAGGAGGCTGAATAGTTGCCGCGGAAACAGCAGGAAAGAGTTAGCCAGAATGAGACATGCTCACATTTACACACAGATACACATACTCACAGACCTCGTGCTGCCTGTGGGAGCTCCAAATTAACCTGCTAGTGCAATGTGCATGAAATAATGCAATAACGAAGTTACGACAAAAAAGTGTCACACGGAGGCACACACTTCGTGTCACACTTACACTCCAACTCGAAGTGTTGCTCAAGTATGACTGCATGCGCTTAAAAGGGAAAGTACTACAACAGTCTACTGAGACAGTGAATCACTCACAGGTGACTCACACACACATACACCAGAGAGTTGGAGTGTCCGACATTCTTTTGCTTATAGCGCTTATACTGAAGGGTCTATTGGTTAATTCATTGTGTTTCTCTCTCTCTCTTTCTTTCTTTCTCTCTCTCTCTCTCTCTCTCTCTCTCTCTCTCTCTCTCTCTCTCTCTCACTCTCTCTTTCTCTCTCTCTCTCTCTCTCTCTCTCTCTCTCTCTCACACACAAATACACACACACACACACACACACACACACACACACACACACACACACACATATAGCAGAGGGGGATTTTCACTTGACATTTCTCATACATGTGGGTTTATCAGTACTGAAATTACTGTCTATGGGTGTGTGTGTGTGTGTGTGTGTGTGTGTGTGTGTGTGTGTGTGTGTGTGTGTGTGTGTAGGGGTGTGTGTGTGTGTATACACATCTCATGCTTTTCAGCAGTGTCACAAGATAAATTTTCTCGAACACATCCTACAGTCCAGGTCAGAAATCAGTAGCTATATAATGTATGTAATTTGGCTTTGAAAATAAATTCGACCAAAAAAGTAATAATCAATCTTCTTTTCCGGGCTTCACTGGTCGTCTAGAGAGGAGAATGCGAACAATGCTGTGTTTATTCTATGCAATTGGATTATTTTTAATCGTACTTAGCATGAAAAACTGCCCTTGGGATAGAATTTGGCAAAGCTACATGTTTTTTTTTTTTTTAGGGACTTGGAAACAGTCCATTCAATCTGGCAACCCTGAGAACCCAGTGCACAGCTATTCCAGCTAACCAATGAGTTCTGGCAAGAGCCATCTCCTGGCCCACACACCCTGCAAAACAATGATGAACTTATCCGAACAGTCACAGTCAAGCTTTAGCTCATAGCTCTACTGGAAGAATACAAACTAAAAATGTAGTCAAATATTGTTCTTTATAATGAACTAAATGTAACAGAATATTACTACATCTTATTTCAATATGTACATACCTGCACATCACCATTAAACAAGAGCAAATCTACTTTTATATTTTGCACGCCTTCATGCAAATATGTAATCAGTCAAACACATAGCAGCAGCAGCACCACTGTAATCTCAGATTCCTGTTTTTAAGTCATGTAAGGAGAACCAGATTCCATCCTCTACTGATCTGCTATGCATTTTAAAATACCTTTTCTGCTCTACATTGTTGTAAAAAGAGTGGTTATTTTTATTACCATAGCGTTCCTGTTAGCTCAAACTAATCTGACCGTTGAACTCTGACTTCTCTCAAAGTATTTGCATAACAGAAACGCACTAATAAAATTCATGTATGTTTTACTCTCTCTCTCTCTCTCTCTCTCTCTCTCTCTCTCTCTCTCTCTTTCTCTAACAAAATGGCAGGTTTAAAATGAATGGACTGTATTTGTTTGTTCTTTTTTGAATTTAGGGTTGTCCCTTAGAGACAAGTCTAAGCACAAAAATCAATACAACATTCATGATGATGATGAAACATTTCCATCCGGATGAGAGTGGTCTCTTCCAGGTTGACTCCACCCCCATTCAAAGTACATGAGAAAATGTGGGCTGGTTGTATGAGTATGAAAATAGTGTAAATCATTAGACAGCGTTCTCCACTATGTGCACCATTGAATGGTTTTCTCTATAATGACTTTATTTTAATGGTAAGGTAGGCTTTTGCGTGGCCTTACTGGCTATAGTATTGTAGGGACGGGGTAGCTCAATAGTAAAGCTGCCACGCTGCCCTTAAACCTCAATTGCTTATTTGCACTGGATAAGGGCATCTGCTAAATGCTGTCAGTATATGGTTGCTTAGTATTGTTTCAGGGTGTAAATTGGCAGGGCTATATTTATTGTATGGACATGCCATTCAAGGATATTCGCTCGGTTGGTTGCCAAATGCCAAATGCAAACCTTATTTACATCTAGTAGTTCTTCAGAAAGGACCCTTCAAGGGTTTGTGTAAAACCCTACCGCAGCTTATCTACCAGGCACAAGTAAAACCTATTTGCAAAATGAAGCACCCTTTATAAATTATGCAATGAGATGAGAAATGAGAATGAGTTCAAGCTACCACAGAACCTTCTTCCACAAAAATTACAGGTACCAAACCGTAGATTCGTACCAAGGGTTCATCTTGTGTAGACTTCTGCATTCTGGGACGTGCATATGGTGTCACAATGAGACTAAATCTCTTGTCCTTGTGTAGTTTGAATTATTTATGTTTTCAGGTGACAGAAGCATGGCCTACGTTCAAGGCAAAATAGGGTATACCCTATACCACCACAGAAATGGTCCAAACCTGCATTTTATATTGCTGTGGTCGTATTGGGTTCCACTACACCACCAATTGTACTTGAAGTACACTATTCTACTGCACTTCTTAGGTATCCTATAATGGGGGTTTGGGACGTAGCCTGTATTTTCTCCCTGTCCCGGGGAGTTTATTGGTGGATCTAACGGGAAGGGGGGGATGTTATATGATAACACTGTGAGACGTGCAGCGTGCGCCACTCACTTTGGCGGTCCTTCTGGTTCCCAGTAACGGCAGAACAGGTGCAGTCCGTCGGTGTTGACGATGTGCAGCAGCTCGCTGTAGGGGACCCCCTGCGGAGACCGGCCCGATCCCTCCGCTTCCGGCATGGCACCGCCGCGCAGCGCGTCTGCAACAAAAACACCGAAGCGTGACAGCGGCTTCACAACGAAGAAAACGTGCAACATCAGTACGCACACAACCGCCACCACCTCGTACATGGCGTTACTGATGTACACTGAGCCACGCGTGTCCGCTTATATACGCGCGTTACGCGCGTGACGCCACAGTGTCACCTTCAAGCACGCACACACACGCGCGCGCACACCAGAACAGACGCGCGGGCACGCTCGCGTGCGCGCGCACGCACGCCGAACCGTAGCCAGGTATCATTTACAGTCTATTGTCCAGACAGACAGTGGAGCAGCGTTCTGCGGTTGTACCGCACGCGCACAGCTCAGCTGAAGTGCATGAACTCAATGGCAGGGCAGTAAAAATAGACAGCCGCGCTCCTGTCCGCTGACTCGGGACTTCTTCTGACAGGAGACACAGGAGACAGAGCTGCAAGTCAACAAATATCGACGCTCCGAGCCAATTCTACACCGCAAAGAAATCTCATGCATTATACAAAACCCCCCGCAGTGCAGTGTTTGCGTTCATTACTGGAGCTGGAGATCTGTTCAGATTTCGGGACTACATACGCGATGAGAGATTCAACACTGACATTTTGCTTCAACTTTAGTTTATGCATGACCGCTCAAAAATATTCAGTGCGCTTTTGTAGAAAATTGACCCCAGAGGAATAAAATACAACACCGGGCAATTTTCACAACTGATTGTTTACAATCCTTCCCAAATGATTATGAATTAAACACGTCCTCTGATACACAGGGGAATGAACGCAGCCTAACAACTTCAACGAATCTGAAACAGCGTCTATGGTAATGATTTATGAAATAATAATAATAATAATAATAATAATAATAATAAAAATCATAGATGAGTATTAAATACAGGAATATAATTAAAACATGCAGTCGGGACTTGTCTCACCTGAATGAATCCAAGTCGACCAGCAACAGAAAATCCCGACGAGACTGAGAGCCGGTGCTGAGCTGAGCTGTGGTGTGCATGTAAAAGCGCTGTGAGCTCCAAGCGCCCTACAGATGCTGCCTCTGGAGGGTGGAGGAAACACCAGTACAACACTACAGCCACCCTCACAGACACCCTCCCCCACACCCACACGACCGCTCTCTCTCTCTCTCTCTCTCTCTCTCTCTCTCTCTCTCTCTCTCTCTCTCTGTCTCTGTCACACACACACACCCTGAGGTTAACCGCATCCTATAATACAAAGTCAACTAAATGTCAAGAGGAGCATTCATCGTATTTGCTTGTGACATCATCATGCCTTCTCTTTTTTTTTCTTATCATTATCATAACCTGCTCTACTTTGGCCCAACTGGAACATACAAAAGTGTATTAGCTGCTAATGGTTTTCACCCGAAACACTGCAGTGTCTAAGTGCTAAGGGAAGAATGAACCCCAACAGGATGTTTTGTTATAAGAAAAAGGCTCAGCAAAGGAATGGAATGCTGTGATGCAACCGAATCACGTAACCACCACAACATTGGTACTTTTCCACCCGCATGGTTTGATAGTGTGACATAAGTGTAAAAACCTGAGCCTGCACTTTCATTCATAGAAAATAATTATTTGACCTTTTTCCACTTATTGTTGCATTTAATGAAGTTTCCATTTAATTATACTATAAATAAACCCAGATGAGGATAAGTGTCCTTTTGAGTCAGGTTCCTCTCAAGATTTCTTCCCCATGCCATCTCAGGGAGTTTTTTTCCTTACCACTGACTCGCTCATTAGGAATGCACCTAAAATTATTATGAACAAACTTATATGTAGTAAACCTATACATTTTTATACAACCTCTTTATCACCGTAAAGCTGCTTTCAAACAATGTCCATTGTTAAAACCAGTATACAAATGAAACTGAATTAAAATTAAATTAAAAGAACAACCCCAAAAACTGCTACATGTTAATTGTTTTATTCAGGGGCTCAGCACAGAATTTTGGACCCCTAGCAGAGACAGTGTGTGTGTGTGTGTGTGTGTGGGGGGGGGGGGGGGGGGCTTTTCCTATCATCCTATGATCCATCACACTTTTTTTCACATAATAGTGTACAACTATACAAACTGGTAATTAAAATACTGATGTAATATTTAAACCAAGAGTACCATTTATTTCTATCATTCCATACACCTCTACTACATGTTCTTCCTCTTGTGTAGGTGCGGGGTCTTCAGCAATCACAATGGATGCGGTTAATATTGTATGTATGTATAATATGAGGTTCTGTCGTGAGCATTGCATTGTACACTAAATAGGAACCGATGTAGTGGTCAAGGCACATGTGCTAATACTGTAGTCTTTCTTAGTTGTGATTGAGATTGTTACTATTTCTGCTATTAAACAGTTATTATTACTATGCATGTGCAATATATATATATATGTGGCGGTGTTTACATGGCATTAATATAATTGCATTAATATAATGTTTTCCAGTTCACTATTTTGCCATCTTAGTTTGCTCATTGTAATTATCTTGAGGTTTGTCCCAAGCTTAATTACTTAGGTGTTTAAAATGTGATAAAAAGTTCTGTTTGTTATTTATCATATATAAGGAAATACAGATAAACACACACTCAGCATCTATTTGCACAACATTACCTGCTCGCTTTTCTAAGATAGTTTGTGGTTTCTTTCAACTCACTTTTTCTCTTCTTCTTTTCTCTATCTTTTCTTTTCTGATGTCCTGGTTTTTCATAGCCAATCAGTTTTAGGAATTGATCCCAGACAGCGAATCCTATCATGCAAACTGCACGTATATTTTCTGCATACCTGGACGAGTGCCAGAGCTTGTTTAACAGGTGAGCACAAATTCTCAATTGTGAATTATTATTTATGATATATTCTTAGTCTTTGTGATCCCTGTGCTTGACATACATATGCACGCAGTTGCACTTTTCCACCTACTCACATACCTGGACTTAATAATAAATCACCAGTCAGAAAATCATCAAGAATGACCTAAATGCACTCTTGAGATTCCTGTGCTCATTTGCTTTTGAATGTATTGGGATAAATTAGAAACAGGGATATTAATTTATTATCTTCTTTGTATGCAAATGTAAAAATCAGGATAATAATAATAATGTAAAAATTGTTGTACAATTAACACACAAAAATACTAATACATGCCTGAGTGTCCAGAAGTCTCCAAAATATCCTCTGGATTGACTTTATAAAAAGTAAGTCACTATTTAATTATACTGTATATCCACCACATCTGATGCAGTGCTTCAAAAGAGTAGTATTTAGCTCCTGAACTTTGGAATAACCTTCCTGACAGTGTTTGGTGTGGACACACTCTCCCAGTTTAAGCGCTGTATCTTTTTAAGATGTATCTTTTTAGCGAGTCCTACACATAACACATATCACATATCATAACCTTGTGCTCCAGTACATCTGATCAAATGCACATTATCAACTTGTGCTTGTTAATATGATGATTAGCAGCTACGCTAATTCCTCTTCACTGCTTCTCTTTCTCTACCCATCTCGAGGTTGCACCAGCTCCATTTGTGTCCCACCTCATGAAGATGATGGACCTTTAAAGAAATATATGCCGACCCCGCAAACATCCAGAACCATCTAGAGACGTACCAGCGCCATTCGGATCCCACTTCATGTAGAGTTCAGACACTGGACCTCTTTGAATTTTTAAAGGCTCTGGCATGGAGGGGTTTGTGTTGGATCTGTAATTATCCTAAATGTTGAGCTATTTTTTAAGTTGCTCAGTAGCTCCTGGTTCCACAATGTCAACTGACTGTATAAGACTTTAGAAAGGACATTACTCATAATCACACACTCCGGTACTCATGTTAGTTCTCACTTTCCAGTGTTTTGTATTGTTTTACGATTTATAATCACACTCTTGATGTCGCCAAAATGAGGATGGGTTCCCCTTTTGAGTCTGGTTCCTCTCAAGGTTTCTTTCTCATTCATCTAGGGCAGACCTGGGCAAACTACGGCCCGCGGGCCACATCCGGCCCTTTGTACGTCCCTGTCCGGCCCGCGTGAGGCCAATCATAAATTACAGGGATAAAATTTCAAGAGGGGGTGTATCTGTAAAGAGTTTCTTCAAGTCGGGTTTAATTTATCACCTGAAATCCAAACATCCCGATTGCCATTCTAAATTTGAGAAGAACGCGGCGCAGAAAAGTGAAGTCAATCCGAGCATGCGCACTCCGTCTGTAGCGAACGTATTTGAAAAGGCAGGAAAGTTTTCCAGTGATGGTGCCAAGGCAAAAAGCATAACACAAAAAATGATGGAATTCATTGCCTCAGATCAGTGGTCGCCAGTGGATCGACAGGTTGATCTTTGAAACATTCCCCATGGATCCCGAAAATAATAATTATTATAATATAATATTTATTACACGGCTCTTCACGGCACTTGAATGGGCTTCCAAACGTTTGCCGGTCAATTATTTTTGTTTAACAGACCCGTTGCTAATAATAATTGACCGCTGCCTGTCTGTCAATACTATAAACGGTAACAAATAAATAACAATATATAATAATAAATAAAAAACTTTTGTAATTTATTTATTCTTTGAATTGCAATGCATTGATTTTAGTGAGGTTAGTACACACTCATAGCCATAAATGCAATGGTTCTAATAATTGACTTATTAATTGACTTATAATTGACAATTATTTCTGATGATTTGTCATTAATATGTTGACATGTCATAAGTTTAAGTAAAAAAGCTTTAAACAACCGTTCCTTCTACAGACACTTTATTCTCTTTTTCTTTCTCTTCAAAATAAAAAGCCAAAGAATGCAGCCTGTCAGGAAACAGAAAACAAGTGCTCATTCTTTCCAATGTTAAAAAAATGGTGGCTGAATGTTGAATTTTACAAAAAGACTCCTTTCAAAAATGTGTTTTTTTTTTTTTTTTATCTATTCATATCAATAAATAAAAGCACAGGAGGTTGTAGAGGGTGCACATAAAGGGGCAGTAAGGGTTCTGCCACCCCCTCTAGTGGAACACAGTGTCAATAATATTTCAGAAATTGTTTATGATCTGGTAAATTCTTTCAATCACTTAATTTCCACGTGACTGTTTTAAATTGGTTGTAAAATTGCACAGCTTTTTTGTTTTAATCAACTTTTGTTTGTCCTTAATTTAGAGCTTGTAGAAGGTACAATGCTAAGAACAATCTAAGGAGCTCTTTGTTTCCTGAACAGCAAATTGCAATTGCATTGAAAACACTAACAACTTTTTCATGTAAGTTGCCATTTAAAAAAAAGAAGTTCAGCTGAATAACTTAGATCCACCTGGTGTCGGGGATGAATCTGGTGAAGAAAGCATTCAGATCCACTGCATGGTAATGCTACAAACCACAGTTTTAACAAAGTCTCTTTTAAATGAAATGAAAAATGAAAAATTAAATTTTGGGTTGACAACACGTTTAGTACACTGACATGAAAACATCCTGTCATCCGAGCATGTGAGCATTACCCCAAAAATATTATGTATTTCTATTCCAGATGTACTATATAATGCACTATATAATCAGAAGTGAAACCTTAACAGTGCTATGGTATAAATAACATTATTACGATATTGTCCATAATTTATTTTTACCTATAGCTATAATGTGTTGATGTGCTATACAAAATGTACACATTTAAAGCCAATTTAATCGAATCCACCATAGTCTTGGATTTAGTATCATGTCCCCATTGACTTATTCAGTTTTCTGAAAGATGTCACACTGAATCCTCTGTGGTAAATAAACTATACATAATTATGTAATGACATGCTGAAGTTTATATACCATGTATGCCATGCAGTGATGATATTACTTGACAGATATATACGAGTAAAATCGAATCATTTGTAACTGATGGATTTATAAAGGGTGTTGATGGATTCAGTTTCAGAAATGTATGGCCTTGTCAAAGATGAGGGTACACAGATGTTAATCGTATGTGCATACTTGTGCTGTCATAAGAAGTTCTGCAGCGGAACTCCACTATTTCCTCCACTTCTGGTCCTTCATAACAGCTGCTGCTTTATAGACGCGACGCCTAAACATTAAGGTTTTTCACATCGTAGACTCCATTGGGTTGATTGTTTTTTTGCTCTCATAACCACATATTAGTTTCAGTGCAGCTAATATTTCCTCATGGTTTTTGAATCATATGCTGTGAGAAGAATTGAATAAATATGATTCAAAAATTGAAAAATATGCCCTGGGTTTCAATTTACAATGCAGTTTCATACAGAAACCACTAACACAATTCTAAAAGATGGAAATATGCGTGTCCTACATTTTCTTGCCATTCCAGTCAATAGTTTTATGATGTGGAAAAACTGGTTTAACTGGTTAATTCCACACTTGCGTAACTCATTAGCTATCAAGTAACCTAAAAGTCTGGTCACTTCTTTATTTTCATAGTTAAAATTTCTTCATCTTTTCCTTCTATAATTCTTTGTCATTAACCATTTTTCCAATAATGTAATAGAATAGAAAGACAGTTTAATCAGGAAAACAAAAAGAAAAAAAAAAGAAAGACATTTTAATCAGGAACATTTTTCAGAAAATGCACAAAACTAAGATGTACTTTATACACCCACCCTGGTTAATCTTAATTGTACTGATTTTTTCTTGTACACATGTTTTTATGAAAACATATAATTACTCTGTTGCAGTAACAGTAATAATGAATCTAAAATGTGTGTTTGTGTGTGGCCTCATGTGGTGTGTGTAGTCATTACTAGGTTTATTTAAGTGCTACCATGGGAAGCCGGCTGTAATGTATTGTAATGTAATGTGTATTTCCATGAAGCATGGAGATGTTTAGGACGGATGGCAGTGGAGTTTTTTAACAAGATTTTTTTTACATAATTTTGAAAGGTGAGAGGATGCCTGATGAATGAAGAAGGAGTCTGCTGGTACCGATCTTTAAGAATAAGGGAGATGTTTAGACCTTCCGTAACTACAGGGGATCAGTCACACAATGAAGTTATTTGAAAAAGTAGTGGAAGCCAGGCTGAGAGAAGAGGTGACCCTCTGTGAACAATAGTATGGTTTTTATGCTGGGGAAGAGCACCTCATATGCATTATTTGCATTGAAAATGCTATTAGAGAAGTATAGAGAAGGTCAGAAGAAGTTGCATTGTGTGTTTGTGGATTTAGAGAAAGAGGGGGTTTGAGAGAGGAGTTGTGGTATTGTATGAGGAAGGCAGGTGGCAGAGAAGTATGTGAGAGTGGTGCAAGACATGTATGAGGACAGTGCAACAGCAGTAAAGTCTGCAGTAGGAATGACAGACTGGTTCAAGGTGGAGGTTGGACTGCATCAAGGATCTGCTTTGAGCCCTTTCCTGTTTGCAGTGGTCATAGAGAGATTGAGGGACAAGGTCAGACAGGAGTCTCTGTAGACTATGATGTTTGCGGATGAAATTGTGATTTGTGGTGAAAGTAGGGTGCGGATGAAATTGTGATTTGTGGTGAAAGTAGGGAGCAGGTTGAGAAGAGCCTGGAGAGGTGGAGGTATGCGTGAAGTGAAGAAAAGAGTGCAAGCAGGGTGGAGTGGGTGGAGAAGAGTAGACAAGTAGACAAGGTTTGAGGATGTGGTGAGGAAAGACATGCAGGTAATTGTTTTTTAAAAGGCAGATGTTGAGGACAGAGTAGTGTGCAGATGGATGATCCGCTGTGGTGACCCCTAATGGGAGCAGCCTAAAGAAGAAGAAGAAGAAGAAGAAGAAGAAGAAGAAGAAGAAGAAGAAGAAGAAGAAGAAGAAGAAGAAGAAGAATGTGTATTTCCACATTTTGGCAGTGCTCTAATTAAGTGCAGTCAAAGGGTGTGTGCTTAGATGTTGTAAGTGTGGCCACTAAAGTATTTCCCCATGCAAAACCAGCAACAACATGGCATTTTCTCATTACCATGACTCTAATTAGAGAGTGTGTGTTGATGGTCGACCTCCTCTGTGTTTTGTTCCTAGCAGTGAAGAAAAAGCTTCATGCACAGTGGAAAAGAGAATCGCTTTAGTGATTGAAGAAAAGCTTTTTATTTAGAAAGAAAGAGAGAGAGAGAGAGAGAGAGAGAGAGAGAGAGAGAGAGAGAGAGAGAGAGAGAGAGAGAGAGAGAGAGAGAGAGAGAGAGAGAGAAAGATAGGGAGGTGGCTGTAATGTGGTATGCATGTTTCCTTTAGAGTCAGCACGTACAGAGCTTTTACATCCTTTCACACACTTCACCTCAACCAGATTAGTCTGTCACACCTACAACACCACATCCTACAACCTACCAACACTAAAAAATATTGGCACCCACCTTAACCATACATCAGCTTGCAATGCAATGTCTCATCATGTGTAATCATTTACAAATGAGAGAAAAAAAATGTTATTGGAAATAAAATAAAAAAATACATTCTTATAAATAACATCCTATTTTCAATAAATAAAATTGACTTTAGAAACACGATGAGTACTACATCTCAAACGTTGACTTTTCGTATATAAATAAATATATATTTACATCATTTTATTTAACTCTGCAATTGTAAAAGGTAATATTATGTAACAAGTGAGCAAAAAGCAAGAATTAAATCTCAATTTATATCTTAATCTATCCCTAACTGGGTACAGAAGAGTAAGGCATGCAGGGGAATAGAAAACGCCGCCTTATCTAGATAGAATAGAGAACTATCCAACTGATCCATGCAAATTCCACCTACATACTGTATACAGCAACAATAAAGTCTTACTCAACCTGCATTCACATAAGCAGGTGACTGCTGTTGATCGTTTTTTCAAAAGAATCAGGGTGTAGCCTGTCCTGCTTGTTTTCCTTTTTATAATCATACTATATTTGTGTAAACACTACCTTATTACAGCATTAAAACCCAAAATGAGATGCAACTAGTTGTGTGATGTGGCATTAGTGATGTGGTATTACAGTGGTTTTCCTCCAGAGTCAGCATATATACAGCACTCAATGCTTTAGAATGCTTTTAAACACTTCAGCTCAATCAGACCAGCCTGGGATAGTGTAGATTACTTACATAGACAGCTTGATAAGAACACTAACTCCAGCCTCTCCAAGGTCCTTATACGTCTATATAAAAATGAGTCGATAGATTAGTGTGCATCAGATACCATCTATAATTTGCTCCCAATATTGCTGGGAGCTGTGACAGGATTTTCATGTTGCATAATGTTTCCACTCCCACTGTATACAGGAAGTTCACTGGACTCAGAATGAGGGTGATGGCCTTGGGTATAGTGGGGTCATTTATGTGGTTGGGCTCATTATTACTGCAACCACATATTTCCTTTTGTCTGACAGTTCTGTAGCCTCCAGAGAATTCAGCCTTACAGACATGCACCTTCAACCCCCAGGACCCTGATTTACTGTCTTACTTTTATTTGTGTTTCCTTTTTCCTCTCTCCTCTGACTCTATTTTGCCTCTAGCTTCTAAGTTTGTGGAGGGAGTTTAGGCACATCTATACATATACACAGATGTAAGTTTTATTTTGTGTAATTTAACATACTATGAATGTTATGAAATCAGAATACAGTATAAGTATACAGAAGAATGTTAGAAATCAGAATACAATATAAGTATACAGAAGATGCAGAATGTATAATATATATATATATATATATATATATATATATATATATATATATATATATATATATATATATATATATATATATATATATATTTTACATTCTGCATCTTCTGTATATTTATCCTATCCCAGCAATGTGTGTGTGTGTGTGTGTGTGTGTGTGTGTGTGTGTGTGTGTGTGTGTGTGTGTGTGTGTGTTTGTGTGTGTGTGTGTGTGTGTGTGTGTGTGTGTGTGTGTGTGTGTGTGTGTGTGTGTGTGTGTGTGTGTGCATGTGAACCATCTTATTCATTCTTTATTACCACATTATTTGTAAATAATTACAAAGCTGCTTTGAGACAATGTCATATGTTAAAAGCACTATACAAATGAAAATGAATTGAATTGAATTAAATTACATACGAAAGACAAAGGGTACAGTTGAGGCTCTACACAAGTGCTAATTTACTTGAATGTAAATGAGGTGTGCAAAGTTAGTTCAGTGTTACAGTAACCGATTGGAAATAAAAAATGTTTGTGCCCTTTAATCCTTAATGTTAATATGGACTCACACTTTCTAGTAGAGTATACATTCCATTACAGAGGGAATGCATAGAGGTATGTAATAACTGTAAATGTAGAATTCTCTGGTCAAAATTAGTCTCTTTGTAAGTGTCAGAAGTAAACTGTAACTGTAACTAAGCTGTAACTATAAGCTTTCCTTCATAGAAACCTTGTGCTTTTTTGGTTTATCAAAAACATGGCAAGAATTAGATGAGCCAGGAAAGATTTCTCACCACACCACCAGAAGGCACCCTCCTACAAATACTAAGGCACTTCCTTTGTTGTCACTCTTTTCCTGTTCATAAGCTATTTAAAGCATTAGGTCTCTCAGTGTACACTTGGAATATTTGTATAGGTTCTATGTTGGCAGTTCCGTGTTTGCATTACTGTTTGCATTTTCAGATTTTTAAGTTTTTAAATGAAATGAAAAAACAATTGTCTCTGTATCTCTCACTGTGTCCATTTCTCCTTCAGAGTTTTGGAATTTCTCCAGCCTCAATAAGGTATGTCTGTTCATATAACCAACATCACCACACACACAAACACACTCAATAAAACTATCATCAGTTTAACTCCAATTATTTAAATGCCAATGTTTTTTGTTATGTTTTTTTTTTAAAGATAATGTCTTAAAATGTCTCGTGTATGTATTGTATAAACACACACACACACACACACACACACACACACACACACACACACACACACACACACACACACACACACATACTTGTTTTTGGTACATGGTGGGGACTCCTGACTGGGTGGTTAATCGTGGGGACACAGATTTCTAAATACATTAAGGCCACAATTTTAAGTCAAACGTCTCTTTTGGATTTTTGTTTACCAAAAATCATCTTTATTTTCAGAAATACACAAGTTTAGAGAGCTAAATTTTTGTTGTTTTTTTCTATTGTGGTGGGGACCTCCCTATTTTTCTTGCCACCAACCACCTCTAGGTGTCACTATTATAAATTATCTGCAGATTATCCAATTTATACGCAATTATAACCATGTATAACATTAACGAAGATAAAGATTGAGTTCAGACCATAACTAAAGTGTTGTTTAAAAGGGAGAATTTAACTGTTTTTATATATTTTTTGCTTTTCACTATATCCCATCATATCAAAAGGGAAATCCTGGCTCAGCCAAGGCATCATTTTTGTTTCTCTTTTGAAATCTAATAGTTTGTCCACTTTGTGACATTGAACTGTGAATCTGTTTGATAATTAAAGAGACCTGTTTAAAAGATTGCTTTATTTCTTGGTCTTTTTTTTGAAAGACTTGTTTGTCCTTTGAATGAGTTAAATGGTGTTGATGTATGGAATATAAGCCATGTTGGTTCATTAGGCTTATTGACTGCTAGTAATAAAGGGATAGGATAGCTCAGTGGTTAAGGCATTGGTTTACTGATCAGCAGGTCCTCCCAAGTTTGTGGGTTCAAAACCTGGCACAGCCAAGGCAACTTTTTATTTCTCTTTTGAAATCAAATAGTTTGTCTACTGTGTGACATTGAACTGTAAATAAATTTTTAAATTAAAGAGACCGGTTTAAAAGATTGCTTTATTTATTTGTTTTTTTTAAAAGACTTGTTTGGCCTTCTTTTAATATGAATTACATGGTGTTGAAGTATGGAAAATAAGCCATGTTGGTTCATTAGGCTTATTGACTGCTTGCATAAATAAGATTGAATAGCTCAGTGGGTAAGGCATTGGTTTACCGATCAGCAGATCCCCACAAGCTTGTGGGTTCAAACCCTGGCACAGCCAAGGTGACATTTAAATTTTCCTTTTGAAATCTAATAGTTTGTCTACTTTGTGACATTGCACTGTAAATCTATTTTTAAATTAAAGAGACCTGTTTAAAAGATTGCTTTATTTCTTTGTCTTTTTAAAAAGATTTGTTTGGCCTTCTTTTAATATGAATTACATGGTGTTGAAGTATGGAAAATAAGCCATGTTGGTTCATTAGGCTTATTGACTGCTTGCATAAATAAGATTGAATAGCTCAGTGGGTAAGGCATTGGTTTACCGATCAACAGGTCCCCACAAGGTTGTGGGTTCAAACCCTGGCACAGCCAAGCCATCATTTTTGTTTCTCTTTTGAAATCTAATAGTTTGTCTACTTTGTGACATTGAACTGTAAATCTATTTTTAAATTAAAGAGACCTGTTTAAAAGATTGGTTAATTTCTTTGACTTTTCAAAAAGACTTGTTTGCCCTTCTTTTAATATGAATTACATGGTGTTGAAGTATGGAAAATAAGCTATGTTGGTTCATTAGGCTTATTGACTGTTTGCATAAATAAGATTGAATAGCTCAGTGGGTAAGGCATTGGTTTACCGATCAGCAGATCTCCACAAGCTTGTGGGTTCAATCCCTGGCACAGCCAAGGTGACATTTAAATTTTCCTTTTGAAATCTAATAGTTTGTCTACTTTGTGACATTGAACTGTAAATCTATTGATGTGGGTTTGAAACCACAACCTTGTGGGGACCTGTTGATCAGTAAACCAATGCCTTACCCACTGAGCTACTCAATCTTACTTATGCAAGCAGTCAATAAGCCTAATAAACCAACATGGCTTATTTTTCATACTTCAACACCATGTAATTCATATTAAAAGAAGGCCAAAAAAGTATTTTAAAAAAGAAAAAAAAAATAAAGCAATCTTTTAAACAGGTCTCTTTCATTTAAAAATAGATTTGCAGTTCAATGTCACAAAGTAGACAAACTATTAGATTACAAAAGGGAAATTAAAATGATGCCTTGGCTGAGCCAGGGTTTGAACATACAACCTTGTGGTGAACTGCTGATCGATAAACCAATGCCTTACCCACTGACCTATTCAATCTTATTTATGCAAGCAGTCAATAAGCCTAATGAACCAACATGGCTTATTTTCCATACTTCAACACCATGTAATTCATATTGAAAGAAGGCCAAACAAATCTTTTTAAAAAGACAAATAAATAAAGCAATCTTTTAAACAGGTCTCTTTAATTTAAAAATAGATTTACAGTTCAATGTCACAAAGTAGACAAACTATAAGATTTCAAAAGGAAAATTAAAATGTCACTTTGGCTGTGCCAGGGTTTGAACCCACAACCTTTTGGGGACCTGCTGCTCGGTAAACCAATGCCTTACCCACTGAGCTATCCTCTCCCATTGGTGCAAGCAGTCAATAAGCCTAATGAACCAACATGGCTTATTTTTCATACTTCAACACCATGTAATTCATATTAAAAGAAGGCCAAACAAGTCTTTTAAAAAAAAACAAATAAATAAAGCAATCTTTTAAACAGGTCTCTTTAATTTAAAAATAGATTTACAGTTCAATGTCACAAAGTAGACAAACTATTAGATTTCAAAAGAGAAACAAAAATTATGCCTTGGCTGAGCCAGTGTTTGAACCCACAACCTTGTGGGGACCTGCTGAGCGGTAAACCAAAGCCTTAACCACTGAGCTATTCAATCTTATTGACGTAAACAGTCAATAAGGCTAACGAACCAACATGGCTTATTTTCCATACTTCAACACCATGTAATTCATATTAAAAGAAGGCCAAACAAGTCTTTTTAAAAAAACAAATAAATAAAGCAATCTTTTAAACCGGTCTCTTTAATTAAACAATAGATTTACAGTTCAATGTCACAAAGTAGACAAACTATTAGATTTCAAAAGGGAAATTAAAATGTTGCCTTGGCTGTGCCTGAACCTACAACCTTGTGGGGACCTGTTGATAGGTAAACCAATGCCTTAACTACTGCGCTATCCTCTCCCTTTAATACAAGCAGTCAATAAGCATAATGAACCAACATGGCTTATATTCCATACATCAACACCATTTAACTCATTAAAAGAAGGCCAAACAAGTCTTTCAAAAAATGACAAAGAAACAAAGCAATCTTTGAAACAGGTCTCTTTAATTATCAAACAGATTCACAGGTCAATGTCACAAAGTAGACAAACTATTAGATTTTTAAAAGAGAAATTAAAATGCTGCCTTGGCTGTGATCCCACAAGCTTGTGGGGACCTGCTGCTCGGTAAACCAATGCCTTACCCACTGAGCTATCCCTTCACATTGGTGCAAGCAGTCAATAAGCCTACTGAACCAACATAGCTTATATTCCATACTTCAACACCATGTAATTCATATTAAAAGAAGGCCAAACAAGTCTTTTAAAAAAGACAAAGAAATAAAGCAATCTTTTAAACAGCTCTCTTTAATTATCAAAGAGATTTACAGTTTATTTTCACAAATTAAACAAACTATTAGATTTTAAAAAAGAAACAAAAATGATGCATTAGCTGTGCCAGGGTTAGAACCCACTACCTTGTGGGGACCTGCTGATCGGTAAACCTATGCCTTACCCACTGAGCTATTAGATTTTATTTTTACAAGCAGTCAATAAGCCTAATGAAACAACATGGCTTATTTTTCATTCTTCAACACCATTTAATTCATATTAAAAGAAGGCAAAACAAGTCTTTCAAAAAAGACAAAGAAATAAAGCAATCTTTTAAACAGCTCTCTTTAATTATCAAAGAGATTTACAGTTTATTTTCACAAATTAGACAAACTATTAGATTTTAAAAGAGAAACAAAAATGATGCTTTGGCTGAACCAGGGTTTGAACCCACAAGCTTGTGGGGAACAGCTGATCGGTAAACCAATGGCTTACCCACTGAGCTATTCAATCTTATTTATGCAAGCAGTCAATAAGCCTAATGAACCAACATGGCTTATTTTCCATAATTCAACACTATGTAATTCATATTAAAAGAAGGCCAAACAAGTCTTTTAAACAGGTCTCTTTAATTATCAAAGAGATTTACAGTTCATTTTCACAAATTAGACCAACTATTAGATTTCAAAAGAGAAATAAAAATGTTGCCTTGGCTGTGCCATGGTTAGAACCCACAACCTTGTGGGGACCTGCTGATCGGTAAACCAATGCCTTAACCACTGAGCTATTAGATTTTTTTTATGCAAGCAGTCAATAAGCCTAATGAACCAACATGGCTTATTTTTAATACTTCAACACCATGTAATTCATATTAAAAGAAGGCCAAACAAGTCTTTCAAAAAAGACAAAGAAATAAAGCAATCTTTTAAACCGGTATCTTTAATTATCAAAGAGATTTACAGTTTATTTTCACAAATTAGACAAAATATTAGATTTTAAAAGAGAAACAAAAATTATGCTTTGGCTGAGCCAGGGTTTGAACCCACAACCTTGTGGGGATCTGTTAATCGGTAAACCAATGCCTTACCCACTGAGTTATTCAATCTTATTTGTGCAAATGGTCAATAAGCCTAATGAAAGAATATGGCTTATTTTCCATACTTCAACACCATGTAGTTTATATTAAAAGACGGCCAAACAATTCTTTCAAAAAAGACAAATAAATAAAGCCATCTGTTAAACAGGTCTCTTTAATTATCAAAAAGATTTACAGTTCAATGTCACAAAGTAGACAAAATATTAGATTTCAAAAGAGAAATTAAAATGTTGGCCTGGCTGTGTCAGAGTTTGAACCCACAACATTGTGGGTACTTGCTGATCGGTAAACCAATGCCTTACTCACTGAGCTATTCTCTCACGTTTGTGCAAGTAGTTAATAAGCATAATGAACCAACATGGCTTATTTTCCATACTTCAACACCATGTAAATCATTAAAAGAAGGCCAAACAAGTCTTTCAAAAAAGACAAAGAAATAAAGCCATTTTTTAAACAGGTCTCTTTAAGTTACAAATAGATTTACAGTTTAATGTCACAAATCAGACAAACTATTAGATTTCAAAAGAGAAATAAAAATGTTGCCTTGGCTGAGCCAGGATTTGAACCCACAACCTCGTGGCGATCTGCTGATCGGTAAACCAATGCCTTACCAACTGACCTATTAGATATTATTTGCGCAAGCAGTCAATAAACATATTGAACCAACATGGCTTATTTTCCATATTTCAACACCATGTAACTCATTAAAAGATGGCCAAACAAGTCTTTCAAAAAAGACAAAGAAATAAAGCAATCTTTTCAGCAGGTCTCTTTAATTAACAAATAGATTTACAGTTTAATGTCACAAAGTAGACAAACTTATTAGATTTTAAAATAAAAATAAAAATGTTAATGGCGCTGTGCCACGGCTTGAATCCCCAACCTTGTGGGGACCTGCTGACCTGTAAAACAACACTGTAACCACTGACCTACCAGTTCCCACTGATGCAAGCATTCAATGGGCCTACCAACATGGCTTCTTTTTCATACTGCAATACCATGTAACTAATATTGAAAGTATTCCAAACAAGTCTTTTAAAAAAGATAAATAAAGCAATCTTTTAAACAGGTCTCTTTAATTAACAAATAGATTTACAGTTTAATGTCACAAAGTAGACAAACTATTAGATTTCACAAGAGAAATTAAAATGTAACCTTGGTGATGACAGGGCTTGATCCACCAACTTTGTGAGGACCTGCTAATCTGTAAACCCACACCTTTCCCACTGAGCTATCACTTCTGCCTTAAGCAAGCAGTCAATAATTCTAATAAACCAACATGGTTTCTTTTCCCTACTTTAACACTATGTCTTCTTCTTTCGGGTTCTCCCATTAGGGGTCGCCACAGCGGATCATCCGTCTCCATACCCCCCTATCCTTTACATCTGCCTATTTCAACCAAATTACCTGCATGTCTTCCCTCACCACATTCATAAACCTCCTCCTTGGTCTTCCTCTTTTCCTCCTTCCTGGCGGCTCCACCCTCAGCATTCTCCTACCGATATACCCCATGTCCCTCCTCTGCACTTGTCCAAACCATCTCAATCGTGCCTCCCTCACCTTGTCTCCAAAACGTCCTACATGCGCTGTCTCTCTAATAAACTCATTTCTAATCCTGTCTATCTTCATCACTCTCAATTAAAACCTCATAATCTTCATCTCTGCTACCCCCAGCTCTGCCTCTTGTCTTTTACTCAATGCCACTGTCTCTAAACCATACAACATCACAGGTCTCACCACAGTCCTATAAACCTTCCCTATCACTCTCACAGATACTCTTCTATCACAAATCACTCCTGCTATTACATTTCTCCACCCACTCCACCCTGCCTGCACTATTTTCTTTACTTCTCTAACACACTCTCCATTACTTTACACTGTTGACCCCAGATACCTGAACTCCTCCACCTTCTCCACCTCTTCTCCCTGCAAATGCACCCCTCCACTGCTCTCCCTCTCATTCACACACATGTACTCTGTCTTATTCCTACTGACTTTCATTCCCTTTCTCTTGCTCCTTACTCTCGCCACAAATCACAATATCATCCACAAGCATCATAGTCTATGGAGACTCCTGTCTGACCTCATCCTTCAACCTGTCTATCACCACTGCAAACAGGAAAGGGCTCAGAGCCGATCCTTGATGTAGTCCAACCTTCATCTTGAGCCATTCTGCTGTTCCTACTGCACACTTCACTGCTGTCACACTGTCCTCATACATGTCCTGCACCACCCTCACATACTTCTCTGACACACCTGACTTCCTCATACAATACCACAACTCCTCTCTTGGCACCCTGTTGTACGCTTTCTCTAAATCCACAAACACACAGTGCAACTCCTTCTGACCGACTCTATACTTCTCCATCAACATTCTCAAACCAAATAATGCATCTGTGGTGCTCTTGCTCAGCATAAAACCATACTGCTGCTCACAGATGGTCACTTCTTCCCTTAGCTTTGCTTCCACTACTCTTTTCCATAACTTAATGGTGTGACTGATCAACTTAATTCCCCTGTAGTTACTGCAGGTCTGCACATCCCCCTTGTTCTTAAAGATCGGTACCAGCACACTCCTTCTCCATTTCTCAGGTATCCTCTCACCTTCCAAAATCCTGTTAAACGATCTTGTTAAAAACTCCACTGCCATCCCACCTAAACATCTTCATGCTTCTACCTGTATGTCATCTGGTCCAACTGACTTTCCACTCTTCATCCTCTTAATTGCTGCTCTCACTTCCTCCTTACTAATCCTATCCACTTCCTGCTTCACCAACTCCACACTATCCAACCTTCTCTCTTTTATTTTCCTCATTCAACAGCTGCTCAAAATACTCACTAGTCAACACATTTCCATCTCCATCCTTTATTTCTTTAACTTGCAGCACATCTTTCCCAACTCGGTCCCTCTGCCTGGCCAATCAGTACAAATCCTTTTCTCCTTCCTTAGTGTCCAACTTCTCATACAGCTCCTCGTATGCCTTTTCCTTGGCTTTCGCCACATCCCTCTTTACCTGCTGCTGCATCTCCTTGTACTCCTGTCTACTTTCCTCATCACTCTGTTGATCCCAATTCTGTTTTGCGAACCTCCTTCTCCTTATGCTTTCCTGCACTTCCATATTCCACCACCATATCTCTTTATCCTCCTTTCTATTTCCAGATGTCACACCAAGTACCTTTCTAGCTGTCTCCCTTATCACTTCTGCAGTAGTTGCAGTAATCATCCAGCACCTCCTCACCACCACCACCGAGCCCCTGTCTGACCTCTTCCCTGAATCTCACACTACAGTCTTCCTCCTTTAGTTTCCACCATCACAATATAGTCCACCTGTGTGCAATTTACAAAGGCTTCAGCCATGTTGTTAGCAAATAATTGCCCATCTACTTCATAAGCAGCACTAACATCTTGATGCGGGATCATTAATTTTTTAAAATTTGGATCCAGATTGGATTATATCTGTACTATTCACCTTTTTAGCTTTATAAAGAGATATGTATCTGGCCCCTTTCTCCATTAGGTCATGCCAAAGCTATATCAAAGCATTACTACTAGCCAGAGACTGTCAGATATGGACTGAGGGTATAATGAGTAGCTCTGTTATCTAAGTGGTTAGCAATTCCAATAAATTTATACATTTATAATAAAGTCATGAAACATTTATATGAAAATATAGTGAGTTAGTAATTCACTTTTTGGGCCTTGAATGAGCACAGAGCTTTGCCGAATGTCTGTAGTTATCTAATACAGATAATCCCAGAGTTACAATGGTTCGACTTACGATTTTTCGTTACGATGCCTATAGCGATACGACAAAATTGTAACAATATAAAAAATTTGGCACAACAGGCACAGGCATCCGTGTACGATGTACAATACATTAGACGTGCAGCTGGGATGAGCGTATCTCTCCCCTAAGTAAAGTTGTCTCAGTGTGTACTTCTATCTATGAGTCAGTGTGCATTCAGGTCGAAGTCCCCACCGGGATAGGAGAACAAGAACACACACACACACACACACACACACAAAAACCTGTAATGCTTCACTGACTTTATGGTAAATAATCCACTTACTTCCTGTTTATTACACCCGTGACATGTCCATAACGTGACTGATGATTGAGTATACCGGAATTGCAAGAATAATAATAACCCAACTTCACAACAAACCTAGGTGCTTTGTCACTGTGTGTAAGCAGCAGGCATGACTATCAATGAATGGTTCTGTAACATTCAGGTTTTTACAGGTTTTTACAGCCTTGCTTTATACCATTCTATGTATTGCACTGGGTTGCACACAAGTTTCACACAGAAACAAATTATTACCCTCAAATAAGACATTGTGGGTGCCAAAATATACAAAACATTTAAAATGGGTATTTTATGAGTATGGTGTAGGTCATATGAGTATGACCTACACCAATCAGGGATTATAACATTATATGACATTTTGAGTGGTAAAGCGAATAACACTGATTTTCTTTTCATCATGGCACCTGCTAGTGATCGGCAGATATTAGGCATCAAGTAAATATTTTGTCCTCAAAAATAATGTGTTAAAAACAGGAAAATGGGCAAGCGTAAGGATAGGAGCGAGTTTGGCCAGGGCCTAATTGTGATGGCTAGACGACTGGGTCAGAGCATCTCCAAAATTGCAGGGTGTTCCCAGTCTGCAGTGGTCGGTATATATCAAAAGTGGTCCAAGGGAGGAACAGTGGTGAACCGGCGACAGGGTTATGGGCAGCCAAGGTTAAATTAAGCACATGGGGAGTGAAGGCAGGCCCATGTTGTTCTATCCAACAGACGAGCTCCTGTAGCTCAAACTGCTGAAGAAGTTAATGCTGTTAATGCTCAACATACCAGGTTTTGGCAGCAAAAAGAGGACCAACACAATATTAGGCAGGTGGTCATAATGTTATACCTGATCAGTGTATAACAGGAATAGCCTACACAATAATAGTTATTACTATTTTGCATATATAGTACATACAGTATATTCCAGTAGTCTATAAGGTAATCTCTCCTCCTTTCCACTCTCTTACTCATGCTATTTTAAATATGGTGTGTTTTCATTTGTGGAGGTTAGATATCAGCAAATGCTTAAATTTAAACATAAAAAGAAAAGGCAGTCACCCTTCATCCAATGCTTCTTAGAATTACAGGAAAATTTCCAGTATATAAGATGTAGAGGATAAAATAACTAGTTTTTCAGGAAAATAAATAGTTAGCAGAGTTATTTAAAAAAATCTAGCTACCGATGTCTTCTCAGAGATCAATAGCTAGATTTTTTTAAGTCGATTAGTCTCTTGACGTGTCAATTTTTCCTGAAGTGTGTTGGATTTTTTTTTCAGATAATACCATCTACTCACACACACCCAAACATATTATCAGTTCCGCACCAAACAATGAAATGATAATGTTGGTGTGTGTGTGTGTGTGTGTGTGTGTGTGTGTGTGTGTGTGTGTGTGTGTGTGTGTGTGCTGGAATAATAACCCAGTTTCACAACAAACCTAGGTGCTGTGTCATTGTGTGTAAGCATAGAAACAGCATTTAGCTCTTAGAGTTAGCATACAGTCTTGCTTTAAACCATTCTGTGTACTGCACACGCACGCACACACACACACACACACACACACACACACACACACACACACACACACACACACACACACACACGCACACACACACACACACACACACACAAAATTATTGCCCTCAAAATAAAACAGTGTGGGTGCCAAAATAAATGAAATCTTACACAGGACTAGCCTACACTGTAATGATTATTGCTATTTAGCAAATATAGTACATATAGTACAGGGAGGGCAACGGAAAAGTAGCATCCCTCTGTGGAACCAGTATTAGAGACGGTCTACTTTACCATGGCCCTCTCTGTATTATGTAATCTTAAAGGGAATCTCTTCTCCTTTCCAATCTCTCACTCATGCTTATCTTTAAATCTGGTGTGGTTTTTTTTATATGTGGAGGTTTAATATTAGCAAACAAATGAATTTAAGGCATTGTGTTGCCCTTTACATAATGCTGCTTAGAGTTACAGGAAAATCCCTAATGTATAAATGAAAGAACAAGTTAATTCCTCTCAAGTTTTGTGCATGTTTTCTCAGAGATCAGTAGCTAGATTTTTAATCTGATTTGTTAAAAGAAATGAAATGACAAAACATTTATCTGACTTGCCATGTCTTTATTTTCTCCAGAGTGTTGGAATTTCTCCAGCCTGCCTCAACAAGGTATGCATGTTCATATAAACAACAGCAGATAATACCACCTACTCACACACACACACAAAACCTTGCACAATTTCTGCACCCAAAAATTAAATGCCAATGTTGTGTTTTGAGACATTTTTAACAAATAAAATGTGTCATGTATGTATTATATACACCCAGACACTTTTGTCAGAGCATCTGTAATGCTCTACTGGCTTCATGGTAAATAAGCCACTTCGTTACTGTTCATTACACCTGTGACCGTGCCCAAAACATGACTGCTGAGTGGCGTATACCAGAATGGCAAGAATATATTAACCCAATTTCTCAACAAACCTAGGTGCTGTGTCACTGTGTGTAAGCAGCAGGCCTGACTACTACTGAATAACTGTTACAAACTAAGCTGAAGACATTAAAGTTAGCCCACAGCCTGGCTTCATACCATTCTGTCTATTGCAATAGATTGCACTTGGTTACACACACAAAAAAACTATTGCCTCAAAATACAACAGTGTGGGTTTCAAAATATACAAAATCTTAGAAAAGAGGCAATGACAATGCTTTTAGCCCTGCTAGCTCAGTGATATTACCATTTCAGTATGACATATAACAACACTAGCCTACACAGTTATGGGTATTATTATTTAGTAAATATATAGTACAAATAGTAATCTAGTAGTCTATAAAGTGATCTCTCCTCTCTTCCACTCTCTCACTCATTCTATTTTTAAATCGGGTGTATTTTCATATGTAGTACAATATACTAGAGTTAAATTATACAATACCAGCCCAAAGTCAATTTATATTTAAATACAGCACTTTCAATTGAGGTTTATTTTTTTTTACATCACATCACAGCAATTGACCAACACATACTATTTTTTTCTGATTAAAAAAAAGAAATAATTTGTGTTTTGTGTGTGTCTGTGATCAGTTACATTATCTTTCCCTCACAAGTGTTTTCTCTATCTCTTGACTGTATGAAGGTAAACAATTTTTACTTTCATGCAAGAAAGTCATCGACCATGAAGACTTTCTCATGTTTAAAAATGTCAATTTCCTCAGAGAAAAATTTCCTTTATCTACATTAAACTTTCTTTCGGCTTCTCCCATTACATTGACGTTTTTAATTTCATTTCTTTGTATCATTATTCATACAAGTCCTGTACGTAATGGTACAATAGAGCAATTGTATATAACTTGGAGCATGCACTAGTGTCACTTATATATCAGTTATAGAAAGTTACAAAAAGAGACTTAAATTACCGTTAACACCAGGAACGTTCCTCTGAAAGTCCAAGAGTCATTAGGTTGGCATGACACATGGGTAAAAAAGTGAAACAGTCTGCTTAGGGCACTTACTGTACAAGGGTTTTTTTTTAAGATTACATTTTCATCTAAGACTGGACCTGCAAATAGTACAGCAATTTCTCAAACACCACTGACAGTGTTAAAACTACATCCTAAAAATGATCCAACTTTACTCTCAATTTCAGCAGATTATACCCACATCCATTCTCAATTTATTTTTTAAACAAATAAATATAACATTTTTCAGTAGGCTATAGTCTCTTTAAATTTAAGGCGTGTAATATAGGACTTAAGGGTTCCTTATCTAATTTTCTTCTAAATGCAATATGAATAATTCTATTAGAGTTGCCTTTGACGTTGACTATAAAGAAAACACCCACAAAAGGAGATAATAAGGGGGCTGCAGCACCCTCTAGTGTAACTCAGTGGCATTTTTATTTTTTACTTTTCTTTTACTATTTAATGTTGTGCACATACTAGGATCAATTGTAATTTAATGCATCTGAAGGAAAAAAAGAAAAACTGTGTTCAAAATTATATTAATGCTTTATTAATATGATTTAAAAGATACACAGATATCCAAGCAAAACAGCATGGAAACAGCATATTTCTATTACATGTGTAGTCATCAAACAAACCTCTGTCAGTGTGTTGATATATTCTATGTTAATTAACATTAAAATCAATGAAACATTTGTTTTACATTTATGTATTGCATCAGATCTATCATAATAGAGAACTTAATACACTATATGGACAAAATAATTGAAAATCCTGATCTTGAACATTGGAGGCACACATTTGTATATAGGATTTCTTTGGTTGCTGTAGAATAAAAATTTATCTTCACTTAAACTATTAGACCCAAACCTGTTTTAACTTGACAAATCCCCTGTGCACAGAGTGAGCTCCATGAAGATATGATTTACATGTATTGGAGTGGAAGATCTTAAGTGGCCTGCTATAGAGCTCTGACTTCAACCCTACTAAAGACCTTTGGGATAAATTGTATTTCAATTGTATTGTATAGTGGAACTAAATGACCAGGAACGTAAGGAATAACATTTTAAACTATTTATTTGGTCAAATACTCAGGATGTTTTGTGGATCGATTCGAGTTCAGAAATGTGTGGCCTTTTTAGGCTGTGGAAGAAGAGAAGAAGAGAACAGGTGTTACTCATAAGTGTGTGTTGTATATTAGACTTCAGGATATTATCCTCTGTAAAACTGCCATCAATGTAAGATTTTCTCATTACAATGGCTGTATTTAACAAGAGAGAGAGAGAGTGTGTGTGTGTGTGTGTGTGTGTGTGTGTGTGTGTGTGTGTGTGTGTGTGTGTGTGTGTGTGTGTGTGTGTGTGTGTGTGTGTGTGTGTGTATTGTCTGACCTGCGGTGTGTTTTCTCCTTGGTAGTGAAGAACAGCATCATGGACAGTGGAAAAGAGAATGAAGAAATCTCCCCTTTCCAAACTGTCAGTAACACAACCTTGAGAGAAAGAGAGAGAGAGAGAGAGAGAGAGAGAGAGAGAGAGAGGGAGAGAGAGAGAGAGAGAGAGAGAGAGAGAGAGAGAGAGAGAGAGAGAGAGAGAGATAGAAAGAAAAAGAGGGGGAGAAAGAGAGGGCGAGAGAAAAATAGAGGGAGAAAGAGAGAGAAAGATAGACTTTTTGTTTTACTTTTCACACTTTTAATTAAAAAAATTTTTTTCAGTTAGTGAACATTCCTCTTTAGTACCTAAACTATTGATAATATGCTTAAATATTATTATGCTTCTGTTAACTAATGACTGTATCCAGGCTGAACATACAGAACCACCATATAGAAAACAAGCAGAGCAAAGATGATGTTGATCAGGTGATCAGGAATGTTTCTATTCTCATTCATGTTTACAACACTGACTCCCTCTGCCTCTGTCTGTCAACCACAGACTTCTTGTTGCCTTTTGCCTTGCTCATTGTGAGCTTCGTAAACTAGTATACATCTGTGGTGTGTGATAAAAAAGGAAATGATACACCAGTGGTAGATGACAGGAAATTGGTTGATGGGCTGAAATCAGCACGCAGTGAAAATAAAAAATATTGACATTTCACCAAATTAATAGATTAAAACTAAATTAATGAGCCTGTTTTAAAAATGTAGTAGTAGAAGGAGAAAGTACAGATATTGGTGTAAAATTGTAATAATTAAAAGTAAACTCTGCCAGAAATATAAATAGTGAAGTACTAATACCAGAAAAATCTACTTAAGAACAGTAACGAAGTATTTGTTACTTCCCACCTCTGAAATTGCTCAAGGGTTTATGATGCTTTCATCAGATCAGCTTGGGTTAGTACAGTATAGATTACT
Organism: Silurus aristotelis; assembly: GCF_946808225.1. Classification (NCBI taxonomy): domain Eukaryota; kingdom Metazoa; phylum Chordata; class Actinopteri; order Siluriformes; family Siluridae; genus Silurus; species Silurus aristotelis. The sequence continues at coordinate 8,070,151 of NC_139584.1, forward strand.
TACTTTGACAGCCTGATAGATACACTTTAATTCCAGCCTCCCCAAAGTCCTTATGGATCTACAAAAGAGAGATGATATCTTATTAGGCATTCAATTATTTCTTTTATTGGTTTCTATTACATATATTTTTAAACACATATATAAAATAGCAGACTCTCTGACAGGATTCTCACATTGCGTAAAGTTTTCACTCCCACTGTATCCATGAAATTCACTGGACTTAAATCGAGGATGATGGCCTTGGGTATAGTGGGGTCATGACCCTGGTGAGGCTCTGGACACACTATCACTGAAACGTCATATTTTCCCTCACTGTCTGACATTTCTTCCCCCTCCACCTAGAAAAAGCCGAAAAGTCAAAACTCACTGACATTCACATGCCCATTCAACACACCGGATCAAGGTCCACGTTTTACCTTAGCTTGTTTTTTTGCTCGCTTTGCCTCTTTCTTCTCTTTCCTGAGTCTCTTTGCCTCAAGCTTCTTCTTGTGTGCGAGGAGTTTGGGCACATCTACCCCACTCTACATGCAGACACAGATGTGAGATTACATTTAAACGATTACATGAATATATACATGTTCCGAAAAACATAAAAAGTATTCTGTTATCTAAACTGCATACAAAATACAAGAAGAGCACAGTGTCAGCTATGGTACAGTGTCCCTGGAGCAGATGGGGTTAAGTGCCTTGCTGAAGGGACCAGCAGTGGCAGCATGGTGGTGATGGGGCTTGAACCACAACCTGAACTGAACCACCATTGCCTTACTGCAAAATTGTTTGTTACTGTTATATATGTGATAGCAACATACTGGTGTACTGAAAATAATGTTGAAAATCAACAGAAAAATAAAGAGAGAAAAGAGATATGACCTAATTTCCGATCTTTTATCATTTTATCAACCATATAAAGGCTCACACACAAACGCAGGAGCTCTTGCCTGTATCTATATTAAATTCTTATCATTTAATATGTGTTTGAATCTCCTGTGTTTTTACTTACTCCTTATTCTTGTCCATTTTATAGATTTACCCTTTAGTCTGTATCGTACGTTTCTTAAGTTTATATATTTTCTTATGTAATAGATATCAATATTCTATAGCTAGATGGTTTATAGGTGTATTGGAGTGTGTGAGCTCACCTTCTCATATAGGTGCTCTATATACATCTCTGCATTCGCAAAATACAGTGTAGCAGAGCAACGAAAAATCACAAGACCTGAAATCTGTTTAACCTGCAACACACACACACCCACACCCACACACACACACACACACACACACACACACACACACACACACACACACATTTACAGAAAAACATTTATTTGTGTAACAAACATGTTAAAGAGTACTTTTTAAGAGGTTTTTAAAAACAAACATGGATAAGACGTCTGTTTTCCCTTTAAACAGTATTCATGTCTATGGTTTAATGCATCTCTATCTATCTATTGATCATTTAGTTTCTGAATTGGTGCTTTCCAGAAACTTTCAGATTGTTAAAATTAATGAGATGGTAGGAAATCCAAATGAATGTTCTTCTCTCCCCAGAAAATAAAGCCATTCATCAAAAAACAGTTGTTCTGCCAACAGCATCCTCTTGTCTTTATCATATAGACATTCTTGTTGGTAAAGTGTCGTGTTTTTAAAGTAATATTTTTGCTTAACCTGAGACAATTCAAATACCTTGGACTTTTTCTGTCTATATTTTCTTACATTTGTTGGTGTCTTGTTGGTACCCAACCTACAAAATAGTGCACAGTTCTTGCACTGGGTATGTTTTCAACATGTCTTACTTCTACCCTCACAGGAACTCACAGACTGTTTGAGTAGCTCTCACTTCCTGTTTAGCATTTAGTGAAGCCTCTTTTAAAAGGAGATGTAGTTAAAAAGAGGTGGAAAATTATTTGCATTTCCAGAAGCCTCTGTCAGGGAGCACCCTGCACTCCCGCCCGCACATGCCCCGCCAACACGGAGCTTCTCGCCTGATTACTAACTCGGCGCACCTGACTTCTATCAGACTCCCTCCCATATAAGCAGCTTCGCTTCCCACCAACACCGTCCGTTATTGCCCTTATGGACTCAAGCTGTCAGCTCTACGATTTCCCGTTCTGCTGCCAGTTTGCTTGCTCTATCGACACGCTCCTATCGTTTCAGCCCTTTTGCTTTTGCCGCTTCGCTCTGGGTTTCTGTTCTGGTTGTGTTAGTGCTCATTTGACTGTACTCCATTCTGTCATTAAAACCCTGGTTTTGCACAGCTCCGCTTTCCGCCTCGTCCGTGCGTAACAGAATAACGGACCGACAACAAAGGAGAGAGAGCCGCCCCTCACCTGGAGATGGACGCACACGCCGGCGCCACATCGGACACAGTACGGGACAGTGCCGCCGCCGCTAACCCCGCACCCGCGGCCGCCTACGTTCCAATGCCGTTTCCCTCTACTTTCTCCGGCGAACCATCTGAATGCCGCGGGTTTTTGATGCAAGTGGATCTCTTCATAGAGATGCAGCCGCAGCGTTTCCCCACCGCTCGAGCCAAGATCGCGTTCGTCCTCTCCTTGCTTTCCGGGAAGGCGTTAGCCTGGGCCCAATCTCTCTGGGAAGCCGCAGGACCGGTGGTGTATTCCTACTCGGCATTTACCGCGCACTTCCGGGAAGTGTTCAGTACCTCCTCCGGAGTCCTCTCCACTACGGATCAGCTGCTCGGGTTGCGCCAGGGTGAGGATTCCATCACCGACTACAGCCTCCGTTTTCGCACTCTGGCGGCATCTTGTGGCTGGAACGAGTCAGCGCTGCTCGGTATTTATCGGCAGGGTTTGGCTCCTGAAATAAAGCAGGCGATGGCCATTCACGAGGATTCGGTGGGATTGGAAGATTTCATACGGAAATCCATCGGCCTCGCACAGCGTTTGGCGGCATGCCGGAGCTCGCCACCATTACCCACGTCGTCATTTCCAGTCATGCAACATTCCGCGCCTACGGCTTCAGGGGGCGAACCAATGCAGCTCGGAACCCAGAGGCTGACCCAGAGAGAGCGAAACACCCGCTTGGCCATGGGTAGATGTCTGTACTGCGGGAAGCCGGGTCATTTCATCACCGGCTGCCCCACTCGCCCATCTCGTGCCTCGGTGAGTTCAGTCCCGTTTCCAACTGAAATCTCTCCGTTATCCAAGCTCTTGGTGACACTGTTAACACCTGCTCTCTCTTTATCGGTTCGGGCGCTGGTCGACTCCGGTTCCGCAGGGAACTTCATCTCACAGGACTGCCTCGACCGGCTACAGCTCCGCCGAGAGAGGGGCTCCCAGGACTTAGCCGTGCAAACCATCCAGGGGCGCCCGCTGGGGAGAGGCTGGGTGAAGTATTGTGCCCCGGCGATCACACTACAGGTCGGACTGTTCCACCAGGAGGAGATCAGGTTCATGGTGCTTGAGGACTCCACTGTCAGCGTGATCCTGGGAAGACCCTGGCTTCAACAACACGCGCCGAGGTGTTCCTGGGACCCGTGCGACATCCTGGAGTGGAGCCCTTACTGCCTCCAGCACTGCCTCTCCGGACTTTCCTCCAGGATCCCGCGGGCCATCGTGGGTGCCACCCAGGTGGAAGCATCGACCATCAACACCCAGGTTGAGCTCCCTGAAGCGTATCGGGCCTACAAGGACGTTTTCAGTGCACAGGCCGCCACCCGTCTTCCTCCTCACCGGCCTTGGGACTGTGCTATTGACTTGCTTCCGGGGGCGAAGCTACCCAAGGGCCGGATCTACCCCCTGTCAGCCCCTGAACACAAGGCGATGGAGGAATACATCGCACAGGCCCTCCGCCAAGGGTTCATCGCCCCTTCCACTTCTCCGGCGGCCTCCAGCTTCTTATTTGTGGGGAAAAAGGACGGTGGTCTCCGGCCCTGCATTGATTTCCGACAGCTGAATTCCCAGATCGTTCCCCTTCCTTACCCCCTGCCGCTCGTTCCGGCGGCCCTGGAGGAGCTACGGGAGGCGCGGGTCTTCTCCAAGCTCGACCTACGGAGCGCCTACAATCTGGTGCGCATCAGGAAGGGGGACGAGTGGAAGACGGCCTTCATCACGCCCTCGGGACACTACGAGTACCGGGTCATGCCGTACGGCCTTTCCATCTCCCCGGCCGTGTTCCAGGGGTTCATGAACGAAGTGCTCCGACCATACCTCCAGAGGTTCGTGATGGTTTACATCGATGACATCCTCATATACTCACGGACTCTGGAGGAACACCTGGACCACATGAAACAAGTCCTAGGAGCACTCCGTTCACAACATCTGTACTTGAATCTCTCCAAATGCGAGTTCCATCGCCCTCAGACCCGGTTCCTTGGTTACATCATCAGCTCCCAGGGGATTCAGATGGACGAAGGGAAGGTCCAAGCAGTGCGGGACTGGCCTGTTCCGACCACCATCAAGGAGCTCCAACGCTTTCTGGGCTTTGCCAACTTCTACCGTAGGTTCATCCAGGGTTACAGCCAGATCACCGCTCCCCTCACCTCTCTCCTCCGAGGTAAGGCACGCGCCCTCGGCTGGACCCGTGAGGCTCAGAAGGCTTTCGACGAGCTCCGCGAGCGCTTCTGCCACGCCCCCGTCCTTCGCCACCCGGATCCCACACATCCCTTTGTCGTAGAGGTGGACGCTTCCTCGACAGGGGTAGGGGCGACCCTCTCTCAACGGACGGGCTCCCCTCCAACGCTCCACCCGTGTGCGTATTACTCCCACAAACTCACTCCGGCTGAACAGATTTATGACATCGGGAACCGGGAGCTCCTGGCCATCAAACTCGCCCTGGAGGAATGGAGGCACTGGTTGGAGGGCGCTGAGCACCCTTTCACTGTCATCACCGATCATAAGAACCTCCAGTACCTGCGGGAGGCACGAAGATTGAACCCCAGGCAGGCTCGGTGGGCCCTGTTCTTCACCTGCTTCCGCTTCCAGGTCACCTATCGAGCGGGGGCCCAAAACAGCAAGGCGGACGCCCTCTCCCGCCTGTTCGGGCCCGACGAGCCCGGGGACCCGGTCCCCATCCTTCCGCCCGATCTCATCGTGGGGCCGATCATCTGGGACTTAGATGAGGACATCCGCATGGCCACGCTCCAAGAACCGAGCCCGGAGGGGTGCCCCGAGGGTAAGGTGTATGTGCCGACCGCATGTCGACAGGAGTTAGTCCAATCGGTCCACGAAGGATTAGGGGCAGGCCACCCCGGCGAGAAACGCACCCTCCAGCTAGTTCAAGCCCGGTATTGGTGGCCCGGTATGACGAGGGAGGTCGCTCGCTTCGTCCAAGGGTGCCCCACATGCGCCATGACCAAGGTACCGCGTCGCCTACCCGTGGGCAGGTTGGTGCCACTCCCGGTCCCGCAACGTCCTTGGTCCCACCTGGGTGTCGACTTTGTCACCGATCTCCCCCGCTCCGAAGGGAACACTTGTATCCTGGTGGTAGTGGACCGGTTCTCAAAAGGCTGTCGCTTCATCCCCCTGAAGGGCCTGCCGACCGCCCTGGAGACCGCCGAGGCCCTGTTCCACCAAGTCTTTCGCACCTTCGGCCTCCCAGAGGAGATCGTCTCGGACCGAGGACCGCAATTTACGTCACGGGTCTGGAGGGCTTTCTTTCATCTCCTAGGGGTCTCAGTCAGCCTTTCCTCCGGTTACCATCCCCAGACCAACGGGCAGGCGGAAAGGAAGATTCAGGAACTCAGCCAGTATCTTCGGGCGTATTGCAGCCAGGACCAGGAGAGCTGGTGTCGTTTTCTGCCATGGGCCGAGTACGCCCAAAACTCGCTGCGCCAGGACGCTCGCTTACGCCCTTCCAGTGTACGCTGGGTTTCCAGCCACCTCTCTTCCCTTGGTCCGACGAGCCCAGTGACGTACCCGCCGTGGACGCATGGTTTCGGGAGAGCAACCGGGTCTGGGAGTCGGCGCACACACAACTCCGGAGGGCAGTGCGGAACACACGACGGCACGCCGACGCCCGTCGGCTGGAGGCGCCCCGTTTCCGGCCGGGTGACCAGGTATGGCTTTCCACCCGGGACCTACGTCTCAGGCTCCCCTGCCGCAAGCTGTGCCCCCGCTTTGTGGGCCCGTTCAAGATCGGCCGGCAGGTCAACGAGGTGACTTACCGTTTGGAGCTCCCGCCCAGGTACCGGATCCACCCGACATTCCATGTGTCTCTGCTGAAGCCTCACCATCCGTCTCTCTCTCCCTCTCTAGGTGGCCCCGACGCGTCCGTCCAGCCGGAGATCTTAGACCAGCCAGGGGTCTACGCGGTGCGCGAGGTGTTGGACTCACAACGGCGCGGGTGTCGCCTTGAGTACCTGGTCGACTGGGAGGGATACGGTCCGGAGGAACGCTCATGGGTGGCTCGGCAGGACATCCTGGACCCGGCGCTGTTGGTGGAGTTCCACGCGGCTCACCCGCATCGCCCGGCACCCCGGGACAGGGGTAGGCCTCGTCGCAGGGCTCGGGCGTCTGGTGCCGCCCCTGGAGGAGGGGGTGGTGTCAGGGAGCACCCTGCACTCCCGCCCGCACATGCCCCGCCAACACGGAGCTTCTCGCCTGATTTCTAACTCGGCGCACCTGACTTCTATCAGACTCCCTCCCATATAAGCAGCTTCGCTTCCCACCAACACCGTCCGTTATTGCCCTTATGGACTCAAGCTGTCAGCTCTACGATTTCCCGTTCTGCTGCCAGTTTGCTTGCTCTATCGACACGCTCCTATCGTTTCAGCCCTTTTACTTTTGCCGCTTCGCTCCGGGTTTCTGTTCTGGTTGTGTTAGTGCTCATTTGACTGTACTCCATTCTGTCATTAAAACCCTGGTTTTGCACAGCTCCGCTTTCCGCCTCGTCCGTGCGTAACAGCCTCAGATTTGGAATACATTATGTTCTAATAGTATGGAGATAAGACAATGGCTTATCTTTGAGTATATGCAGAGGACACTGAGAGAAGGTGTTCCCCATGCAAAGTAATGAGAGGCTTATTGTCAGTTAGCTTGCTAAAAGGTATATCCCATAAGCTAATGCTAATACTACCTTTCTAATCATAAACATTAATTTCAGTTGATGATTTAATGTGTGTAATGTATAAGCTAGAGAAAGCTACTCCTTCTCGTGTGATATGTTACATTAGAGCTCTTTAAGGGTTTTCTGATGAGATAATGCCTGCTCTATTCTAACTGGAAAAAATACGTTGTTAAAACTACCAAAAATCATTTCCCCTTCTGGCTCCTGACTTTTGTGTACCTGGTTATAGTCCTCTGTGGGTTTGTAGATGTCCGTGCCAGGTAACTGACCAAGGACAGAATACCTCGGTCTAAAAAAGATAGTGTTAATGTTCATGTTTGGTCAAAAGGTGCATCTGATGTATAAATGAGTTCAAACGGTCACACTTACAGCTGAGTTCTGAATATGACGGTGAGCATGGAGAAGGCGATGGATGCTGCCAAACCCAGATCAGGATTTAACAGGATTGTGAGAATTAGTGTCATCACCCAGACAAACTGCAGATGCACAACACAGTAAACAAAAAGGCAATAGTACAGCTTCTATCTATAGACTGAAAACAAAATGCGCTCAATTTATAAAAACGAACAAAAGAACTATAATATATTTCTAGATTTCTCTTGTCATACAGAACATCCTTTCAACAGTGTTGTTTGCTATCAGTCTGTACACTAGACTGTAATTCAGACGAGGATAGGGTCTCTTTCTGTAAAAAAATGAAATTAATATCACACATTAGTCTCTCTCTCTATCTCTTTCTCTCTCTCTTTTTCTCTCTCTCTCTCACCATATTCACTCTGTTGCTCCTCCAGCGGGTCCGAATGTCTGTAAACTGCTTCAACATGCCTTGCAGGTTCACATAGATAAGAGCAGCCAATACAGCCTAGACACACACACCACACACACACACACACACACACACACACACACACACACACACACACACACACACACACACACACACACACACACACCGTTATCATGCTTCTTGCAGAATAATTAGGCATATATTTGTCAATTCGTATATTTTGTCATTTCAGGACTTTGGGTTATACATACGGTGTATATACATTTTGTATGTATTTTATACCTTTGGTGCATTCTAGGTAACATTTTTGACACTTTGTTCCTAAAATCTGCCAAACACACACACACACACACACACACACACACACACAAACACACATTTTATCCTTAAACTGTGACATTCTGGATACCTTCGGCAGCTCCTCAAAGAGTTCTCCTATCTTTAGCAAGATCACAAGAATCACTACAGCTAATAGAGCACCTGCAACCTAAATGAAGGCAGAGAGAGAGAGAGAGAGAGAGAGAGAGAGAGAGAGAGAGAGAGAGAGAGAGAGAGAGAGAGAGAGAGAGAGAGAGAGAGAGAGAGAGAGAGAGAGAAAGAGAGAGAGAGAAATTGATGCATCTTTGCTATGGTTTTCTGACACATTGTGGCTTTTCATGGAATCTGAAACACATTATTATGTGCATTTGTAATACTAATGAATAAAAAAAAAAATAATAATAATAAAAATAGAAGTTTTCTTTTTATTCGAAAAGTGAGTTATGAGGCTTAAGTAACTTTAAACCACATGTAAAATATAAACTTTTTTATTAAAATTATGCCACTATGGAACATATATATATTAAAATGTCAATAATTTGTGTAGATTATTCGTTCCCAAACCTGATTTCTGTTTTTCCTGTGGTGTAGCATATGGAATAATTGGATAACGAGTGATTAAATTACCCCTAGATACAGACAGGAACATATTTTTTATATGTTATTTTATCATAACTATGATTATGTTGAAAAAAGTCTTTAATTTGATTTAGAATTTTTATTAATGCTTTTATGCCTGATTCTAACCTGAGTCTTTCCCCCTGCACTAATATGCAACATAGAGCATATTGCTCAGCCCTAATGCTATCAGCTCCTATAGCAATATAAAGAAACAATTAATAATTAAAAAAAGGATTTTAGCAGCTTTAATGGCATGTTACAAAAGTCGATGAACATACGTATGCCATTGATTTATTAATGATTCTGTCTTGCCTGATTGCTGTCGACTTTGTAGTCATATTTAAGAGCAAAGTTACGGCCAAGGGAGATGGCAATACCATAACCCACAACAGCCAGAGCAAACGCATCACCGATCATAGATCCCATCATAGAGAATGCAGGCAAGACTGGAGCCTGCAAACTAAACACAGAGTATAATCAGTCAATTAGTTTACTGTTATTTACACAGACCACCATCAGCATTATCAAAACAAAGCACTTGTTGTGTTTTTGAACATTTATAATACAGAGAGAGAGAAAATAAAGTCTCACCCTGATGGTATCGAACCTACAACTTCCACATTGTACTGAGTCTTTAAATCGAATTGCCATGACAGTGCAGTAGATATAATGATCTACATGCACAAACAAAAAGATTCCAATTAAACAAGTGTTTATATCCATGGAACAATAACATTTGCAACATAAATATGATGTGTGTCTATTAATAAATCTGAGTGCAATATTTAAATAAAATCACACCTATAAATATGCATTTTAATACATTTATTAAAAATTTGATTTATATTAGTAATTTTACACAAAAGGTGAAACTCTATATATTATCTATATAGAATCTATATTATATAGATTCATCACACACAGACTGATATATTCCAAGTGTTTATTTCTTTTAATTTTGATGATTATGGCTTACAGCTGATGAAAACCCAAAATTCAGTATCTCAGAAAATTAGAATATTGTAAAAAAGTTAAATATTGGAGACTTGTGGTGTCACACTCTAATCAGCTTATTAAACCCAAACACCTGCAAAGGTTTCCTAAACCTTTAAATGGTGTCTCAGTCTGTTGTCCAGAAGACCATCAATGACACCCTGCACATGGAGGGTAAGACACAAAAGGTCATTGCTAAAGAAGCTGCTGTTTACAGAGTGCTGTATCGAAGCACATTAATGGAATATTGAATGGACATACAGACGTATCCATGGGCTACAACTGACGTATTCCTTGTGTCAAGCCACTCCTGAACCAGAGACATTGTCAGAGGTGTCTTACCTGGGCAAAAAACAAAAAGGACTGGACTGTTGCTCAGTGGGCCAAAGTCGTCTTTTCAGATGAAAGAAAAGAAAATTTTGCATTTCATTTGAAAATAAAGGTCCCAGAGTCTGGAAGAAGAGAGGAGAGGCACAGAACCCAAGTAGCTTGAGGTCCAGTGTAAAATTTGCACAGTCAGTGGTGGTTTGGGGAGTCATGTCATCTGCTGGTGCTGTGTTTTATCAAGCCCAAGGTCAGCACAGCCGTCTACCAGGAAGTGTTAGAGCATGTCATGGTTCCCTCTGCTGACCAGCTTTATGGAGATGCTGATTTAATTTTCCAGCAGGATCTGGCACCTGCCACACTGCCAAAATCACCAAAAGTTGGTTTAACTATCATGGTGTTGGTGTGCTTGACTGGCCAGCAAACTCACCAGACCTGAACCCCATAGAGGATCCTTGGGGAATTGTCAAGAGGAAAATGAGAAACAAGAGATCAAAAAATGCAGGTGAGCTGAAGACCACTGTCAAAGAAATCTGGGTTTCCACACCACTTTAGCAGTGCCACAGACTGATCAACTTCATGCCACACTGAATTAAGGCAGTAATTGCAGCAGAAGAAGCCCCTAACAAGTATTGAATACATATACTGTAAATAAACATACTTTCCAGAAGACCAACAATTTACTGGTTTTTTTATTGATCTTATGATGTATTCTAATTTTTGGAGATAATAAATTGGTGGGTTTTGTTAAATGTGAGACAAAAACTTTATGAACAGAGAAAAGATTAATAATTTACTGGGTCAGCATGTATACGTGTGTGTGTGTGTGTGTGTGTGTGTGTGTGTGTGTGTGTGTGTGTGTGTGTGTGTGTGTATGGTGAGTGTGATGTATTCAAACGCACATATATAAGAGAGAAAGGTCCACTGTAGCGCTTTGGGCTGATCCCAAGTGTGTATTTAAACTTTGAAACAATAACGTGAATGGCTGCTGCTGTAGTGTAGCCTCGAACCAAAGGCTCAGAAAAATATGTGACCACAAATCCAAACTGCAACAAGCCTAGGAGCAACTACACACACACACAAACACATACACAGATTAAATTGATAATTTCGTGAAGGACCATTAAAAAGGTTTTAAAAGCATAAATGCATGTACATTCTTATATATATATATATATATATATATATATATATATATATATATATATATATATATATATATATATATATATACAGTGAGGAAAATAAGTATTTGAACACCCTGCTATTTTGCAAGTTCTTCCACTTAGAAATCATGGAGGGGTCTGAAATTGTCATCGTAGGTGCATGTCCACTGTGAGAGACAAAATCTAAAAAAAAAAAAAAAACCAGAAATCACAATATATGATTTTTTATTTTTTTATTTAGACTATTTATTTGTATGATACAGCTGCAAATAAGTATTTGAACACCTGAGAAAGTCAATGTTAATATTTGGTACAGTAGCCTTTGTTTGCAATTACAGAGGTCAAACGTTTCCTGTAGTTTTTCACCTGGTTTGCACACACTGCAGGAGGGATTTTGGCCCACTCCTCCACACAGATCTTCTCTAGATCAGTCAGGTTTCTGGCCTGTCGCAGAGAAACACAGAGTTTGAGCTCCCTCCAAACATTCTCTATTGGGTTTAGGTCTGGAGACTGGCTAGGCCATGCCAGAACCTTGATATGCTTCTTACAGAGCCACTCCTTTGTTATCCTGGCTGTGTACTTCGGGTCATTGTTATGTTGGAAGACCCAGCCTCGACCCATCTTCAATGCTCTAACTGAGGGAAGGAGGTTGTTCCCCAAAATCTCGCAATACATGGCCCCGGTCATCCTCTCCTTAATACAGTGCAGTCGCCCTGTCCCATGTGCAGAAAAACACCCCCAAAGCATGATGCTACCACCCCCATGCTTTACAGTAGGGATGGTGTTCTTGGGATGGTACTCATCATTCTTCTTCCTCCAAACACGTTCAGTGGAATTATGACCCAAAAGTTCTATTTTGGTCTCATCTGACCACATGACTTTCTCCCATGACTCCTCTGGATCATCCAAATGGTCATTGGCAAACTAAAGACGTGCCTGGACATGTGCTGGTTTAAGCAGGGGAACCTTCCGTGCCATGCATGATTTCAAACCATGACGTCTTAGTGTATTACCAACAGTAACCTTGGAAACGGTGGTCCCAGCTCTTTTCAGGTCATTAAAACCAGCTCCTCCCGTGTAGTTCTGTGCTGATTTCCCACCTTCCTTAGGATCATTGAGACCCCACGAGGTGAGATCTTGCATGGAGCCCCAGTCCGAGGGAGATTGACAGTCATGTTTAGCTTCTTTCATTTTCTAATAATTGCTCCAACAGTGGACCTTTTTTCACCAAGCTGCTTGGCAATTTCCCCGTAGCCCTTTCCAGCCTTGTGGAGGTGTACAATTTTGTCTCTAGTGTCTTTGGACAGCTCTTTGGTCTTGGCCATGTTAGTAGTTGGATTCTTACTGATTGTATGGGTTGGACAGGTGTTTTTATGCAGCTAACGACCTCAAACAGGTGCATCTAATTTAGGATAATAAATGTAGTGGAGGTGGACATTTTAAAGGCAGACTAACAGGTCTTTGAGGGTCAGAATTCTAGCTCAGGGGTCTCCAATCTTTTCCAGAAAGGGCCAGTGTGGGTGCAGGTTTTCATTCCAACCAATCAATGGTCACACCTGATAGTCATTTACAATGACGATCACTAGATTTGAACAGGTAGAATTTGGTATGGACTCGCTTGGTTGGAATAAAAACCTGCACTCACACCGGCCCTTTCTGGAAAAGATTGGAGACCCCTGTTCTAGCTGATAGACAGGTGTTCAAATACATATTTGCAGCTGACTCATACAAATAAATAGTTTGTATATATATATATATATATATATATATATATATATATATATATATATATATATATATATATATATATATATATATATATATTTATTTATTTATTTATTTATTTATTTATTTATATATATATTTACAATTTCTCAATTTTATTATTTCAAATAAATGACAATTTTTCTCAATTAGTAGCCTAAAAATGAGAAGAAACAAAGTATCTTCTTAAAACAGAAATGGCAGAAATACATTGTTTCCTCTCATTTTTAGGCCACTTATTCAGTCATAACAAACACATGCTGTAAAGTAAATCTGCTATGAGTGTAGAATATACTTCACAAAACTACTCCTTTTTACTGATCTCAGATATATACAGTGTTGAACTATAATTAATTCAGAAGCATGTGTGTGTGTGTGTGTGTGTGTGTGTGTGTGTGTGTGTGTGTGTGTGTGTGTGTGTGACCTTGTGGCAGGTACATGATGCCCACACTGATTCCTGAGACAAGGTCTCCGATAGCATTTTCCCTTAGTGGGTAACGTGGCAGCCATGACAGCAGGGCAATACTCGACAGAAAGCAGCTCTTCACACAAGGACCAGAACACCTGGCACAGAGACTGAGGTGAGACTCAAGTGGGATGATTTTCATTTCCAAACACATTCAGCCTCGCAGACAGGTGGGATTTAGTGTGACAGCCTTTCAGACAGTCACTGTTTTACCAAGAAAACACAGTTTAAATAATTTTGTGATGCATTTCCATATTAATAAAATATAATGCTTTAGCACATTTATTGGTTTTCATGGCAGTATCTCTGACCAGCTGTAATTGATATCACAGACTTAAATGAATATGTTAGCATTTTACTTCGTATCAGCTCACTTCCAATGAACTTGTTTGGTGGACATTTTACATAAACCAGTATCAATGTGAAATTGTCGATAAGGTGAGTATTTCTGTAAGGACACATTTATTAATAATTTTCACTAGGAGCTCAAGTGTATATACTTTGTAAGAGATAAAGTTGCTAAATTTTATACAGTATCTTATTACCAACATGAAATAAGGAAAAAAAAGAGGTTTGTTAAAGAACATCTATTACTTATACAGCTGCTATAGCATAAGTGTTAACAGGGACTAAATTGTTTTAATGGATTTTCTGTTTACTGAATACACTGTTCACTCATAGGTTTCTCATCTGAAGACGTTTACTAGTTTAAAAACTAAGGCCTCCATTTAAATACTTGCTTAGCTTGCAGGTTTTCTTTTTTTACTTTTCCAAATTGTCTGACATTAGCTTCATCACTACAGATACTGTAGCATTTGAAAGAAAAAACAATTATATTTTTTGTAAAAATAATTTCAATAATTTATATTTAATAACAATAATTTCGAACCTCATCGACTCCTTTATTTTGCTCATCAGTGATGTTTGGACATCGGATTTTTCTCCAAGTTCATCAACTTTGGATTCATCCATGACTTCTCGCTGGATGTGGTATCTCCCCCTCTTTTTTACCTTCTCATACATTTCTGCTTCCATGCTTTTCTTCTGTTAGAAATTTTCTTCTGAGTACAAAGCTTTAGCAGGTCTGGTGTTTGTTTCTAAAAAAAAAAAAAATTTCTAGTTTTTTAATCACTCCACACCACTCACAACAGCCTAGATCCAAAAATAAATTGATCCTCAAGAGTGCATGTACTGTATCTCCTCGACATTGGATAAGCAAAGTCCTACAGATCATTCATATAAACTCTTCCAAAAAAAAAAAGGGGAAAGAAAGAGAGAGAGAGAGAGAGAGAGAGAGAGAGAGAGAGAGAGAGAGAGAGAGAGAGAGAGAGAGAGAGAGAGAGAGAGCTGTGATTGGAGATTCCTGTTCACTAACTAGCATGTGCTGAATGTGTGTAGTGTGTTAGTAATTGTTGTAAAGAACAGCATGGGCTTCTGCTCCTCTTCCTTATTCTCCATGTTAATGTGTATCTTGTCCTATCTGGTATTAAAAGGTTTATACTCTCTCTCTCTCTCTCTCTCTCTCTCTCTCTCTCTCTCTCTCTCTCTCTCTCTCTCTCTCTCTCTCTTATACACACACACACACACACACACACACACACACACACACACACACACACACACACACACACACACACACACACACACACACACACACACACACACACACACATATAAGGTATTGAGTATTGATAACATGCTTAAAATTATAAATGTGTATGACTAAAGGATTACATAATTTTTTTTATTATTATTAAAAGGGCCCCTTAGGTGTATACTCTCTCTCTCTCTCTCTCTCTCTCTCTCTCTCTCTCTCTCTCTCTCTCTCTCTCTCTCTCTCTTGCTCTCTCTCTCTCAAAGTATATATATGAAGTCGATTAAGTCCCCACTGAAGGCCCAGGTACCAAATGCACAATCCGCCACAGGTTTGTCGGATGGTGGGTCGACTCTGATATTAAAAAAAAGACACTTTTCAGGACCAAAAAGAATTGCTACTGGCAATTTATGGCTGGAGACAAAGAGAACTACTGCAAACAATATTTTGCAGGTCAGTCATGTCAGTCCCTAATAGAGTAGCTCCCTTACAGAGTATTTGTACTATTCATCCTTTTAAAAGGGTGCCAACTGGCAATACAGAGCCTACAGTGACAAAACAGGGCATAGATATGTCTTAACCATTTAATGCTATTTCACCAAATATGAACGTTTGTAAAAGGCCAAAGGGTTGCAACTGTTGCACACTGTATTTCAGTATATCGCAGAACGCAGAACTGTGTTATCAAGGATGCCAGTTTGAGGCCGATTAAACAAAGAATTTGTGTTCCAAAATGGTGTGTGACTAAACTAGAAACTTACCATTCTAAAGAAGATGGCTTAATTAAAAATAACTTAATCACTAAATCACACCTTGAAAGATCAATTGAGAAACAATTATTAGCAAACAGAGCCGTAGGATACAATGTTGAGATCAAAAGTCAAAATGGCAGTTAATTTGTTGTTTTGTGCTATTGATGCTTTCAGAGCATTTTCTGCAGATGTTCTAGATCTGTTTGTAGAAAACTACAGTTTGCTTACAGGTCCTATCAAGAGCCTTATGACCATGATCATGTACAACAAAAAGCTAACTGTTTTAACTGTTCAGTTAAAAGATTATGTTGTAAAGTATAAGATAAAAAGTTTTAAATATTTATCAATTTGTCAATTTATCAATTTACCAAAAATGTTTGCTTATTTTTTCTGTTTTAATTACCACTGATTGCTTTGTGACTATTAAAACTATATATTGTATTCTAAGTATGAAACTTCTTGGTTGCTATGCACTTTGATTTCTTTATGGGATAGTACAATAAGCACATTTATTTTGGTGGTGATCGGGGGAACCTAAGAAAAGATGTGGAGATTGAGTGGAGTTGCGCTCTCTCTAGTTTTCCACTTTTGCCAAACAAAATGTTAAACTGTCCATGATATTTTTAGTTTGTTGTCTTTATTGACAGTTTAAAGCGAACACCTTAACCTTTGGTCACCTAAACCACATGACTTTCTGATGAGGAAAGTAAAAAAAGGCTAATAATTGTTTTTCTTGAAACTAGTGGTTAGCTGGCTATTCAGTGTTGGCTTGTAAATGCTTGCCTTCGTATTTAGACAATCGGAGGTTGGATTTCATTATCATTAATCAATCCCCAATGCTTGTGTCATGCTCACATTTTATTTACTCACTACCTTTCATTCCTTCTCTCTTCGATCATTTATATATATTATATATATATATATATATATATATATAATATCAGGGACAAATGATATACCAGAGAATAATTTATGCATTTGCTTGCATCTATGTGCAGTTTCTACTGTATTTATGTTTTTGGGCAGTGGGAGGAAACTAGAGAGACCAGGAGAAATTGCAGAAGGTCAAAGGGCGAACATGCCCAAACTTCAGCAGACAACACATTAAGGTCTGGCCTTAACCTGAGACAATACTACTAATACTATAATCAATAAAGTAAAATGTATATGTGATACATTTCTTCAGTAGTTAACAATGAAATGAAACAGTATTACCCATGGTCATTCATTACTATATTGCTATTAAGGTGTTACTCCTACACCACCCACATGCAACTGTGCTCCTCTGTGTTCCCTTGAGGACATTTAGAAAAACTTATACAAACAGTAACTCATACGTTTTAGATAATGAGGTATTGGAATCGGTTATGGTATATTATGAAGTAGTTCTCCAGGGACAGGGTAAGCTACTAGGAATAAATGTCAGTGTTATTGATTAGTAATTGAACTGAACCAAATATTTATTCAATACTTTTAAGTAATAATGAACTACTACTATTTATTGATAAAGTAACTAGTTTTTAACAGTAAATAGAAGTGTTAAGATATGCTTTACACACCCATGCAAAGACAAGTGAAACAATAAAATGGATAAAATATAGCAAGTTCTGTTCTAAATTTCCGGACTGTTCAATAAAGTCTATATTGGCAAATTTAGAGGTAAGATGGATAAAGTTCTCTTTTTTACTAATAACTTTGTCTAATTTGGCATGTTCCTGAGGTGAAAAAACACAATTGTAGCCAGGAAAGCAAGTACCTGATACACTGATAATAATAAATCATTAATCTTTGCATATCCATGTCCAGTTTAGAATCAGCTCAGACAGAAATACAAACATCAGCCAAACAACCAAGATAAGAGTTGTTAATGAACTAAAACATTATTAAATGCAGATATTTATTTATTTTCATATTTATTTATTTGTATAGTAAATAGAACATATAATAAAACAAAAAATAGAACATACACCTATCTATATCATACCAATTACAGCAAAGAGAAAATAAAGAAATTACATGAAACCCCAATTTTCTAGGGTACTAAAAATGTATGTAGCAGAATGTAAATTATTATTGCCAAAATATTTATTTTTTATTTGCTCACTAGGTTAAGGTCTTGAGATAAAAAAGGAGCGACATTCAGAATTTTAAATATAAATATAAATAAAAAATACTAATTGTATGTAAATTAAGCCAAACATGAAGCATCTGGGATTGCTGGTAAATGTTTCAAGAAATGTCCAACTCAGCACTTCACAGCAATTACAGAACAATTCAAATTTGCAATACTCATGTCTATCACCATGGAAAAATGTACCTGTTATGAGTTTCATATTGTTTTTATGTTGTACTAAAATCGCTGAATTCCTATTAAACAGCTAACCCTGCCAGCAAATGTTAGTATAATGTTAGCATAGCCTAACTAGCTAGATTTTTTTCATTTACTTCCAATCATTCTATATTTATGGACCATGTTTGCATTAAATGTATATTTCCCAGTATCATCTGAGATTTATATTTAGGGTTTCACATAATTCTAAAATATTCTGGATAATATTTTATATATATATATATATATATATATATATATATATATATATATATATATATATATATATATATATATATATATATATATATATATACAGTAGATACAGTACCTGTTGCTCTGGAGCCAATAAAAGGAAGCCTTTTATAAGTATGTAGGGAGGGATCATGCTGTTCTTACAGCTGTTAATGTTTATGTGTATGTCTGTGTGCATGGCTTTTACAGTTTTTTTGGATTGCTTAAGCACGATTTTCAAAACAGGGCCCGTGTTTTTAAAACACTACACACAATTAGCACAACCACACACCCAATTAAGAAAACACTACAGATCCCTTGCATAATTAAACACTCTTGTAAAAACTATACACTTCTGTGTAAAAAACACACTTTGTTACCATATGAAACACACACGTTTCACGTTACTATACTCTGTTTGCATGAGTTACACTCTGCTGTGATAAACCTAAAACGGTGGATATAGGACGATGAAATGTGGATGTTGATGAAACCAGTTCTGAACCAGAGCAGAGCGGTGGAAAGACACATTGTCCCAGACAACAATGTATTGCATATGATCGATTTGATTTGCTGCTGTTATGTTGTGCAATCGGTCCAAGAATCTAAGTATGAGTGCTGTGTTGTAAGGTCCCATATGCGCATGGTGGTGGAGGACCCCATTCTGTGTTATGGCTGCACAGAGTTTTATATTAACCCCACATTGCCCTGGGACATTGACTATAGCCCCGTGGCCAATAATGTTTCCTCAGCGTCAGGCCGTGGTTGACAACGTGGTCAACCAGTGTTGCGCGGATCTCATTTGTCAGATTCGGTCCTCTTTGAGCACCTTCTTGTCTTCCTTTTCCTATTTCTCTACCTCTACCAGCATAGCCTCCATCTCTTCCTCTTCCTCTGTTGATTCCTCCTCTGTTGACTCCTCTTCCTTCCCTTCCTTCTCCTCCTTGTCCTCCTCCTCGTTCTCCTCGTTCTTCTCGTTCTCCTCCTCGTCTTACTCGTTCTCTGACTCTTTCCATTGTGCTTGAAGACCGATGAACTCACCTGCTGCTTTTTATAGTGCTTATACACCTGATTAGTGTGTCTGCAATTAAGCAAACAAGTGTTTGCACACCTGATGACTGTGTTAAACCAATTGGTTGGACGGTGCAGTAATTTGACAGTCAGTGCTTTGGTATTGCAAAGGAAGTGACTTCATAATGGATTTTTGTGTGTAATGTATGTTAAGTGTGTTTAGTGTTTTGCAAATTACTGTGTGTAGTGTTTTGCAACAAGTGTGAGGTTGATAATGTGCTTATAGTTGTGCAAATATGGGCTGATGTTTTGCCTCTTGAGTGTAAGGTTTTGCTAATAGTGTACTACTTTTAATTTTAGTGTGTAAGCAATCCAAAAAAACTGTAATATCTACTTAGTATCTACTGATTACTGTATACATGCTTATACAGTACATGTAAATAAAAGCTAAGATATACTGCATATGTGTGCAGAAATCTTTTTATTTTTCATCCAAATGTGTGTGAATAAATGTGTGGCTTCCTGTTCGAGTGTGAATTAATACCTCGCCTGAACAACAGGCAGTCCTGTTATTTTTCGCTCCTTTTCTCTTTTGTCTTTGTGCTGTTCTTTTGTGTCTTTCTTGTTCACCAGATTTGTCTTTTAAAGCTTGGTTAAAATGTGACATCCTTCTTTCCATAATGGAGTAAAACCAGTGCTAGCTTCTGTTGTTCAGGAAAAGCTCTGTGTGTGTCCGGTAAAGTAGGAAAGTTACTGCGTTTCTCCTTGGCCCCACTATATCATGGAAAGGGGGGGGCACAAACAATGTGTTGCTTGTCTGGGAGCCAGGCATGCTAGGTTGGTTCTTGAGTTAGATGACAGATTGTGCAGATTGCGCTTACATGACAGTGCGAATGCTCCTGGAGAGCACTCTTTGAGGAGGGTGCTTCCGCTCTTCTTGGTGCTGGCCCAGCTTTTGCCAAGGCAAAGCGGCATTCAAGGACCCGAGGCTCTCAAGTGGACCTTGCAGAGGAGTTGGAGATGGGCTCGTCCCTTTTGCCTCTCTCACCTGCCGGGTCCAGCGCCCATTCGCAAGGTTCGAAAGCAAGCTTTTAGGTGGTTTCTTTCCTTTGCAAGGAGAGTGCTTAGCTCTGCCTCTTTTGTTTAGAGGGGGGGGGGGGTTAGATCTACGAGCCCCCTGAGACTACCCCTCAGGCAGCCACATTTGTCCCCTGCTTGTGTCGAGTACATTCTCGTAGCCATCAAGAGAGTGAGGTAAGGCCAGTCACTCACTGAAAAGCAGTTCCAAAGACTGCTGGGTCTGATGGCAGCAGCTACCAATGTGGTTCGACTTGGCCATTTGTTACTGACTCAGGGCCCCATGCTGGGAATTTCTGGGCATCGCATAACACTTAAGACAGACGCGTGCGTCCCTTATGGAGTCGGGAGCGGTCATGAGTGGCCACTACGCTCATGACCTTTTGGGGGTCTGCGAACTCGCCTCCTGTACAAGCTGGCATGTCAGATCCTCCTGTGGGCCTGAAGGGACCTGCTCTCCTTGAAGGCAGTGTATATCCCTGGCGGACCTGTTAGCCCTTCTTGAACTGGAATCAGGGATCTTCTATCTCAGGCAGGGGGTACAATAATACAACCACGCAGATAGCTGTAGAGGCTGTGGCTCTGGCCCTTGAAGGGGTGCAGCACCTAGCCGCCAGCCTCTCCACCAAGGTGGTAAAGACCATTTTCCAATCTAGAGCTCTCTCCACGAGGACGTCGTATGCTGTGAATGACCTTGAGTGCCTGCATGGGACTTGGCCATTGTCTTGAAGGCCCTGTCAGAGCACATGGAGTAAAAATCGTTTTTGATGCAGCGTCTCATTCCCTTGGGGAACCATGGTTACATACGTAACCTGAAGACAATTTTTAAGCTGATTTGTTAAAAGAAATGAAATGACAAAACATTTGTTTCACTTGCCTTGTCTTTATTTTCTTCAGTGTTGGAATTTCTCCAGCCTGTCTCAATAAGGTATGCGTGTTCATACAACAGCAGATAATACCACCTACTCACACACAAACACACACACACACACACACACACACACACACACACACACACACACACACACACACACACACACACACACAAATCCTAGCATCATTTCTGCACCAAATATTTAAATGCCAATGTTGTGTTTTGAGAAATTATTTTAAAATAAGATGTTCTAAAATGTCTCATGTATGTATTATATACACCCAGACACATCTGTCAGAGCATCTGTAATGCTCCACTGGCTTCATGGTGAATAATCCACTTTGTTACTGTTCATTAAACCCATGACTTTGCCCAAAACAAGACTACTGATGGAGAATAGCAAGAATATATTAACCCAATTTCTCAAAAAACCTAGGTGCTGTGTCACTGTGTGTAAGCAGCAGGCCTGACTACTACTGAATAACTGTTACAAACTAAGCTGAAGCCATTACAGTTAGCCCACAGCCTGGTTTTATACCATTCTGTCTATTGCAATTGGTTTTACACAAAAACAAAAAAATCTCACCTTAAAATACAACAGTATGGGTGTCAAAATATATGATAAAAAAACATATATATATATGTTTTATTTTTATATAGTACATATAGTAATCCAGTAGTCTATAAGGTGATCTCTCACATACAGTTATTTTCAGAAGTCATTTGTGTTTTGTGTGTTCATGTTCCTGTGATCAGTTGTGATCAGCAACCTCACAAGTGTTTTCTCTCTCTCTTGACTGTATGAGGGTAAAAAAAAATGTAGCTTTTCATGCAAGAAAGTCATCGACCCTAAAGACTTTCTCATGTTCGAAAATGTCAATTTCCTCAGAGAAAAGTTTCCTCTATCTACATTGACATGTTTTTAATTTCATTTCTTTGTAACATTATTCATACAAGTCCTGTACATAATGGTACAATAGAGCAATTGTATATAACTTGAAGCATGCACTAGTGTCACTTATATCTCAGTTACAGAAAGTTACAAAAAGGTACTTAAATTACAGTTAAAAGCTGGAATGTTCATTACAATAATAGTCATTATTGTAATGAACATTCCAGCTTTTAACTGTAATTTAAGTACCTTTTTGTAACTTTCTGTTACAAAAAGCTCTTTGTAACTTTCTGTTACAAAGAGCTCAGTGGCAAAGAATGTTTGACTTTTCTACTGTTTAATGTTGTGTATATGCTAGGATCGATTATAATTCAATGCATCTAAAGGAAAAAAAGAAAAGGTTTGTTTAAAATTATATTAATGCTTTATTAATATGATTTAAAAGATTCACAAATATCCAGCAAAACAGCATGGAAACAGCATATTTCTATTACATGTGTAGTCATCAAACAAACCTCTGTCAGTGTGTTATTCTATTTATTAACATTCAAATCAATGACACATTTGTATTACATTTATTTATTGCATCAGATCTATCATAATAAAGAAGTTAATACACTATATGGACAAAAGAATTGACAATCTTGATCTTGAATTTTGGAGGCACACAGTTGTTTATAGGATTTATTTGGCTGCTGTAGAATTAAAATTTCCCTTCACTTAAACTATTAGACCCAAACCTGTTTTAACTTGACAAATCCCCTGTGAACAGAGTGAGTTCCATGAAGATATGATTTACATGTATTGGAGTGGAAGATCTTGAATGGCCTGCTATAGAGCTCTGACTTCAACCCTACTTAAGACATTTGGGATAAATTGTATTTCTGACCGCACCCCAGGCCTCCTCACCCTACATCAATACGTGACCTAACTAACACCCTTGTGGCTGAATAAGCACCAATCTCCTCAAGTACACTACATAATCTTGTGGAACATCTTTTTCTGTTAATATAACTGAAAATAGGAAACTAAATGTGGAATGGAATATTTAAAATGTCCATGCAAATCGTATAGTCATGTGTCATTTGTCCATATAGTCCATATATCATGTCTTTATTGGCTTAAGGAATATCTGACAGATGTCATACCGTGTTATACAAATGACACTATACAATGTAATATATTATATTATATTATATTAATATATCATAATGTGCTGATGTTTACACAGAATATAATGACATTAACACAACCACCAGCAATTGTTTTAGATATATTAACAAGAGATATTAATGAAATAACTGAGAAATATACAAGTAATAAAAAATAAAAAAACCACAAACAAAATTTTTGTAACAGAGTGGTTTTAACAGAGTGGTGTTAAGCTTGAAAATATACATACATATTTTTAAAACTTGTCACATATTTATTGCCACACTCAGGATGCTCTGTGGATCGATTCGGGATCAGAAATGTGTGGCGTTTTTAGGCTGTGAAAGAAGAGAAGAAGAGAAAAGGTATGATTCATAAGTGTGTGTTGCAATAATAGCCTTCAGGATATTATCCTCTGTAAAACTGCCAGCAATTTAATATTTCCTCATTACCATGGCTGTATTTAATGTGTGTGTGTGTGTGTGTGTGTGTGTGTGTGTGTGTGTGTGTGTGTGTGTGTGTGTGTGTGTGTGTGTGTGTGTGTGTGTGTGTGTGTGTGTGTGTGTGTGTGTGTTTTGATGTCTGACCTCCTGTGTGTTTTCTCCTTGGTAGTGAAGAACAGCATCATGGACAGTGGAAAAGAGAATCGCTTTAGTCACTTTGTCATTGAAGAAATCTCCCCTTTCCAAACTGTCAGTAACACAACCTTGAGAGAAAGAGAAAAAGAGAGGGAGAGAGAAAGAGAGAGAGAGAGAGAGACAGAGAGAGAGAGAGAGAGAGAGAGAGAGAGAGAGAGAGAGAGAGAGAGAGAGAGGGAGAGAGAGAGAGATGTAGAAGTTGCTGTATTAGTTTTTCCTCCAGAGTCAGCATGTATAAATTGCTCAAGGGTTTACGATGCTTTCATGCTTTCATCAGATCAGCTTGGGTTAGTACAGTATAGATTACTTACTTTGACAGCCTGATAGATACACTTTAATTCCAGCCTCCCCAAAGTCCTTATGGATCTACAAAAGAGAGATGATATCTTATTAGGCATTCAATTATTTCTTTTATTGGTTTCTATTACATATATTTTTAAACACATATATAAAATAGCAGACTCTCTGACAGGATTCTCACATTGCGTAAAGTTTTCACTCCCACTGTATCCAGGAAATTCACTGGACTCAAATCGAGGATGATGGCCTTGGGTATAGTGGGGTCATGACCCTGGTGAGGCTCTGGACACACTATCACTGAAACGTCATATTTTCCCTCACTGTCTGACATTTCTTCCCCCTCCACCTAGAAAAAGCCAAAAAGTCAAAACTCACTGACATTCACATGAACATTCAACACACTGGGTCAAGGTCCAGGTTTTACCTTAGCTTGTTTTTTTGCTCGCTTTGCCTCTTTCTTCTCTTTCCTGAGTCTCTTTGCCTCAAGCTTCTTCTTGTGTGCGAGGAGTTTGGGCACATCTACCCCACTCTACATGCAGACACAGATGTGAGATTACATTTAAACTATTACATTATCATAAACATGATATGAAACATAGAAAGTATTCTATTATCTGAACTGCATACAAGATACAAGAAGAGCACAGTGTCAGCTATGGTACAGTGTCCCTGGAGCAGATGGGGTTAAGTGCCTTGCTGAAGGGACCAGCAGTGGCAGCATGGTGGTGATGGGGCTTGAACCACAACCTTATAACCCAAAGTCCTAAGCACTGAACCACCAATGCAAATAAGTATTTGATACACTGCTGATTTTTCAAGGTTTCCCACTTACAAAGAACAAAGAGATCTGTAATTTTTATTGTAGGTACACCTCAACTGTGAGAGACAGAATCTAAAAAAAAAAAAAAAAAAAAAAAAAAAAAAAAAAAAAAAAATCACATTCTATGACTTTTACATAAATAATATTCTTTTTTTTTTTTAGAGTATTTGATCACCTACCAACCGGCAAGAATTCTGTCTTTTACACACCTGTTAGTTTGTCTTCAAGAAGCCCTCATATTCTCCACTTATTACCTGTATTAATTGCACCTGTTTAAACTCGTTACCTGTATAAAGACACCTGTCCACACATTTGATCAGACTAGAACCTCTCCACTATGGGCAAGACCAAAGCGCTGGGACACTAGCGGCAAAAATGTAGATATGCACAAGGCTGGGATAGGCTACAGGGCATTAGGCAAACAGCTTGGTGAGAAGGCAACAACTGGTGACGCAATTATTAGAAAATAGAAGAAATTCAAGATGACTGTCAATTTCCCTTGGACTGTGGCTCAATGCAAGATCTCGCCTCATAGAGTATCAATGACCCTGAGAAAGGTGAGGGATCAGCCTAGAAATACACGGGAGGACCTGGTCAGTGACTTGAAAAGTGCTAGTTAATTAGTAACACACTACCATCATGGATTAAAATCTTCCTGCTCAAACCACCAAATGTCCAGGCCTGTCTGAAGTTTGCCAAAGACCATCTGGATGATTCAGAGAAGGCATGGTAAAAGGTCATGTGGTCAGATGAGATCAAAATTTGGTATAAACTCCACTCGCTGTGTTTGGAGGAAGAAGAAAGATGATTACAATCCCATTAACACCATCCCAACCGTGAAGCATGGGGTGGAAACATCATGTTTGGGTTTGCTTTTCTGCAACGGGGACAGGAAGGATGCACCATATCAAGGGAGGATGGATGGGGCCATGCTATGCAAGATTTTTCTCAGTAAGAGCATTGAAGATGGGTCATGGCTGGGTCTTCCAGCATGACAATAACCCAAAACACACAGCCAGGGCAACTAAGGAGTGGCTCCGTAAGAAGCTTTTCAAGGTCCTAGTGGCCTAGCTAGTCTCCAGACCTGAACCCAGTAGAAAATCTATGGAGGGAGCTGAAACTCTGTTTTTCTCAGCGACAGCCCTAAAACCTGAAAGATCTGGAAAAGATCTGTATGGAGGAGCGGGCCAAAATCCCTGCTGCAGTGTGTGAAAACCTGGTCAAGAACTACAAGAAACATCTGACCTTCTGTACCAAATATTAAGTTCCATTTTTCTATTGTATCAAATACTTATTTCATGCAATAAAATGGAAAATAATTATTTATATATCACATAATGTGATTTTCTGGATTTTTTTTTTTAATTCTGTTTCTCACAGTTGAAAATGAAAATTTCGGATCTCTTCATTCTTTGTAAGTGGAAAAACTTGAAAAATCGGCAGTGTATTAAAAACCTATTTGCCCCACTGTATATGTGATAGCAACATACTGGTGTACTGAAAATAATGATGAAAATGATGATGAAAAATAAAGAGAGATGAGAGATATGACCTAATTCCTGCTCTTTTATAATTTTCTCTACTATCAACCATATAAAGGCTCACACAAAAAACAGAGGAGCTCTTATCTATATTAAATCCTTATCTTTTAATCTGTGTTTGAATCTCCTGTGTTTTTACTTACTTACTTTACTTACTCCTTATTCTTGTCCATTTTCTAGATTTACACTTTTGTCTGTATCGTACGTTTCTTAAGTTTAGATATTTTTTTGTGTAATAGATATCAGTATTTTATAGCTAGATGGTTAATGGGTGTATTGGAGTGTGTGAGCTCACCTTCTCATATAGGTGCTCTATATACATCTCTGCATTCGCAAAATACAGTGTAGCAGAGCAACGAAAAATCACAAGACCTGAAATCTGTGTAACCTGCAACACACACACACACACACACACACACACACACACACACACACACATGCATTTATAGAAAAACATTCATTTGTGTAACAAACATGTTAAAGAGTTCTTTATGAGAGGTCTTTAATAATGAACATGCAAAAGACTCTTTAATAATGAACATGCAAAAGACGTCTGTTTTTTCTTTAAACAGTATTCATGTCTATGGTTTAATGCATCTCTATCTATCTATTGATCATTTAGTTTCTGCACTAAATGGTGCTTTTCAGAAACTTTTAGATTTGTACAATTTCCCCTTCTGGCTCCTGACTTTTGTGTACCTGGTTATAGTCCTCTGTGGGTTTGTAGATGTCCGTGCCAGGTAACTGACCAAGGACAGAATACCTCGGTCTAAAAAAGATAGTGTTAATATTAAGGTTTGGTCAAAAGGATCATCTGACGAATAGATGAGTTTGAACATTCACACTTACAGCTGAGTTCTGAATATGACGGTGAGCATGGAGAAGGCGATAGATGCTGCCAAACCCAGATCAGGATTTAACAGGATTGTGAGAATAAATGTCATCACCCAGACAAGCTGCAGATGCACAACACAGTAAACAAAAAGGCAAAAGTACAGCTTCTGTCTTTAGACTGAAAACACAATGCTCTCCATTTATAAATGAATAAAAGAACTATAATATAATTCTAAATTTCTCTTCTCATACAGAACATCCTTTTAACAGTGCTGTCTTTCTCTCTCTCTCTCTCTCTCTCTCTCTCTCTCTCTCTCTCTCTCTCTCTCTCTCTCTCTCTCTCTCTCTCTCTCTTTCTCTCTCTCTCTCTCTCTATATATATATATATATCTCACCATATCCACTCTGTTGCTCCTCCAGAGGGTCCGAATGTCTGTAAACTGCTTCAACATGCCTTGCAGGTTCACATAGATAACAGCAGCCAATACAGCCTAGACACACACACACACACACACACACACACACACACACACACACACACACACACACACACACACACACACACACACACACACAGACCCCGTTATCATGATTCTTGCAGCAGAATGATCAAGCGTCTATTCGTCTATATTAGTACATATACAGTGTATATGCTTTTTGTATGTATTTGGCACTTTGTTTCTGACAGTTGCCAAACACACACAAACACAAACACACATTTTATCCTTTAACTCTTTGACATTCTGGATACCTTCGGCAGCTCCTCAAAGAGTTCTCCTATCTTTAGCAAGATCACAAGAATCACTAGAGCTGAGAGAGCACCTGCAACCTAAATGAAGGCAAAGAGAGAGAGAGAGAGAGAGAGAGAGAGAGAGAGAGAGAGAGAGAGAGAGAGAGAGAGAGAGAGAGAAATTGAGGCATCATTGCTATGGTTTTCTGACACATTGTGGCCTAATATGAATCAATAAATAAAAGTTTTCTTTTTATTTGAAAATTGAGTTATCAGGCTTAAGTAACTTAGAACCACATGTAAAATATGAAGGTTTTATTTAAAATTACTTGTCACTTTGGGACATATATATTGTAATGTCAATAATTTGAGTCGATTATTCGTTTTCAAGCCTGATTTTGAGATTCTGACCAAGGATGATGTTCCCTGTGGTGTAGCATATGGAATAATTGGATAACAAGTGATAAAATTACCTCTAGATACAGACAGGAACATATATATTTTAACTATTATGTTATCATAACTATGGTTATGTTGGAAAAAGTCTTTAATTTGATTTAGAATTTTTATTTATGCTTTTATGCCTGATTCTAACCTGAGTCTTTCCCCCTGCACTAATTTGCACCATAGAGCGAGACATAGAGCAGCTGATGGCGAAGCACTGGAACATGGCTCCGATTGAGTTGCTTAGCCCTAATGCTATCAGCTCCTATAGCAGAATGGAGAAACAATTAATAATTAAAGATAGAGAAGTTAGCGGCATCAATGGCATGTTACAAAAGTCGATGAACATACGGTACATGCAGTTGATTTATTAATGATTCTGTCTTGCCTGATTGCTGTCGACTTTGTAGCCATATTTGAGAGCAAAGATACGGCCAAGGGAGATGGCAATACCGTAACCCACAACAGCCAGTGCAAACGCATCACCGATCATAGATCCCATCATAGAGAATGCAGGCAAGACTGGAGCCTGCAAACTAAACACACAGAGTTTAATCAGTCAATTAGTTATTTACACAGACCATCAGCATTATCAACACAAAGCATTAGTTGTGTTTTTGCAAATTTATAATACAGAAAGAGAAAATAAAGTCTCACCCTGATGGTATCGAACCTACAACTTCCACATTGTACTGAGTCTTGAAATCGAATTGCCATGACAGTGCAGTAGCTATAATGATCTACATGCACAAACAAAAAGATTCCAATGTATTAAACAAGTGTTTATATCCATGGAACAATGACATTTTTAACATAAATATAATGTGTCTACATTATTCCAAAATCTAAGTGTAATATTTAAATTAAATCACACCCAAAAATATGCCATAATGCAAAATCTTTAAGGAAATAACTAAAATAAACAAATCGAGTTATTGCACGTGTTTTTTTTTTCTGTTTGCCTACAGGTATTGAAATATCTGTATTTTAAGAATTATACATGTACTTTATATACAACGTGGTTATTCGGCTGAAATGCTGAATTGGTGTTCGGTCAAACTAATCTAATGACATTTTATGTGTATGAAGTTCCGTGACATGAGCATACACATGAACAAGGGACAATTTATTTAAGACATGTTACCAAAACTGAGGACAAGAGTATCACTTCAGTTTTGGGTTCCGGCTAATGTTCAGAACTTTGATATTGGTATTATATTGTATAATTTAATTCGTAATTTAATAATTTATATATAAGTCATTAATTTATTCATTTATTTATTTTAATAACCATATTTTGTCTAATCATGGTTATGATGGATCTGGAGTTTCTGCTGGAATCACTGGGCATGAGGTGAACACTGCATGGCCTAATCCACTGTATATATGAGCATGTTTTGTAAGGAAACACAAGTACAAACACGGACACCAGTAACCCAAGCATATTAAACCTGGTGCCATGAGGTAGTATTAATCGATATCAAATATACACTAAAATATGTGTGTGGGTGATGCACATGTGTGAATTCACTCACAGCAAGAAGCTCAACAGGAATAGGAACAGGAAGTTTACGTGCCAGATACGTATTTATTTCCTTTGCAATGATCAGACCCACAATAGTAACGAAGCTCACAACTAGTGTCCCAATGTTTGTCCCGCCCAACAAAGAGCACACGTCTATCACCGTCTGAGAAGAGACAGATAACAAGATAGAGAAAATCTGCAGGAAAGATTTGTATAATTGTAATGTATGTGTTTTAATCTAGTTAAAGGATCAAATTAGTCATTTTTTTTGTTTTTTTCTGTTTAGTTGCAAAGTCCTCCATTTACCCTCTGCTAATACCATCCACTGACTATAAATGTACTTTTAGTAACTTTATGAACACAGAAAAGATTAATTATTTACTGGGTCAGCATGTATACATTGTGTGTGTGTGTGTGTGTGTGTGTGTGTGTGTGTGTGTGTGTGTGTGTGTGTGTGTGTGTGTGTGTGTGTGGTGTTTTCAAACGCACATATATAAGAGAGAAAGGTCCACTGTAGCGCTTTGGGCTGATCCCGAATGTGTATTTAAACTGTGACACAATAACGTGAATGGCTGCTGCTGTAGTGTAGCCTCGAACCAAAGGCTCAGAAAGATATGTGACCACAAATCCAAACTGCACCAAGCCTAGGAGCAACTACACACACAAACACAAACACATACACAGATTGAATGGATAATTTTGTGAAGGACCCTTAAAAAGTTTTTAAGAGCATAAATGCATGTTCATTGTTTCAGCCTTAAGTTCTGTTATATTTACTGTTCCATTCTGCCACTATTGTGTTATATTTGATACAGAACAAAACAAAATCAACAGTTTAGCAATATACTTCAAGTAATCGTGTTATAAAAATATGTAAATAATTAGGTCATAATTCATAATAATTGTAGATATGACTGACAACTAGACACATCCTCCACTTTAATAGGAACTCTGGTACATCTACACATTCATGCAGATACATACCCAGCCAATCATGAGTGCTTGTACCAGAAAAGATCATACACAGACACAGAGGTTAAACAAACCTGAAAGATGCCAGATAAAAATGTGACAGCCACAGCAATCTTGACCCTCTCGTGGTCACGGGCAACAGTGTCTATAATGCTGCCATTGGAAATGTTGTTAAAGATCATGAAATCTGTATCAGGAGCCATGCGCTCTGTCACACCACCGATCATCACACTCATCACTGCGTATGTACCTATGGCAGAGGGTGTGTGATTTATACAAGTCTTTTTAATTTTCTCATTTTGTGTGTGTGTGTGTGTGTGTGTGTGTGTGTGTGTGTGTGTGTGTGTGTGTGTGTGTGTGTGTGTGTGTGTGTGCGTGTGTATATATATATATATATATATATATATATATATATATATATATATATATATATATATATATATATATATATATTTATATATATATATATATATATATATATATATATATATATATATATATATATATATACTTACCCACTGAGATATGCTGAGAGGTCCCAAAGATGAAGTAGAGAAGGATCGGGTAGAAAGATGAGTATAGGCCAAACACAGGTGGGACAGCAGCTAGCAGTGCATATGCCATTCCTATTCACACACACACACACACACACACACACACACACACACACACACACACACACACACACACACACATTTTCTGGATATGTTCCTGAATCTTAATGCAACAATTTACCCTAAATGTAGCCAAAACAGGTTTGCTATTCATTGTAATTTCTGTAATTATAGACTGGTGCTATGAGACTAAATAGTCATAGCTGTAACACGCATATAAATATCATGATTATATATAACTATATAATAAAATAATTAAATATAATTTTAATTATCATACTAGAAAAACCCTACACAGTGTATATCACTGTAATGATATCTAATGGTTTTATTCACATGGTAGTCTCTAAGATTAGACAAATATGCATTTAACATCCAGTAAAATAATTAGATTTATATATTATGATTATATATTACATACTTTGTTTCCTGTCATTTTTAGGCCACCAATTCTGAACAATTATGTCATTTATTGAAAATTGTAAATTAGGAGATTGTGAATCTTAATCAAAAATGCTTACTGACCTCAGTCAAAATGTTTTAATAAATAGTGAACATTTGCTTATTTTATGGACTACATTAAATCAGCAAGTCTCTGTAATATATAGTGTATATGTACCAAATATGGGGATACTGTATAACAAACTACACTTTCTTGTAGCACCAGTGCAAAGATAAAGAATTAAATTCAGTCATCACAAACACATGCTGTATGCTAAATCTGCTATGAGTGTAGAATCTATTTTACTAAACTACTCCTTTTTACTGATCTCAGATATACAGTGGGTACGGAAAGTATTCAGACACCCTTAAATTTTTCACTCTTTTTTATTTTGCAGCCATTTGCTAAAATCATTTAAGTTCATTTCTTTTCCTCATGAATGTACACATAGCACCCTATATTGACAGAAAAACACAGAATTGTTGACATTGTTGCAGATTTATTAAAAAAGAAAAACTGAAATATCACATGGTCCTAAGTATTCAGACCCTTTGCTCAGTATTTAGTAGAAGCAGCCATTTGATCTAATACAGCCAGGAGTCTTTTTGGGAAAGATGCAACAAGTTTTTCACACCTGGATTCAGGGATCCTCTGCCATTCCTCCTTGCAGATCCTCTCCAGTTCTGTCAGGTTGGACGGTAAACGTTGGTGGACAGCTATTTTTAGGTCTCTCCAGAGATGCTCAATTGGGTTTAAGTCATTGCTCTGGCTGGGGCATTCAAGAACAGTCACGGAGTTGTTGTGAAGCCACTCCATCGTTATTTTAGCTGTGTGCTTAGGGTCATTGTCTTGTTGGAAGGTAAACCTTCAGCCCACTCTGAGGTCCAAAGCACTCTGGAGAAGGTTTTCGTCCAGGATATCCCTGTGCTTGGCCGCATTCATCTTTCCCTTGATTGCAACCAGTCGTCCTGTCCCTGCAGCTGAAAAACGGCCCCACAGCATGATGCTGCCATCACCATGCTTCATTGTTGAGACTGTACTGGACAGGTGATGAGCAGTGCCTGGTTTTCTCCACACATACCGCTTAGAATTAAGGCCAAAAAGTTCTATCTTGGTCTCATCAGACCAGAGAATCTTATTTCTCACCATCTTGGAGAACTCCATGCGGGTTTTCATGTGTCCTGCACTGAGGAGAGGCTTCCGTCGGGACACTCTGCTATAAAGCCCCACTGGTGAAGGGCTGCAGTGATGGTTGACTTTCTACAACTTTCTCCCATCTCCCGACTGCATCTCTGGAGCTCAGCCACAGTGATCTTTGGGTTCTTCTTTACCTCTCTCACCAAGGCTCTTCTCCCCCGATAGCTCAGTTCGGCCGGTCGGCCAGCTCTAGGAATGGTTCTGGTCGTCCCAAACGTCTTCCATTTGAGGATTATGGAGGCCACTGTGCTCTTAGGAACCTTAAGTGCAGCAGAAATTTTTTTGGAACCTTGGCCAGATCTGTGCCTTGCCACAATTCTGTCTCTGAGCTCTTCAGGCAGTTCCTTTGACCTTAATGATTCTCATTTGCTCTGACATGCATTGTGATCTGTAAGGTCTTATATAAACAGGTGTGTGGCTTTCCTAATCAAGTCCAATCAGTATAATCAAAAATTTCTGGACTCAAATGAAGGTGTAGAACCATCTCAAGGATGATCAGAAGAAATGGAAAGCACCTGAGTTAAATATATGAGTGTCACAGCAAAGGGTCTGAAGACCATGTGATATTTCAGTTTTTCTTTTTTAATAAATCTGCAAAAAGGTCAACAATTCTGTGTTTTTCTGTCAGTATGGGGAGCTGTGTGTACATTCATGAGGAAGAAGAATGAACTTAAATGATTTTAGCAAATGGCTGCAATATAACAAAGAGTGAAAAATTTAAGGGGGTCTGAATACTTTCCGTACCCACTGTATACAGTGTTCAAGTATAATTAATTCAGAAGTGTAAGTGTGTGTGTGTGTGTGTGTGTGTGTGTGTGTGTGTGTGTGTGTGTGTGTGTGTGTGTGTGTGTGACCTTGTGGCAGGTGCATGATGCCCACACTGATTCCTGAGACAAGGTCTCCCACAGCATTTTCCCTTAGTGGGTAACGTGGCAGCCATGACAGCAGGGGAATACTCGACAGAAAGCATCTCTTCACACGAGGAACAGAACACCTGGCACAGAGACTGAGGTGAGACTCAAGTGGGATGATTTTCATTTCCACACAGATTCAGCCAACACATTCAGCCTCGCAGACAGGTGGGATTTAGTGTGACAGCCTTTCAGACAGTCACTGTGTTACCAAGAAAACACAGTTTAAATAACTGTGTGAAGCATTTCCATATTAATAAAATATAATGCTTTAGCACATTTATTGGTTTTCATGGCAGTATCTCTGACCAGCTGTAATTGATATCACAGACTTAAATGAATATGTTAGCATTTTACTTCGTATCAGCTCACTTTCAATGGACTTTTTTTGGTGGACATTTTACATAAACCAGTATCAATGTGAAATTGTCGATAAGGTGATTATTTCTGTAAAGACACATTTATTAATAATTTTCACTAGAAGCTCCAGTTTATGTACTTTGTAAGAGATAAAGTTGTTAGATTTTATACAGTATCTTATTATCTACCTGAAATAAGGAGGAAAAAAAGAGGTTTGTAAAAAAACATTAATTACTTATACAGCTGCTATAGCATAAGTGATAACAGGGACTAAATTGTTTTAATGGATGTTCTCTTCACTATATAAACTGTTGTCTCATACATTTCTCATCTGTAAACTTTTACGAGTTTAAAAACTTAGGCCTCCATTTTAATACTTGCTCAGCTTGCAGGCTTTTTTTTTCAGTTTTCAGAATTTTCTGTCATGTGCAAAAAAATATATATATATTAATATTCTTTGTAAATGTTGTTTTTTTTTTAATTTACGCTCTTAATAACAATAATCTTTTTACCTCATCGACTCCTTTATTTTGCTCATCAGTGATGTTTGGACATCTGATTTTTCTCCAAGTTCATCAACTTTGGATTCATCCATGACTTCTCGCTGGATGTGGTATCTCCCCCTCTTTTTTACCTTCTCATACATTTTTGCTTCCATGCTTTTCTTCTTAGCAGGTCTGGTGTTTGTTTCTAAAAAAAAATTTTTTTAATCACACCACACCACTCCCAACAGCCTAGATCCAAAAAGAAATTGATCCTCAAGAGTGCATGTATCTCCTCAACAGTGCATGTATCTCCTCAACACTGGATGTCCAAAGTCCTACAGATCACTCATATAAACTGTTGTGGAAAAAAAAGAGAGAGAGAGCTGTGATTGGAGATTCCAGTTGCATGTGCTGAATGTGTGTGTAGTGTGTTAGTAATTGTTGTAACGAACAGCATGGGCTTCTGCACGTCTTTCTTATTCTCCATGTTAATGTGTATCTTGTCCTATCTGGTATTAAAAGGGCCCCTTAGGTGTATACTCTTCTCTCTCTCTCTCTCTCTCTCTCTCTCTCTCTCTCTCTCTCTCTCTCTCTCTCTCTCTCTCTCTCTCTCTTTCACACACACACACACACACACACACACACACACACACACACACACACACACACACACACACACACACACACACAGAGAGAGAGAGAGAGAGAAAAAACAACAAATAGACAGAAAGACAAATCTGAATGAGAGGCCTGGGAAAACACTTGCATAGTGAAATGTTATGGTCAACATTTATTTTACTATATTGCAAATACTGTTAGATTTAACTGTCACTGTTGTATGTTCCAGTATAAAAACAGGTCCTAAATTAAAAACATTTCTTTAATCCCTTAGTCATTCACCATTTATCATTTCTAAACATGTTATCAGCAGAAATACTCGATGTTTTTCAAAGCCCATTTTTTTTGTCATTTTTGTCACAGCCAGAGAAATATTAAACAGGTATTTTCCACCAAAACTGTGATATATTTTTCATGTCATGATGGAGATATGGTCAGTGATTCCTCCTGCTGAGTGACTATTAGAGACATACAAGGCCATGCTTAAATAAAATGCCAACACTGGTGTATGATTTACTTTTCATTTTAAATTGTTTCCTGATTAATGATCCTAAATGCACTTTGACCTTTGCGTTTCTGACCTTTTTGAACTTTAGATTTTCTCCTTCCCAGCAATAAAGATTGCACCATGAATTATTATTTGTTCTAATGATCAAAATGTCTTTGACAAAATCTTGTGTGCGTTTTCAGTGTAAAATAAAATTAGAATGATTACAGCAAATGCATAGCAGTCACACAGTACAATACGCACAAGTTCGACTCATTACTTGGTGCACATTTAGACATATGCAGCTGAGCAGTGCAATATGTATGTCAAGGCTTTCAGAAAAATGCTGGTTGTGCACTAACATCAGTCAGAATCCAGTGTAAATGTAAATTATAAATTGCTGTGGCTGTAAGATAGAGTGGGATGCGCTTGTGGTGGTGTTATAATGTTATTATCTTATCCTGAAAAAAATCTCAATTGCACTCAGTATATAAAAACATGGTCAAGAAAGTGTATGTATTCTTTAGTGGTGTCTTATATGTTTCACAATTTAACCACCCCATATAAAATTCTGTGAAACTACTTTTGTTATATATATCCATTGCCTTTTATTTTGGAATATTTCATTTGCTATTGTCTCCCCATGAGGGTATGTTATGGTGTCATCTGTTCTTCAGACTGATGCCTCTGACCATGACATTGGCTCTGTACATGCACAACAACAGCAGGGAGTCAAAAAGGTAGTGGCCTATGCCAGTTATGTGGTAACCACAATCGAGCGTATTTGGTCCACCTTCAACACAGAGTGGTGAATGATTGGTCAGTCAGGCATTTTTTTGCACAATATGCAAGGGCTCTTCTTTGGGATTGTTACAGATCATAACACATTGTTGGGTTTAAAGAAAATGCCAGTCAATAGAGACCCAACAGGATGTAGAGCAAAAGACCCCCAGTTTGGTCTGAAAGGGAAGGTTCAGTACAGCTCGAAGTCTGTACTGACTACATTTGTAGGATGGTGGGTCGACTTTGATATAAAAAAAAACCACTTTCCAAGGCCAAAAAAGCATTTCTAGAGAACTACTGCAAGCAATATTTTGCAGGTCAGTCGAGAGCCATGTCAGTCCCTCATAGAGTA
Source organism: Silurus aristotelis (assembly GCF_946808225.1). Lineage (NCBI taxonomy): Eukaryota > Metazoa > Chordata > Actinopteri > Siluriformes > Siluridae > Silurus > Silurus aristotelis. Next base: position 8,107,584 of record NC_139584.1, read on the forward strand.
GCTCTCTTACAGAGTATTTGTACTATTCATCCATTTAAAAGGGTGCCAACTGACAATGGCAACGGAGCTTTGTGACAAAGTAAGGGCATAGATATACAGACATAGATATGTCTTAACCCTTTTTCACTAAATATGGTAATCTGTGAAAGGCCAAGGTTTCTAACTGTTGCACACTGTATTTCAGTATATCGCAGAACACTGTGCGATCAAGGATGCCAGTTTAAGGCAGAGTTGATAAAGGAGCTGTGTTCCAAAATGGTGTGTGACTAAACTAGAAACTTGCCAGCCTGAGAAAGACGGTTTAATTGAAAAAACGTAATTGCACCTTTTTTTTATTTTTTTTATTTTTTATTTTTTATTAACGTTAAACGTAATTGCACCTCCTCTCCTTGAACTGCCACCTTAACGTGGTGGAGGGGTTTGAGTACCCGAATGACCCTAGGAGCTATGTTGTCCGGGGCTATATGCCCCTGGTAGGGTCTCCCAAGGCAAACAGGTCCTGGGCGACGGGTCAGACTAAGAGCGGTTTAAAACCCCTTATGAGAGATACTACATTAGGGACCGTGACGTCGCCCGGTATGGCGCAACCGGGGCCCCACCCTGGAGCCAGGCCCGGGGTTGGGGCTCGTATGCGAGCGCCTGGTGGCCGGGCCTTCCCCCACAGGGTCCGGCCGGGCTCAGCCCGAAGGAGCGACGTGGGGCCGCCTTCCAGTGGGCTTACCACCTGCAGGAGGGACCGTAAGGGGCCGGTGCTAGGAGGATCGGGCAGCATTCGAAGGCGGGGGCCTCGACAACCCGATCCCTGGACACGGAAGCTAGCTCTAGGGACGTGGAATGTCACCTCGCTGGCGGGGAAGGAGCCTGAGATTGTGCGTGAGGTTAAGAGGTTCCGACTAGAGATAGTCGGGATCACCTCTACGCACGGCCTGGGCTCTGGAACCACACTCCTCGAGAGAGGATGGACTCTTTACAACTCTGGAGCTGCCCATGGTGAAAGGCGTCGGGCTGGTGTGGGTTTGCTTATAGCCCCCCAGCTCAGCCGCCATGTGTTGGAGTTTACCCCGGTGAACGAGAGGGTCGTTTCCCTGCGCCTACGGGTCGGGGATAGGTCTCTCACTGTCGTGTGTGCCTACGGGCCAAACGGCAGTATAGAGTACCCGGCCTTCTTGGGGTCTCTGGGAGGGGTGCTGGACAGTGCTCCGACTGGGGACTCCGTCGTTCTACTAGGAGACTTCAATGCACACGTGGGCAGTGACAGTGACACCTGGAGGGGCGTGATTGGGAGGAACGGCCCCCCTGATCTGAACCCGAGCGGTGTTCAGTTATTGGACTTCTGTGCTAGTTACAGTTTGTCCATAACGAACACCATGTTCAAGCATAAGGGTGTCCATCAGTGCACGTGGCACCAGGACACCCTAGGCCGTAGGTCGATGATTGACTTTGTGGTCGTTTCATCTGACCTGCGGCCGTATGTATTGGACACTCGGGTAAAGAGAGGGGCGGAGCTGTCAACTGATCACCACCTGGTGGTGAGTTGGATCCGATGGCGGGGGAGGAAGCTGGACAGACTCGGCAGACCCAAGCGTACTGTGAGGGTCTGCTGGGAACGTTTGGCCGAGCCTCCTGTCAGAGAGATCTTCAACTCCCACCTCCGGCGGAGCTTTGACCAGATCCCAAGGGAGGCCGGAGATATTGAGTCCGAGTGGACCATGTTCTCCACCTCCATTGTCGAAGCGGCCGCTCAGAGCTGTGGCAGTAAGGTCTCCGGTGCCTGTCGAGGCGGCAATCCCCGAACCCGGTGGTGGAAACCGGAAGTAAGGGATGCCGTCAAGCTGAAGAAGGAGTCCTATCGGGCCTGGTTGGCTTGTGGGACTCCTGAGGCAGCTGACGGGTACCGGCAGGCCAAGCGAACTGCAGCCCGGGTGGCTACTTGTAATTCATCTGCTCATGCTGTTAGAGAAAACTTGTCTCCTATTTTCTTTTTGGTGGAGTACCACACCAAACACCTAGCAAGGCCCTTGTTTTTGGTACAGTCTCAGCCAAAATTAGTTCAGCCTAATGCCACATTGCCTATTAATATATTCACTGCATTACAAAAGGTGGAAAGTTCCACTACTGCACCTCAGCATACTGTTCTAGACTTTAGACTGTTAGGTCAAAGGCTTGTCAGATTGCCTGTTCAGTTAAAAGATTACGCTGTAAAGTATAAGATAAAAAGTAAAAAATATTTATCAATCTGTTGTTCCAAAAATGGTAGCACATTGTTTCTGTTTCATCACCACTGACTGTTTGTGACTAGTATAAATATATATTGTATTCTAAGTATGAAACTCCTTGGTAGTAGTATAAAGTACTATAGCTATGCACTTTGATTTTTTTTATGGAATAGTTTATTGAGCACATTTATTTTGGTGGTCATGGGGGGTATTGTGGCCCTAAGAAAAAATTGTAAATGAAAAAGAAGAGTGTGAAGATTGATTGAAGATGCTCTCTCCCTAGTTATCCATTTTTTTCAAATAATATGTTAAACTGTCCATTATATTTTTACTTTGTCGTCATTGACAGTCCAAAGTGAACCTTAACCTTTGGTCCCCTATTTACATTTTGGCTTGTAAATGCTTTCCTTTGTTATCAAACAATCAGAGAACATTTAATTTCCTAATCATTAATAACTTCCCAATACTTGTGTCATGCCCACATTTTATATACCCTTTATCTCTCTCCTTCCCTCTCTCTTTTATCATTCTCATTCTTTATATACATCCACACCCACACACATATACTGTGTATGTACTATTTTATATATATATATATATAAATATATATATATATATATATATATATATATATATATATATATATATATATATATATATATATATATATATATATATATATATATATATATATATACAGTACAGACCAAAAGTTTGGACACACCTTCTCATTCAAAGAGTTTTCTTTATTTTCATGACTATGAAAATTGTAGAGTCACACTGAAGGCATTAAGGGCTATTTAACCAAAAAGGAGAGTGATGGGGTGCTGCGCCAGATGACCTGGCCTCCATAGTCACTGTACCTGAACCCAATCGAGATGGTTTAGGGTTTAAGTGCCAAGCATCTCTCGGGGAACTCCTTCAAGACTGTTGGAAGACCATTTCAGGTGACTACCTCTTGAAGCTCATCAAGAGAATGCCAAGAGTGTGCAAAGCAGTAATCAAAGCAAAAGGTGGCTACTTTGAAGAACCTAGAATATGACATTTTTCAGTTGTTTCACACTTTTTTGTTATGTATATAATTCCATATGTAATTCCACATGTGTTCATTCATAGTTTTGATGCCTTCAGTGTGAATCAACAATTTTCATAGTCATGAAAATAAAGAAAACTCTTTGAATGAGAAGGTGTGTCCAAACTTTTGGTCTGTACTGTATATACAGTGAGGAAAATAAGTATTTGAACACTCTGCTATTTTGCAAGTTCTCATACTTAGAAATCATGGAGGGGTCTGAAATTGTCATCGTAGGTGCATGTCCACTGTGAGAGACATAATCTAAAAAAAAAAATCCAGAAATCACAATATATGATTTTGTAACTATTTATTTGTATGATACAGCTGCAAATAAGTATTTGAACACCTGAGAAAGTCAATGTTAATATTTTGTACAGGAGCCTTTGTTTGCAATTACAGAGGTCAAACGTTTCCTGTAGTTTTTTACCAGGTTTGCACACACTGCAGGAGGGATTTTGGCCCACTCCTCCACACAGATCTTCTCTAGATCAGTCAGGTTTCTGGCCTGTCGCTGAGAAACACGGAGTTTGAGCTCCCTCCAAAGATTCTCTATTGGGTTTAGGTCTGGAGACTGGCTAGGCCATGCCAGAACCTTGATATGCTTCTTACAGAGCCACTCCTTGGTTATCCTGGCTGTGTGCTTCGGGTCATTGTCATGTTGGAAGACCCAGCCTCGACCCATCTTCAATGCTCTAACTGAGGGAAGGAGGTTGTTCCCCAAAATCTCGCAATACATGGTCCCGGTCATCCTCTCCTTAATACAGTGCAGTCGCCCTGTCCCATGTGCAGAAAAACACCCCCAAAGCATGATGCTACCACCCCCATGCTTCACAGTAGGGATGGTGTTCTTGGGATGGTACTCATCATTCTTCTTCCTCCAAACACGTTTAGTGGAATTATGACCCAAAAGTTCTATTTTGGTCTCATCTGACCACATGACTTTCTCTCATGACTCCTCTGGATCATCCAAATGGTCATCGGCAAACTTAAGACGTGCCTGGACATGTGCTAGTTTAAGCAGGGGAACCTTCCGTGCCATGCATGATTTCAAACCATGACGTCTTAGTGTATTACCAACAGTAACCTTGGAAACGGTGGTCCCAGCTCTTTTCAGGTCATTGACCAGCTCCTCCCGTGTAGTTCTGGGCTGATTTCTCACCTTCCTTAGGATCATTGAGACCCCACGAGGTGAGATCTTGCATGGAGCCCCAGTCCGAGGGAGATTGACAGTCATGTTTAGCTTCTTCCATTTTCTAATGATTGCTCCAACAGTGAACCTTTTTTCACCAAGCTGCTTGGCAATTTCCCCGTAGCCCTTTCCAGCCTTGTGGAGGTGTACAATTTTGTCTCTAGTGTCTTTGGACAGCTCTTTGGTCTTGGCCATGTTAGTAGTTGGATTCTTACTGATTGTATGGGGTGGACAGGTGTCTTTATGCAGCTAACGACCTCAAACAGGTGCATCTAATTTAGGATAATAATGTAGTGGAGGTGGACATTTTAAAGGCAGACTAACAGGTCTTTGAGGGTCAGAATTCTAGCTGATAGACAGGTGTTCAAATACTTATTTGCAGCTGTATCATACAAATAAATAGTTTAAAAATCATATATTGTGATTTCCGTTTTTTTTTTTTTTATAGATTATGTCTCTCACAGTGGACATGCACCTACGATGACAATTTCAGACCCTCTATGATTTCTAAGTGGGAGAACTTGCACAATAGCAGGGTGTTCAAATACTTATTTTCCTCACTGTATATATATATATATACAGTGGGTACGGAAAGTTTTCAGACCCCCTTAAATTTTTCACTCTTTTTTATTTTGCAGCCATTTGCTAAAATCATTCAAGTTCATTTCTTTTTCTCATTAATGTACACATAGCACCCCATACTGACAGAAAAACAAAAGAATTGTTGACACTGTTGCAGATTTATTAAAAAAGAAAAACTAAAATATCACATGGTCCTAAGTATTCAGACCCTTTGCTCAGTATTTAGTAGAAGCCCCCTTTTGATCTAATACAGCCATGAGTCTTTTTGGGAAAGATGCAACAAGTCTTTCACACCTGGATTCAGGGATCCTCTGCCATTCCTCCTTGCAGATCCTCTCCAGTTCTGTCAGGTTGGATGGTAAACGTTGGTGGACAGCTATTTTTAGGTCTCTCCAGAGATGCTCAATTGGGTTTAAGTCATTGCTCTGGCTGGGCCATTCAAGAACAGTCACGGAATTGTTGTGAAGCCACTCCTTCGTTATTTTAGCTGTGTGCTTGGGGTCATTGTCTTGTTGGAAGGTAAACCTTCAGCCCAGTCTGAGGTCCAAAGCACTCTGGAGAAGGTTTTCGTCCAGGATATCCCTGTGCTTGGCCGCATTCATCTTTCCCTTCATTGCAACCAGTCGTCCTGTCCCTGCAGCTGAAAAACACCCCCACAGCATGATGCTGCCACCACCATGCTTCACTGTTGAGACTGTACTGGACAGGTGATGAGCAGTGCCTGGTTTTCTCCACACATACCGCTTAGAATTAAGGCCAAAAAGATCTATCTTGGTCTCATCAGACCAGAGAATCTTATTTCTCACCATCTTGGAGAACTCCATGCGGGTTTTCATGTGTCCTGCACTGAGGAGAGGCTTCCGTCGGGCCACTCTGCTATAAAGCCCCACTGGTGAAGGGCTGCAGTGATGGTTGACTTTCTACAACTTTCTTCCATCTCCCGACTGCATCTCTGGAGCTCAGCCACAGTGATCTTTGGGTTCTTCTTTACCTCTCTCACCAAGGCTCTTCTCCCCCGATAGCTCAGTTTGGCCGGTCGGCCAGCTCTAGGAATGGTTCTGGTCGTCCCAAACGTCTTCCATTTGAGGATTATGGAGGCCACTGTGCTCTTAGGAACCTTAAGTGCAGCAAAACATTTTTTGGAACCTTGGCCAGATCTGTGCCTTGCCACAATTCTGTCTCTGAGCTCTTCAGGCAGTTCCTTTGACCTTAATGATTCTCATTTGCTCTGACATGCATTGTGATTTGTAAGGTCTTATATAAACAGGTGTGTGGCTTTCCTAATCAAGTCCAATCAGTATAATCAAAAATTTCTGGACTCAAATGAAGGTGTAGAACCATTTTAAGGATGATCAGAAGAAATGGAGAGCACCTGAGTTAAATATATGAGTGTCACAGCAAAGGGTCTGAATACTTAGGACCATGTGATATTTCAGTTTTTCTTTTTTAATAAATCTGCAAAAAGGTCAACAATTCTGTGTTTTTCTGTCAGTATGGGGAGCTGTGTGTACATTCATGAGGAAAAAAAATGAACTTAAATAATTTTAGCAAATGGCTGCAATATAACAAAAAGTGAAAAATTTAAGGGGGTCTGAATACTTTCCGTACCCACTGTATATCATAAGTTTGTCATGTCATAAGTTTGGTATGCGATATTTGAGCATTGTATTCCACATTTCGTCCCAATTTGCTCTTATAATTCTCTCCAATCTTCTGGGAAGATGTTCCACTAGATTTTTGGAGTGTGTTTATGGATATTTGTGTTCATCAGCCACAAGGGTATTACGTGAGGCAGGAACTGATGTAGGTAAGGAGACCTGGGGTGTAGTCAGCATTCCAATTCATCTCAAAGATTTTCAGTAGAAATTATATCAGAGCTCCATAGCAAACCACTCAAGATCTTCCTCTCTAAAGCATGTACACCAGATCTTCATGGAGCTCATTTTGTGCACAGGGGCATTTCCATGCTGGAACAGATTTGGGTTTCCAAGTTTAAGTGAATGCAAAATTGTATTATAGTGCATCTAAAGACGTCCTGTACATTTGAGTGTTCTCAGCTTTGTGGTAACAGTTTGGAAAAGAACCACATACAGCAGGAAAGGTGAGGTGACCCAATACTTTTGGCAATTAAGTGTATATATATTTTTATATCTATGCAGTTGCTTGCATCTATGTGCAATTTTTTACTGTATGCATGTTTTTGGGCAGTGGGAGGAAACTGGAGAGACCGGGAGAAATCCCAGAAGGTCATAGGGAGAACATGCCCAAAAACATCATGCAGACAACACATTGAGGTCTGACTTGAACCCAAGACAATACTACCTGCAGCACAACCATGCTGCTTCGATTCATAATTATAAAAATATGCAATAAAATAAACCTTATGATAATACATTTTCATCAGTGGTTGACAATGACATAAAACAGTATTACCCAGAGTCATTCATTACTATATTGCTAATAAGGTGTTACACCTACACCACCCACATGCTAATGTTATTCATTGCTCCATAACTAATGTATCATTTTGGAGCTGCTGACTATTTCTCACTTTAGAAATTATAAATTAATTAAACAACCCTGTGTTCCTCTGAGGACATTTGGAAAAAACTTATACAAACAGTTACTCATACGTCTTCGATAATGAGGTATTGGAATCGGTTAAGATATATTATGAAGTAGTTTTCCAGGGAGAAGGTAAGGCTTAGCTACTGGGAATAAATGTCAGTGTTATTGATTAGTAATTGAACTGAACCAAATATTCATGAAATACTTTTAAGTGATAATGAACTACTACATTAGTACACTAAAATTACTACATTAGTACTACTACTACTACATACTACACTAAAATGTCTTTCACGCTGATGTAAATGAAATATTTTTACTGCAGGAGGTTGGATTAAACCATTCTGAAATTAGGCAAAGAGCATAGAGAAGAGCATATTTAGACAAGCACAATAACCACATATATTTGCAATAGTTTGTGAACACCTGACCATCACACTTGTATGGGCTTTTGGAACATTTTAATCCAGAGTTGTGTTTTTCCACATATTTTATACCAATACATTTTCATCAAAGTAAAAAGCAGGTGTTATGAATCATGTGAATCTAAATGATGAGTGTGCATTCTCTGTACTTCATGCCCTTTTTTGAGTAGCAAAGTGCTGAGACTGCAATTCTATGCCATGCTTTACATACCCATGCAAAGACGAATGAAACATTAAACTGTATAACATAAATAATCAAAAATATCATATAATATCATATATATCATATAACAAGTTTTTAGACTTATGGCTGAAATCACATTGCAATAAAGTCTATATTGGTGAATTTAGAGGTTAGATGGATAGAGTTCCCTTTTGTATTAATAAATACTACATGTCTAAATTGGCATGTTCTTGAGCTGAACAAGCACAATTCTAGCCAGAAAAGCAAGTACCTGATACACTGATAATAATAGTTCATTAATCTCTGCATATCCATGTCCAGTTTAGAATCAGCTCAGACAGAAATACAAACGTCAGCCAAACAACCAAGATAAAAGATTTTAAATGCAGATATATATTTATGTGTGTGTGTACATAGAACATGGAATAAAACAAAACAGAGAACATACACTTATCTATATCATACCAATTTCAGCACAAAAAGGAACAGAAAAACTGGCAACAAAATCACAAGGAACCCAAATGTCTAGGGTCTTGGGATAACAATAGAAGCTAAATACAGAATCCTAAATAAAAAAAATGCAAATCATCAAAATACTAATTGTATGTAAATTAGGCCAAAATCTAAGCATCTGGGATTGCTGGTAAATGTTTAGAGAATTGTCCAACTCAGCACTTTACAGCAATAACAGAACAATTACAATCATCTGCCATGCTCATGTCTATCACCACAGAAAATTTTAACCGTTATGAGTTTCATATGAAGTTTTTATGTTGTACTAAAATCGCTGAATTCCTATTAAACAGCTAACCCTGGTAGCCAAGTAATGTTAGCATAGCCTAACTAGCTAGAATTTTCATTCACTTCCAATAATTCAGTATTTATGGACCATGCATTGCATTAAATGCGAACTCCTGTGTTTGCTGCAACACTACTAAACACTTCTGGTAAGATCTTTTTTTGTTTGTTTTTTCATATGGTGTCCATAGCTCCTTGAAATGTTCAAATGTTGTTGTATAGGTCACTGTTTGGGACTTTTTGTTACAATTTACCCAGAATACGTCTGTCTGCTTAAAAAGTAATCTTTGACCAAGCAGTCTAAGCCAGTCCTGACTGATCATCACAACAATGTTTTTTTTATCTATATGATCTGTATTCAAAAATAAAACATAAAACATAAATTTTTTACTTGAAAAAAAGTAATATAATTAAATTTAAACTGAGGTGTGTTCACCATATATATCACAAAGGAATGTAAAACTTGTGATTATGACTTGAAATGGGGTTTCTCAAAAGGTAACAGTAGTATTGATTTAATATTAAAATGCTTTAATTTAGTTATATTTTATTTATATAGTGCTTTTAACAATGGACATTATCAAAAGAAGAAAAAAATTGTTAATACAAAGTTTATTTCTAATAAGTCATCCAACGACCATATGAGCAAGAAACCTTGAGAGGAACCAGATTCAAAGGAGAGCCCATCGTCATCTAGCTGATACCAGATATTCTTTATAAATCGCTTTAAAGAGCCTGATCAATTTTGAGCAAAAACACTAAAAATGGTAGATTAAGATAAACAAATCACTCATTAATGGAAAATATATAAGAAACATACCCTAGTCTTCAAGGTAAAATCAGTAGTAGGTTTGTTATTTTGTAGTGGTGTGAATAAGATGATACAAAATGTATCTGCATTAAAAGCTTCCTAATTTATAATCGTAGGTGTAGTCAAAGCACAAAAACATAATATCAACTGAAAATCTTCAAATATTTTAAATAATTAAAAATGATTATGAAATTATTATTTAATCCGCAACATCTTTTTACTCTCAAGATGATTATGTTCAAGCATGGATTCTTAAACATACTATACATCTACATAAATCCTAATGAGCTTCACATATTTATTTTATGGACACAATTTTAACTATTCAGGAATTTAGCAAATGATTTTTTCCCCTGAACTTTCAATCAATAAAATTAAAATGAGCTTCAATGATGCATCATTTGTAATGGTAACAAGCCTATAGTCCGACTAAATCTGCTTTTAGAAAAGAAAAAAAAAATTCAGTATAAGCAGGTAAAATCAATAATTTTAATATCTTAATAATAATAGTAACTATACTATGAAATTTTTTCATTTAGTAATAATTTCATTATATAAATAAAGAAATGCAGGTCAGTCAGTATTGTATTTTCCTCAGCAGCAGAACAAGCTCTTTGAGTCGATCTGCTCGATTTTGCACTGACTGATGCCAAGGCAGCTCGAAAAATGAGAACGTGAAGCTTCGTGAAAAATTGAGATTGCTAACATGGCGTAATGGAGGTAAGTGCTGAGGCCTAGAGGTTCCTCTCGAAGGAATTAGTCGTCGATTCACACGAACACTTTGTGGACTCTCAGGGTTGGTGTTTCTGTTTGCCTGCGGTGGATTTGGAACGGTTTTGGATGGTGTGTTCGATGGAGGGTGTCGAAGAGAAGGAGGAGAAGGGAAATGAGGAGCAGGAGGAATGCTTGTAAATGAAGACTCTGAGTTGGAGGAACCTTCCCAGGGTGCAATGAAACTGTTTCGGGGGGCAGTAGAGATTGGAGGCTGAGCACGCTTTCTTTTTCCAGCTTGAGTGGTGATGGCTGATTTCTCTGAAAGAAATCCATATTAAAATGGATAAAATACTAGATGCTGTAGTCTGCAAAACAGGGAACACTTTGAACTGCTTTATGTCTGGACGTTCTAAAGTGCTGACACCAGAGAATTCTTTAACTGCTTAAAAAAATAAATAAATGTATAAATAAATGTACATACAATTCCCCCATCAATGAGCTGTTACTCTAGAAACGTTAAACAAACTAAATAATATAAATGCTGTGATTTCCCTTGAGGTGCAACTCAACTGCTAAGTGGTATAATCCAATTTACCCTGTCGTTACATAATTTTTCTATAACAGCACATTTTGTAGCTTTTTATTCATTACCAAATATTGCAGTCTTACATAATGTTTCAAGAACAGTCATTTACATGCTTATCAGTACACCACCGTAAACAGTCAATAAATTGTAATATGCTTCATGTACCTTTTTTTGTGCCAGGTTATGTTCGATTATGTTTGTCAAGTTTTTATCTTCCATGCATGTGTGCAGTAATGTCAGAATTGCCTTGAGCATGTGCATGTGCTTGTGTTATCAGTTGTTGAGCTTTAGTGGCTGTACAAAGTTAAAAGTGAGCCGCATCGATCTCGAAAAGCCTGATAACAGACTATCGGATTGGCAATTAAAGGAATTTCCTTTCAAAGCCATCATATGTGCTTTATGCAACTGTTCTCATGTGGCTTTCAGGTTTATATATATATATATATATATATATATATATATATATATATATAACTTTCTTTCGGCTTCTCCCATTAGGGGTCGCGACAGCGGACCATCCGCATGTTTGATTTGGCACATGTTTTTACGCTGGATGCCCTTCCTAACGCAACCCTCCCCATTTATCCGGGCTTGGGACCAGCACTAAGGCTTGTGCAACCCTAATGGCTGGGGTTGGTTCCCTGACCGGGGATCGAACCCGGGCCGCAGCGGTGAGAGCGCCGCATCCTAACCCCTAGACCACCAGGGAACTTCAGGTTTATATATATATATATATTCGCTTAAATCCTTACCCTTGCTGTTCATTTGCTGCCTAATATATTCACTCACCAGCAGTCTTAATATTATAATGCATTATAATATTATAATGACTGCTTGGTTTGTGTCTATATATATATATATATATATATACAGTGAATATACAGTATATGTGAGACACCTTTCAGAAATGAAGATGTCAAAAAATACATACCTGTTGCTCTGGAGCCAATAAGAGGAAGCCTTTTATAAGTCTGTTGGGGAGAGATCACACATCATGCTGTTCTTACAGCTGTCAATGTGTGTGTGTGTGTCTGTGTGCATGGCTTTTAAATGTGGATAGACTGCTTTACTGTTTACATGCTTATACATCACATATAGATAAAAGCTAAGATATACTGCATATGTGTGCAGAAATATAATGTATTATTACAAATTGTCCTTTTTTTCTTACAGAAATGTGGGTGAATAAATGTGTCTTCCTGTTCGAGTGTGAATTAATACCTCGCCTGAACAACAGGCAGTCCTGTTCATTTTGGCTCCTTTTCTCTTTTGTCTCTGTGCTGTTCTTTTGTCTCTTTCTTTTTCACCAGATTTGTCTTTTGAAGCTCGGTTGAAATCCGGCATCCTTCTTTCCATAATGAGCTCACAAAACTCTCGCTTTCACACGCACACACACAATAATGACGCACAGAACATTGCATTTGGTAAGACTACAAGATTATTAGGAAGACTATGAATTATTTGTTATGATTTGCAAAAAAAATAAACACATTTGGGCTGAAATGCATAATTAAAACACAACCTTATATTGATATGATGTAGTACCTTTAGTCAGCTTGTCTAAACTCTTCACAGCTTCGGGTGACTGATGTTTTTCGCTCAGTTCTGTCGTCCCCATGCTTATCCTTTTGCCATAAATAATGGGTTTTTCGTAGTTGTCCAGTCCACTTCTACTTAACATGCAGCGGCACACACTTTCTCTCCGAGAGTGCTTATTAACGTGGTAAACCAGCAGTGTCTATGTACCTGACTCTTCAAAAGCAATGAATTCTTTGTCCTCCTATTTTATTTCACATGTTCATTAGTGAGCTTGACATCTGGTAACTTCATGAACAAAGAGAAATCTGAGAAGAGAGTAAAATATTTATGCTCACCTATGCAACCAAGCCCCCTGATACTGACCCCTGTTCCACTGACACTCTCTCTCGCTCACTCACACACGTACACAGCTTAGCTGCCTTAAAAGCCTGTATGCAATCATATAGTGCATTTTGGTATTCAAAGTACCATCATACCTGCAAAAAGTAATCATGGCAATAATTAAAGCGATTCGTATTAATTCAATAAGACAACAATTCTGAGCCTGCATATGCCTGTAACCTGAAGTAGTAAAGCTTTGTCCTTTAACTTCCAATAGCTGCATTTACTGTAAGGGTAGCATCATTATTATATTTCTCCCAATGAAGGAGCTTCTAATGAATTAAAATGTTAAAATGCTTAGTGACGAGTTCTCCGGAGATGATGATTGATGACAGTGGTTCCATTTACAACATCTATATTACTAGCCATTGACAAGCAAACATTTATTTACTATTTTTAAACAGTGTCCAGTGTCAGTCTTTATTAGCAGTTAAATGTTTTCCAGCATAAGAAAGTGTTCAGGTTACAATACATTCTCTTCATTTTGGACTTCATATTGTCATGAGTTATTTTCCTATAATAGAATCTAATGTTTTATTTACTAATTCTTAACCCTGTCGATAAATCCCTGCGCACTTTTTTTATATACACTCCCAAATATTTTGTACACATGATCATGTTTTGGTCTTTCTTGTTGTTTGGAAGCACAACTGACTCAAAGTTTCTGGCTGAAGCAGAAATGGTTCAAATGGTTGAAATCCAGATGTTATAACGATACTATGTAGGATGAAGATTTTCTTCTAATTTTGGACATGACCACTTTAATAATGCACATGAAAAGTCATTCTATACAGCATACAAAAAACTAAATATTTTATAAATAAAAACAGAAAAATGTATCTCTTGGCCAAATAATGTACAAAACCGGTTATCATAAATTAAAAAGTCTTATATTTTGAATGTTAAAAATCTACAGTAAAAAAAGTCAATCTGTGCTTGCTTTGATCAGTGCTCTAAATCTAGTCATTAATATTTCAACAGGTTAGACTCAAAACAGTCTGCAAACCTCACATTCTTTCATTCCTTTTCTTTCTGGGTCTTTTCCATTTGTTAACTCCAGGACCTGCAAGCCCTGCCCACAAACCACCACATAGTCTCTACTCTGTAATCCTGACCCTTTCTTGTGCCACACCCACAGTCCTGCAGCATCTGCTGTGTGTGAGAACACTGTGGCTTTGTTCTGAAGTCCGTCGTGACACACACGCCACACGCACACGCGCTGATCTGGCGACGTTGACACCAGTGTTGCACAATCAAGAGCGCCCAGGGCCGTTAGTGGAGCAGAGTGCGCTAACGGGACTGTCCAATGAGAGAGCAGCTCTGGAAACACAACCTCTTGACGGAGCTGCATTCGGATCTTCATTAATGACAGCTGTCCGTCATCCCCACCACTAGCCACGGTGATGATGTCTTTGTCCATTGGTCCCACTTCGTTAGATATTACAAGGGCGTTTACTCCGCTTTGATGAACAGGGAGAGAGATGCAAGGAGCAGAAGGACCTAAAGATGCAAATAGAACACTTATACACATGGACATGCACCATGAATATGTCAAGAAGGAAATTAAGCATTCATGTTCATTGACAAACTACTGCCTAGAAGCATAATAGTGGAAATGGCTCAAAACGAATTAGAGACTATGTGGATAATCCTGAATGTGATCATTTTTCACTTATTGTCTTGAATACTCTCACAGAAAATATATGAAAATATATTCATTGGCAGAAAATATATAAACTGCTGAGACTCCGATCATAAATAGGTCTACACATTAAAGTTTGCAGACCCCTGGTCATAAGTATGGTGTGTTATTTTTAAGCACTGCATCCCACATTTAGTCCCAATTTGCTTTTATATTTCCCTCCACTCTAATGGAAAGTTTCCACTTTATTTTCTGAGTTTGCTTGTGGACATTTGTGTTCATCAGCCACAAGAGTGTGAGTAAAGTCAGGTACTGATGTAAGTGAGGAGGCCTGGGGTGCAGTCAGTGTTCATCCCAAAGGTGTTTAGTAGGGATGAGATCAGAGCTCTATAGTAGGTCACTCAAGATCTTTCTCTACAAACCATGTAAACCATATCTTTGTGCACAGGGGCATTGCCATGCTGGAACAGGTGTGAGAGTCCAAGTTTAAGTGAACACAATTTTTATAAAATTGTGTGCCTCCAGCTTTGTGGTAACAGTTTGGAGAAGAACCACATAATGGCAGAAAAGGTCAGGTGTCCTAATACAGTTGTCCATATAGTGTATTTACACAAACTTCACTTACTATCAAGTTTTATTTTATCAATAAAAAAAATGTAGGTTGATGTTACGGCTTTAAATACTGACATAAACTGCTGAAACAAAGCACCTTGGCACTAACAGCCAAGGCAAATTTTCTTCTCTAACCACAGGTGCTAGTTTAGGATGTCGTGTTGCCCAAACTCCTGTAAGCTGGGTCAGTTTTTGACTTGCATGTAAATGTAAATTTATGCAAATAGGTGTGTAAATATCTGACCCTAGCCCAGCTCCCCTACTGTGTACAGCTTATACATGAGGGTCCAGTTCTTACAGCCTGCTGACTCACCATGCCAGCTGTCCATGGATTTACTGTCCAACACTGTAGTCAGATCCCACAGAGCTACAGCACCATCTGTAGCCCCGCTAAACAACAACACATGCCTGGGGTGGGTGGGAGTGAGTGAGAGAGAGAGAGAGAGAGAGAGAGAGAGAGAGAGAGAGAGAGAGAGAGAGAGAGAGAGAGAGAGAGAGAGAGAGAATGAGAAGAGAAAGTCAAAAAGAAAGATAGAACAAAAGCAAAAAAATAAAAAATAAAATAAGCATTAGCAATGTACTTCTTGGTGTTTACTCACTGCTTGCCCTGTGGGTCTTCAAAGCTATAAGAGGCAACACTGAGCACACAGCGCTGATGGTAAAAATTCTCCCAGACAAGCTCAACTTTCCTGCTCTCCTCCCTCACAGTAAAAAGCCTGCGAGAGATCGACAGAGACAGAGAATGATAATGTGTGTTATTTTTAGTGACACTTTCAACTGCAGCAATGAAATCTGGCAGTGCCTTGTGATACATTACCACCAATAGCCCGCCATGTTATTGATTTTGGAACCCCCCCAACACACACACACACACACACACACACACACACACACACACACACACACACACACACACACACACCTTACTGCTCCATCGCTGCAGGCGAGGGTCACAAGAATCTCCTCTATGCTTTCATGCACCACAGCCATCGACATGTACCTGAAATTCAATACAATAGTGCTGTTAACAAAATCAGTAAATGTAAACACCATCAACAATGAGTCAAATAGCGCGTGTGTGTGTGAATATATATTTACATTTGTGACATTTAGCAGACGGCCTTGTCCGGAGTTCAATTATCTCTCTCTCTCTCTCTCTCTCTCATACACATACATACATTATATATATATATATATATATATATATATATATATATATATATATATATATATATATATATATATATATATATATATATATAAATAAATAAAAAGCTTGTGTGTGTATGCAAGTGTGAGAGCCCTGTTACCTTCTGGTGATGCTAACATGCCCCCTAATGGTTATTTTTAGAAAATACAACAAATGTGTGATGTGTATTTCAACATGCCAAATCAAGTGCAAACTATACAAATTTTATTTTATTTTATTTTTTATTTTTTTTAGCAATCTATTTCATTATTCGCTTAAAAGTTCCATTTGGTGTGTGGGGGGTGTGTGTGTGTGTGTGTGTGTGTGTGTGTGTGTGTGTGTGTGTATATATATATATATATATATATATATATATATATATATATATATATATATATACACACACACACATATATACATACACATACATACATACATACACACACACATATACACATACATATACACACATACATATATATATATACACAGTAAAGACCAAAAGTTTGGACACAGCTTCTCATTCAAAGAGTTTTCTTTATTTTCATGTCTATGAAAAACACTGAAGGCATCAAGGGCTATTTCACCAAGAAGGAGAGTGATGGGGTGCTGCGCCAGATGACCTGGCCTCCACAGTCACCGGACCTGAACCCAATCGAGATGGTTTAGGGGTGAGCTGGACCGCAGAGTGAAGGCAAAAGGGCCAACAAGTGCCAAGCATCTCTCGGGGAACTCCTTCAAGACTGTTGGAAGACCATTCCAGATGACTACCTCTTGAAGCTCATCAAAAGAATGCCAAGAGTGTGCAAAGCAGTAATCAAAGCAAAAGGTGGCTACTTTGAAGAACCTAGAATATGACATTTTTCAGTTGTTTCACACTTTTTTGTTATGTATATAATTAAATATATAATTCCACGTGTTCATTCATAGTTTTGATGCCTTCAGTGTGAATCTACAATTTTCATAGTCATGAAAATAAAGAAAACTCTTTGAATGAGAAGGTGTGTCCAAACTTTTGGTCTGTACTATATATATATATATATATATATATATATATATATATATATATATATATATATATATATATATATATATATATATATATATATATATATACACACATATATACACATACACACACACACACACACACATACACACGATATACGCATACACACCTTGTCTCAGGATCCATTTTTACAGTCTTGTGGCGATTTCGTCTTCTCTCCCATTGCTCATCCAGCCTGTGACCAGCAACCTGAGTCACTTGACAGACAGGCCAATTTACCTGCTCATCCCAGCCAATAAGGAGCTGGTAGCATTGTAGTTGCGCCCTCCCACCGGCAGAAAAGAGAAAGGTTGATAATGAAGATGTATTTGTCCTGCTGTTACTACCTCCTTTTTGTCTTGGTTCTCTTTGGACCGCAGCCAGCGTTCGAACGTTTGAAATGTGATCAGCTAATACAGCGAGTACTTTCACCGTGCCTTGCCCAGGTTCAATAGCAAGCACGGACACGGTGGTGTCTTCGCCACCGGTAACTAGCACCTCCCATTCCTCGGATGACAGTCCACCTCTGGAAACACTACCAAGGTGACAAATGCAACTCAGGCCTCGGCCATGAAGTCCGTCTTTCAGAGTGTGTCCTCTCACATGGGTTGCCTTGGAAGTCAAGGAACGAGAAGACATGACAGCTCCTTTCTGGATAAAGATAAGCATTCCTTCTCTGAGACTGTGTGAAGATGGCAGTGCTTGAGTGTGAGAAGGGAAAATGTAAGCCCAGGACCGGTGTCCTCCTCCACACGTTACCGAGAAAAGTTTATCTCGTGTCAACGGATCCCATAAAACAAACTGAATAGAGTGGAAGCCAACCATTACAAAATGAGCTTCTGCAAATCTTTCACTCCCACTATCTTCCAAGTTGATTCCAATGGTCTTTTTCAATTCTGCTTCTTCATTAAATGTATCTCTCTCCTTTTGACCAACTCCTTCAATCTCTAGCCCACTATCTGTTATACTCCTCTCTTCCTCCTCACCATCTTGTTTCCTTCTCTCAATGACCTCATACATGTCAGATATTTCAGAACCCAAGAACATGACTTTTTCTAACCACTCCATTCCTTTGCTGGCACGGTGAACACGCCGCACCTTTAGAGTGTTCCTGTCTACTGTCAGAACCCGCACGCACCCGTCCCGTCCGGTGCTATAAAACAAACCCTGATGCTCGCATACACTAGTTACGCCTTGCTTCCCATGAACGCCAAACAGTGTGTTGACAGGTGAAATGGGAGCAGCAATGTCATTTACAGTGCTTTCAGGCCATCTGTTCTCATCCTCCCAAACTCCTTGCTCTTCCTTACTCCCTCCTTCTCGGTTCTCTCTATCCACTTCACTTTCTTCACATAATTCCCCCTCTCTGTAGAGCAGCAGTGAACCTCGGCGGTCTCCACACACCCAGAGTGATCCGTTTCCACGTGGCAGCCTAACTGCAGCAGTGAGCCATCTCTTGGCACAGGGTGGCAACAGAAAGGACTTTTGCAGTTTCAATCTCAAACCTAGGCCTGTTTTATCCTCAATCACCTCTAGTGTCCATCTATATACCAGTCCTTCAGCACCAGAGGCCAAGAGACACAAATGATCCCCTTGTACCCATTGCAAAGCATGAACCTTCCCCTGGCCTGCTTGCAGTAATACACCTGAATTTGGATGGTGTAGAGCAAACACCTGGACCCCACTGTTTAAATTACCTACGGCACATACCCACAAAGAGGCATCCTGAAATTGGACAGGTGCTACATCCATCACACAGTAGGACTGAAATTCTGGCCCACCATTCCAAACTGTCTGCCACGATTCATCCTGATGCAAAAGCACTTCTCCTTGATCAGTGCAAACAAGCACAGCATCGTGGCCTCCTAACGAACGCACAACCTTAGGACAACCTCGTCCACTGAAACCCAAATCAATCTGGCAATCTGCTTCTTTGCTTTGGTCCACTAGACGTGTTCCCTCCAAAACTCTCCATGCCCGTATTCCCCCATCAGCGCCGCCTGTAGCCACCCATCCACCTCCTCTACTCACAGCTAGCGATCTGATGCCACCAGATCTATGACCTTTTAAAGTTTGGCCCACTCTCCCATTCCCTTCCCACTCCCACAGTAGACAAGCACCATCCTCCCCAGCACTGAACACACAGCCAGGTGAGAGTCGGACACAAAATACACGAGCCTGGTGCCCGTAGAAGACTCGCAGACATGTGGGTGATTCTACTCCGCACCCTCCATCTGCGCCCAGCACACCGACGTTCCAGACACGAACGCTACGATCGTCTGAGGCAGACGCCAACCATCTGGCACTCTGGAGGTAGCACAGGCTGAAAATCACACCACTGTGCCCCAGCAGGCGTCTCTCTACCTGAGACTGGCTGTCTCCTTTGCTCCCTCCAGGTCTCCACAGGACCAGCTGGTTGAAGACAGTCCCCCCCACCAGCACTGATGTTTCCCAGTTTGGACCAATCAGAAGTGCAGAGTAAAGAAGACACATCTCTACACAGGAGCGGAGAGATATGATGATTCCAGATTGTGGTTCTAAAAGCAGCACAGAGTTGTGAGCCAGACATATGCCTAGTAATGATTTGGTCTCTCCTATTAGCCAGGAAACATCCAGGACCCAATCCTGGAGCTCCAATAAAGGGCCAGCTACCTGTAAACTAAGGGCACAAGGCCTGATGTTCATAAGACGCAACGCTTTGCCACCAAAAATAGCTACTTCCTCGATTTCAGAAACATAATTTTTTTGCAGCTTGTGCCGCATGCCATGGATTCGGTAGTTATGCAGTACACTAAGTGAAGCACGTTGCGTAGGTGCAGCTTCGAGACGGAAGATGGAGAGGATGGGTCCCTCGCCTTGAAATAAAGCAGATATGCTGTGTTAGAGAAAACAGGAGTGTTAAATAGATTACTTTTAATACTAATGTCCCAAATTTTAATGCTGACATACCTTCATTGTGAAATAGCCACTGTATGCACATATTCATGTAGTGAATGTATGTGTGTATCACACCCAGCCTGCTCTAGCACATAACTCACCTGTCAGCAAGCAGTCATCTCCAAGAAACTCCAGAGCAGTCACAGGGGCAACAAGTGCAGAGCTCTGGAGAACCATCATACTCTCTGTTGCTGCCATCTCATCTATAGTAACTAAACAAAAGACAAGTAAACATGACAGGAAATAGAATGTTCAATTTATTCCAGTAAATGACACGTAGTGTCTGCTATTTGCAATTACGTTTACTGCCGTGTGAAAGTCTGAAACTAGGCCCTGTTATTATTTACATTTATGGCATTTGGCAGATGCCCTTATCCAGAGAGACTTGCATTTTATCTTATTTATACAACTAAGCATCTATGGGGTTAAAGGCCTTGCACAGTGGCCCAAGAGTCGCAGCTTGGTGTTGATGGTATTTGAACTCATGACCTTCAGATCCAAAGTACAGTGACTTAACCACTAAGGTACCACTTCCCCACTATCGTTAACAATACAGAGATATACGTTTCCCTCACAAGCCACCATTTCTTTCGGTCCTTTAGTTAAAAAGGCAATGCAGCATGGCAAATTTGTGTACAGTGAAGACTGTGTATAAAAGCAGAAGCCTTATAAACTGTACTGGAGACTCTTTGATGAATAAATAAACAAAAACTATCCTTTACTTATCATCTTTGTCGAGTAAAACAGGTCTAAATCGGTTTAATTATCTGTTTCATACAAGTAATTTAAAATTATACGCATTGATATAAACATGTGATTTGCCTGGTAGCCGGCACTATTTTCAAAACGCCTGCTACAGGAAAATACAGATACAGATGTATCAGATGTGGGACGTTAACAGCTGGGGTGTTATTAAAACATAAAAAAAAAATAATAAATTATAAACATGCAAACTGGAGAGAAAAAAGGGCTTTTGGGTATAATAAAAACAAAACTGTCAACTATATGGAAGCATTACAGACACAACCAAGACAACTGAATTACTTACAGACAGTTCAAGGGAATGTTCTTACATGATTCTTTAACATTTATAGGGTTTGGTAATATTTAAAATAAAAAACTAACTATAAAACAAACAAACCGGGTGATTTCCAGCGTGTTTCTCTGCACGCGTGTCGGATGTCCTTCCGAGTTGTCAATTTCGGCACTAACCAACCCGCAGGCTAGAATCCGACACTGCCTCCAGCACGCCTCAGTACTTCACTGTAAATCATCTGAAGGTGCATTAATTCGCTAAATAAAAAGCAGCAGCCTTTGATACACTCACACTCTCTCTCACTCTCTCACGCACACTCGCTGTGCACATACGCAAATGCTGCGCGCTTTGCGTAAAAAGGACGCCTGTTTGAACGCTCAGACGCTTTAATCTCCGGCGTGCGCCTGTGTGTGAATCGCAGCGCCGCGCTCAACACAACTAAGTCCTTCACTTCCGGGAAGTTTCCCCTTAGCGCTGATGGCGTGCAGATCGGCGTGTTTTTGCGCAAGGAGCGTAACGTGGGCCGCCGCGGATCTGCTCAAACCTAAAGGGCGGCGCACAAAGTATTTATTTCTTATGGAAATCAAATAATCCGGCTCTAAAGGTGAGTTTATAATACGGGCTCGTGGAGGGAGCACACGGCGAGACGAGACGCTGAGACCCTGCAGGTTTTATTTTAACGCGTTTTAAATAAATAAATAAAGAGAAAATGAAATTGTTCTTAGCCTTAATCCTAGTCTCAAACCTCTGATCTAATCCGCTGCAAAGGTCTAGCTAGGGGGCTAATGGCTAAGAGGCTAACGCGCTAGCTCCTCCGAGCAGACGGTGGAGAAGGAGCCGAGCAAGAAAATTAGAAGAATATAAATAATATGCATTTATATGCAAAAACACTAAATAATTTAACCGATTAAAAAAATAATAATAACAAGAGTGCATCTGTGGCTCCGGATCCAGAACAGGATTAGGTCTAGTCCCAGTCTGAGGATTTTATTTTTACACAATATCCTTAATCTAAAATCCGAACGCTTTTCTTAAAAATTACAAATGATTTGCGCGATTTTTTGTTTCATAAATAATAATAATAAAAAAACAAGGTGAGTTTATTATGTTGTGTATAACCCCGAGCGCTTTATACCTATAATCCTTTTTATTTTTTACTATATAAATGAATAAAAACGTCCAGGGAATTTCAGGAGTTAGATTGCATTCATTCTTGCATTTATTTATGTATTTATTTATTTCAATAATCCAGTGTACAACCAAATAATAACAACAACAATAATAAATAAATGTAAAGAAATCATCGTTTGCTGCAAACACTAATCAATTTGACTATTGAATGCAAATAAGTCAAAGCAATAAACAGGATAAAAATAGTATCTTTTAATATAGTGTTAATTTTTATATTCATTTCAGCAACAAATAATACAATGCTGATATGCGATATGCATTTCATAATATATACATGTAATTTATATAATAGCTATAGGTCTAAACTACTCATATTAACTATAATAGTATACTAGATAGATAGATAGATAGATAGATAGATAGATAGATAGATAGATAGATAGAGTACTTTATAAATCGCAAATGTTACAGCAGCCAATTCACAGACATACAAGTACAAGCAACAAGAGGTAAAAATATTACGGCTAAGTCAAGTTATAAGATCGCAGCGAGAAGGACTTTGGATCAGAACGTCATGAGTTCAAATCCCAGCCACACCAAGCTGACACTTCCGGTCCCCTGAGCAAGGCCCTTAACCCCATATCTGATCAGTATGAATGCGGAAATTGTAATTTGCTCTGGATAATGGCGTCTGCCAAATGCCATAAATATAAATTATTTGATAATTTTATGATAATTGTAATATTAATCAAAAAGCTCCATTTTTATGTAAAGAGTCTTGTCAGAAATGTATAGAAACTATCAATGAAGTGCCTTTCTTGCCTTACTTGATTGATGAGTGTCGTATGTGTTAAAACAGAGCATAAATGTGCAGTGTGTCATGCAGGTTACATTTTATAATCCTATATCGATGTGCCTAAACTTTACCCTTGGTAGGACCAAAAGGCAAACTTGAGTGAGGGTGGGCCACATTTTATTTTTATAAAAATAAACAACTAACCAGAAAACATAACTGTCAAAGTTCTAGTTTGTGGAAATTATAGTACAATGAGAAACAATCCACTTTATTGTATACAATCGAGTTCAGTTTCTAATGCATCTTTTCATTGACCCCTATTGAGAGCAATGAAGCTAGTCCTTATTTTTCAAGTCTCTCCCTTCTTTCCTCCTCTATATGGCATGACGGGTCAAATCAAGTGTCACCATTGGCCAGTTTGGGCATCTCTGCTATACGGTGTTTCTTCCTAGTACACTTTGTGCTCTTGTGAGAATTTATTAGCATTGCAGAAGAAAGCAAAACAGCTTTGTTCATGAGGTAGGAGATTTCGTACTGACCATACAAACCCAACAATATTTGTCTTTTTTTTTTTTTTCTTTTTTCTATTAAAGGACACAAATGCCTGCACCTGCTGCAAGTTCATCACTGGATTACTGCAAATTCAAAAAACCTCAAGCGAATATTTCATTACTGACCACAATGCTGTAACGAATCCTGTAAACGCTGTGACATTATGTAACAGCATGACAAAAACACTGTTATACACGGACAGGAACTAATTTTCCGAGACTCGAAAGCACTTCAGGTAAACTCTGTAATATTAACGTTCCATAAATGAGGTGAGTGACCAACAAACGTACCTGCCCACATTCCTGACGTTTTAACGGCACGTTTCTCTGCACGCATCCACCCCCACGTACACAAATGAAGATGCTTACCACTATGACATACCGGATGCCCAACTTTACCTTGGAGCAGAAGCTCTACCTGCTGCAGAAGATCCACAGCGTGGTGGATGCCGTGCAGGACTTCCGCAAGGACACCAACACCACTGTGTACCGGAATGCTGTGTGGGCCGAGCTGGCGCAGGCCTTCAACGAGGCCTTTCCCAACCGACCTCCCAGCAGCGTCGGCTCTCTCAAAACACTGTGGAAGCGGCTGAAGGTGGAGTGTCGCGTGGCGTTGCAGAGACGTCAGGAACAGCAAGCAGCCGGCATGCCTCTCACTGCTCTCACTCAGGTTACTGAGCCAATACTGCACAGCTTTTTCATACAAGTGGCTGCTAGTGTCATACTGTTTTATAGACCTAGTATTACCTAGTATTAATAATATTACTTGCATCCCCAACAAATGTGTTAGAGAATAATTATCGATTGGAAAATACTTTTTGTTCCCCTCTCACGTTCTCTTCAGTTTATGTTGCTGTTTCTTGGCCCACTTTCATCATTTTAATATTAGATAAAATGTTCTTTATTTTTTACAGTAATTAATAGAAAAATAAGGACTGATTTCCCATTGAAGACTGGAAAAAAAAATATTTTCCATGATACTGTTAACTGTAAATTTGTTTTTTGTTTTGGTAATTAGGATTTATAGAGACTTTATGCAACATTTGGTGTAGGACATACGAAAGCTGCATGTCTGCAATGTGGAATCCTGGGTGCTGTAGTACTGGAAGTTGTAGTCAACATAGACATTTCCTTCATCCCTGCAGGTGCAGCGGGAGGTGATGGCTCTGGTGCCAAACCTGATCTCCAATTTCGAGGACATGGATGGAGATGGCAGCTGTGCCTTGGCCACAAACAGCTCGCCTGGAGCAGGTAAACACACACACTCACCTCAGCTTACTGCTTAAAACAGCACATAACTGTAATGTCTTTCATATAGTATGGTTTGGAAAGGAAATGATAAGTAATAGTTTGTGTTTGTTTGCTCTCTTCTCGCCTCTCAGTGACTGGGGCTTCCAATGGAAACGAGCAGGAGGATCCTGACCAAAACAATGTAATGTGTTGTTTCTTTACCTTAGTCTCTAGCGTTGCAAAAAATAAATCCTGGCTAGTTAACTGCCAAAGAGATGTGTGTATCTTAAACTAACACACAAACTAACCACACAAAAAAAAAATATTAGCTTTTTTCCCTCAGGAAATGTTTACACATGTTACCCTTTTTACTGTTTAATTTTCTCAGACGTTTCCCTTCGCTTTGTTATGTACAGGACGTTGACAGTAAAGAGCTTGTAGCCATTGACCTTGGCTTAGTCTCACCTGCTGAACCCCTGCAGAACTCTGGGACGCCCCCTGGCTCTGCATCCTCTCCCCCCTCCAATATCTTCTTCTCTCATTCCAGCACTTCAAGGAGCACCCAAAACCGCTCCTCTGTCTTCTACCCCAGCCAATCCCGATCTGGCTCAGGTTCGGGGTCGAGAGCTGCAAGCACTGACCCCCCACGCAGAATATCAGCAGTACCTCATGTGGCCCTGTCTGCACCGAACGAGAACTCATTCTTGTTTCGGGACTCTCAGGGCTTGGGCTCCGGGTGGGAGACTCGCAGGCAGGAGGCACTTGAGCTTGAGCACCAGCAGACCATGAGTCTGCTTCTGCTGCAGCAGTGTGTGTGGGAGGAGAAGAGAAGAGCCGCCCGGCAGAAGGAGAAGGCAGCGCGGGCCAAAAAGCGCTACTACCAGGCCAAACTGCACAAACTGGGGGTTGACATTCAGCTTTCCAGCAGCGACAGCGATGAAGGGGGAGAAAACCCCCAAACATAAGCACTGATTTTCCTTAAGTGTCTTTTGTAGAGTCATTTGTGTGTTTGTGTTTTTTATTGACGTACTTTTTTTTTTTTTTTTTATCTTGATACCAAAACAGATTTTATTTTTAGTAATCCTGTATTATAGGTCCAGTATTTGTCACTTTCTGTCATTTATGTTAGTATGTGAAAAACTGTGTCAGTTTTGTGTATCAGTACTACTCAACCCGTTTCAACTCTAAAGCCTCCTCATTTAAAGTAGCTCTGGGTGCAACAGAATATGGTGGAACTCGACGGTTATTTCTCAGGTTTTTTGTTTTCACTGTTTTACAATGTCTGTAATGGCAAGTTGACGTGTGACCTTTTAAGGGCTGATCACTGATGATAGGCTGAAATTGTGTCTGAATATGTATTGTGGTATTATCTTAAAAAAAAAAAAAAAAAAAAAAAGAAATGATGTTGCACAAACTGCGAACTGTTAGATGTAACAGTGACAATTTTGCTTTTTACAGTGTTCATCGAGAAGGTGAGAAGAATGTGTTTTAGTGTTTTGATGTTGTAATTCTGGGTGTACATCAGTATAATTATTCATTCTCAGGGCTGTTTGTCTGGACAGTAGACTCCTGGAAACAGGAAGTTGTCAACAAACTTCATCAACCAATACCATTTTTAAATACATTCAGGAAAAAAAAAAAAACTACAAGACTCAAACACTGCTAGCAATAATTTTTTTTTTAATGTCCAACATATCTCTTGTACGGTTTCTGTGGTAACCAACAAACCTCGGCAGCTGTTTTCCCAACTGGAACCCTCCACCATGTAAATGGGATAGCACACATCCCATAATAAACACATTATCAGGTAATACAACCCCTCCATTTCTCTCCTGTTGTCTTTTTTTTTTCTTTCTTTCTTTCTTTCTTTCTTTCTTTCTTTCTTTCTTTCTTTCTTTCTTTCTTTCTTTTTTCTCCCGCTTTCTATTCCCCAGAATGCAAAGATGCATTGATAGGGGCTCATATCAAACAATACATGTACCAAAATGTTACACCTTGTACATTTTAACAAGAAAAGTCCACTCTTGCTTGCAGCTTTTAAAAAAAAACAAAAAAAAAACTACATACACAGAATAAAAAAAAAAACCAATCTGGTAATAATGATATGGCTGTTAAATTAACTTATATAAATAAATAAAATCTGTACAAGATAAAAAGGTACACTGTAATAAATAAAAATAAATGGCTCAAGTAAAAAAAAGCACTTTGATTGGTTTGAGGTAAAAAAAAAAAAAGGAATGTTCTTGGTTCACTTTATTTGGCAGAACTCTTTGACACTGATGTTTTTTTTTTTTTAGTGACGTATACTGCAGCTTTAATAAGACCCCGATGCTCTCTCGCCGCAGAGTGTATTATGTTTTGATGTGTCCAGTGAGGCCCTTGGACTTTTACCGCTTGACTGACATTGACAAATGCCGTGTAACGACTCTTTATTGTCCATTTAGTGTAGACAGCTACAGTCGATTTTAGACCTGATTCATCAGTTTCAAGAGAACTGAAAGGAACACATTCTGCAGCATCTGTACAAGCACAAATGTATTTTAAAATGTTCTCCGATTTCCAGAAAGCGACTAGATTGGACAAATGCAGCATGGCGAGCTAAATGCATTGCTGTATGCCTGCTTAAAATTCTTGGCAAATATTTTCGGAATAAGGTAAAAGCTTTAAATACATTCTAACACTTTTTTTTTTTTTTTTGGTCGTACAGAAGTACTGAAATGTATTTAGCATTACTGTTGTGAATTGCAATTCAGTCAGGCGTGCATGATGCCCAAAAGTAGAGGCATAGTTTTACAATTAGTATATGTTTCATGTCAAAGTCTTTACCTTTGTCTCTCCACCAAACCATCTCCTTAATTACAACCACATTGGTCCAGTCACCTCTTAGTTTTAAAATACGTTTAAACTTGCGGTTCGCATAGCAGGATTGTTGTCTCTCTCAATTAACCAATCGCTGATCCCAATATATTTATGTAACGAAGACAAAGATATGAGAACAGTTCTAAAAACAAAAGTTTGGGAATGGTTTGTAATTGGTGTGAGAATGGTTTAAGATTCCTCTATATTAATACCCACACTCACTCACTCATTGACCCCATTAGCCGGACGCAATCTGTAAAAACATCAGATCTAGATCTCGAATGAAAAAAAAAAATACAAAACTGTATAAAAAGGTTATATACATGTTTTTTTTTTTTCTTTTTCTGACCAGCCCCCAGTATTTGTCCTTCAATGATGCTGGGAATCACCTTATTTTCTTTGTCCTGCTCACCCTGTAGCTTCCCTTGGCCTTGAGAAGGCTGTTATAAAATGAGTGTAAACTATCAGAGTGAAGATTGGACCCTGCTGCCTCTCAGTCAGTCACGTGCCCAGGTCCTCCAGTATCCCAGAATGAACCTAAACTGTGTAAAAGTTTCTGCTGTTTCTCTGTGCATGAGCAGAATCATGAACCGGTAAAATGTCATCAAGACTGTCCATCGCTTCTGTGGGCTCTAAATGACAAAAAGCCAAAAAAAAAAAAAATGACCAAACAAATATTAGTGAACATGTGAAACATGACATAAAGAGAAAAAGAGGACTTACTCGGAGTCTGGTGACACTTCAGAGATACTTTGTGAGGTTGCAGAGTGAGGCGGTGGAGATGGGGAAGGACCAGCAGCTGCAGATGCAGGGTTAGGAGGTGGAGTCAGTCCAGTGGAACTGAACGAGGCTAGAATAGAGGAAAGGATGTCCAGGTGCTCAGTAGAAGGTTGGCGACTGGGCGGAGCTCCAGGGGCCGTTGCAGGTGTGGGGTATCTGCATATAGGGGCGGAGTCTAACCTGCCATGCCGTAAGTGCAGGGCTTCTTGAGGTTCCTCTGTGATTGGTGGAGGGGGAGAGGCTGTAGAGTGAGACTCTGGGTGCGAGAGCTGACGTGGGGGCAGAGTTCGGAGCCACTCGCGGCATGGCTGTGGCACCGTTCCTACACCCCCATTCGACTCTAGCTGCTCCCGAGAACAGCTGAGGTGCTCTCTGGATGCTTGTTGCCTCATTAATGTGCTCAGTGGCACTCTCATAGCTCCTAAAGAACCGCCTTCCATTCCTGTCAGGCCCCCCACACCAACTATTCCCCCTCCAAGATCCTCTCTTGAGGCATGGATGCTATGAACAGGACCTAGATGTTCTCTGGAACCAAGCTCACGTCGGCGTGGCAGGAGGTCAAGATTGTCGCGAGACCGTTGCCGCCGTGCCAGTGAGTCCAAGTGCTCGCGGGAGGAGTAGCGTGAGGCTGGCTGGGACAGAGAACCTGTGCCTGAGCACATACGGCCATAAGATGCAGCTGGAACACCTCTGTGACCCAGCGTGGACGTGCGGTACCACGAGAGCTCACTGGGGACACGACTCACTGAAGACAAACTCTGCAGAGCTGGAGGACAACCGAGGCGGTTCTTTAAGATACCTGGAGAAAAGGGATGACACATAAAGAAGGTTTATTAGATTGTATAGTCTAAGCTAAATGTATAGTGTTATTTATGTCTGTACTTTTAAGAGTCACAGCTGGAACCAAATTCCTTGTGTGTGTCAACACACTTGGCCAATAAACCCAAATTCTGATTCTGTATTTGACATATCATTTGTATATTTCCTTTGTAGAAGGGTCTAAATAAGAAAAAAATTACACCACCAATGTTTGAGTGTAACTTCCATCTTATTTGCTAATTTGGAAGATGTCATCATCATCATTATCATCATCATCAATCACTCCCATTTGCACTTGCTGAACATCCCTTTCTAAAGCCATATTAATCTTATATTAAGGAGTCCCATCATCCCCCACCTGATGGTCTGGTGTCCCAAGACCTTTATCCATATAGTCTAGCTATACAGGTCCTCACTGCTCAGCCACTGTTCCAATCAATCAGAAAGAGTAGCAGTATTTTCCATGGAATACATTTAAGCTTCATAGAAGGCTGTGTCAACTTTGGATTTGTCTGCATGATCCAAGTCAGACCTCAGAATAAGCTAAAAACAAACATAACCAAAGTCATGTTTATGTGCTCAAACATGTCTTTTCAAACATGTGTCTACTTGGTTATGGTGCTGGCACTGGCTGTATCGATTTTTAAACCAGATTTCTGATTTAAGAAGCTGCCCTGTGGCTCTTGGCACGCTGTTAAGGTAAATCCTAATTTGTACTCGTGCATGTGTATTTCACCTTTGCGGTGCCTGTGCGTGTGTGTCGGTCCATTCTCATCCCCGCTGGTGAGTGCAGCGTCTGCCTGATTGTTATTGGCTGCATCTTTGCTGTAATCTGCCCCGAGACGGCGCTCCGAACCCCATTTTTGCAGGGAGTGAACCTCACAGCCTTCCAACGCAGGCCAATAGGAGAGCAGGTCATTTCCATCCAGATCTGACACGGAAACAACACACCATGCTATTGGCCGGCAAACAATGCTGGGTGTGAAATAGTCGTATCTAGGGCTGCACTAGGGTCTGGGATATTTGCTGAAGTATTTCCTTGCTGGTTTAATAAACAGACTAATGTTACCTCAAAGCTAAAGCAAGATTTTGAATGTCTCAGGATGCACTTCAAAGTTTGAAATGAACTTTCTGTGCTGTGTAAGCAAACAGCATATAGCATATGACGATCTAATAGTACCTTTGGCACCATTGTGGGTGGGGTCCGTGAGCAGTCTCTCACTGTGATTTATGCGTTTGAACCGCCGCTGGATCCGTCCACGTAGACGCACGTTATCCTCACTCTCAGAAGATGGAATAGACAAACTTCTTTCTTCCTCCAGAGAGAGATCAGAGTCGGAGTCCGAATCTTCACCTGATGCAGAGAAGATGAGAGCGAGATGAGGAAAGAAATAGAGTAAAAGATAAAAAAAAATCGAATGCTTGAGAAAAAATCAGCAAGAATAGCCACATAACAAAAACTACCACATGATATCTGAAATAGTTATAAGTGATTTGGAGATTATTATAGGTGTTTTACCTCCATCACGGTGGAACATGGCCACATCAAGGTCAGTGGCTCCCTTGTGACCCAGCATGTGCTCAGCAGTCTGGCGTGCTAGTAGATTTTCCCTACTCAATAATCAAACCACAATTGTAAAAAACAACACAAAGACAAAAAAATCTGAAAGTTAGTTAATAAAGCCCAAATAAAAATTAATGATGTTTAAAATGAGGAATTCAGGGTCAGGGTTACTAATTTAACTAACTGTGTGTATGTTGTCTGCTCAAGAAAACATGCTATTAGAGTCATACTTAAACCTATTTCTATAATATGATATTTTTTTATAAAAAATATTATACAAATGATGTGTTTCAAAAAACATTATGCAATCAGAATTTTTTATATATTATATTGTGTAATTGTATTACAACATTCTGGCTTTCCTAAATAATTCATATTTTAAAAATTCATGCATTCATGTTTATTTTCTGCTGGAAATAACTAAGTTATTAAATAAGTTTTGTCTTTCAGGTGCAGTGATGGACAAATCTTATGTCCAGTGCCCGAAAACATTTGTCTATATGGTATATTTGGCAAGAAATGTATTACCCAAATTGTTGCTTAAATGCTATTTTGACCATGCTGCAACTTTTCAGGTTTCCTGTGAGACAATTTGTATTTTTACCGGGCACTGCTGACTGATGATATTGTGGAGGTTCCCAGTGTGATGCGATGTAATCCACTCTGCTCCAGCAGGGAGGCACTGTTGTATGGGTTCTGCCCCCCCCCCCCCCCCCCCCCACACACACACACACACACACACACACACACACACACACACACACACACACACACACACACACATTATGAATTCATAGACTTTTTGCCAAAAAGTTTTGAATACTAGTATATGTTCTTTTTAGTTTATTTTCACAACAAAAAAATCATCATAAGGTAAAGTTTCCCATAAATCTATTAATTTTACATGTATGGAAGGTCTCCAGTATTAATGCTTCGTAACTGTGAGTTCTGTGTCGCAATTAAGTCTCCAGGATAGAAGGCTGTGTATTTTATGTTCTTGCTAATATAATATTTAATATAATAATAATAATAATAATAATAATAATAATAATAATAATAATAATAATAATAATAATCCAAATATTGTTTATGGTTTTATTAATTTCAAATAAAAAAAAAGAA
This sequence comes from Silurus aristotelis, assembly GCF_946808225.1. Taxonomy (NCBI): domain Eukaryota; kingdom Metazoa; phylum Chordata; class Actinopteri; order Siluriformes; family Siluridae; genus Silurus; species Silurus aristotelis. The sequence continues at coordinate 8,139,968 of NC_139584.1, forward strand.
AGGCTTGTGAAGGAGTGACTGATATAAAATAAATAATAAAGGATACCATTTTATTTTTATTAGAAGTGTTACATAGGTAAATGAAACTTGGTAATTATTTTAATTATTTTAATTAAATCATTGTAATTTTATTATTTTAAATAAATTATTGTACTGGAAAATTAAAAGACTTTAAGATGTAATGTTAGAATAGATATTGGCATAGTATTGGTGTGGTATTGGCATTGAACTGCAGTGTTGTTTATTTACCTGTAAGGATTTTGATATAAAGTAAAAAAAAAAAAAAACCATATCTGATATGGTTGGTTGTATGTGATGTAATTATAGAAGAGTTCTGAGAAATAAATATCCGCATGAGGCTGTGTGTGTGTGTGTGTGTGTGTGTGTGTGTGTGCGCGCGCGTGCGCACTCACAGTAATCTGAGGAGGTCTGGGAGGGTCTTCACTGGGACTCTTTTTGCCAGAGCAGGTTGCTTTCCAGGCTTCCTGCACTTCTGAGTTCAGCAGAGTAAAGACCAGCAGCACTGCCAAACCCTAATCCATAAGACCACAACCAAGTCAATACTCACACACATAATCTCTCACATATTTCATACACTATTCAACACACAGATTCACTCACCTGACCCACCATGTAATTACAAGACAAAACCCTCGAGTAGTATAAACCCCCCACATACCTGTATACAGCAGAGGATGATGAAGAGGTAGTGGAAGGCCAGGATGCTGTTATTGACTGCCATTAATCCAAAGAACCACACACATGCACTCAAGAGCAGCAGGAGAAAGGCACTGCGGATAGTAGCACTGGGGCATGTAGAAAAATGGAAATTACTCACATTAATGCATCACTAAAGTTTGTGATAGAGCTCAATAGGCAGCATAGGAGAAGGTTAGCTAAACGGGACTAGCTGTCAAACTGAATAATGTGACCCTAATGTAACCTGAAGAAACTAGAGCAAAAATAGGACATTCAGTCATGCAGAATAAAACTTCTCCTGATTCTCTCTCGCTCTCTCTCTCTCTCTCTCTCTCTCTCTCTCTCTCTCTCTCTCTCTCTCTCTCTCTCTCTCTCACTCTTTCTCTCTCTCCCTCTCTCTCTCTCTCTCTCTTTCTCTCTCTTACTCTATTTGTGTGTCTGTGTATGTGAGTTCATGCATTATTTCAAAACTCACATTATGGGCAGCTTCTTTGTCTCCTTTTGAGACGGATTGCATGTAATACGTAGAACCATCATAAACATTCCTGCATTCATCTGCAAAAGAAAAAAAATTATATACTGATTTATTTATTTGGACCAAAGAACACATAGCTGCTTGTACATATGCATGAATGCATGGATGGATAGATTGGACGGATTGGACAAAGCTGGTTGGACAAATAGAGACATACAGTAGATGGGTAGATAGATAGATAGATAGATAGATAGATAGATAGATAGATAGATAGATAGATAGATAGATAGATAGATAGATAGATAGATAGATAGATAGATAGATAGATAGATAGATAGATAGATAGATAGATAGATAGATAATTGGATGATGGATGGATGGATGGATGACATGTCTTATATACAACTGACATGTTTTGTAGTACAATCACTCCAATGTCTTCTTAATCCTAGACACGACTTGAATGGCAATATGCGGTGTAACATATGCACACAGGCCCATTACAGTGAAGTCAAATAGCAATATTTCCACTACAATGCCTGGATTTGGTTCCATGCTGAAATGTAATTCCTTTTAATTCAATTCAATTTCACTTTTTTAGAATAAAGCTTGGAGCAGTCACGCAGTCACTAAACGGCTTTGCGGAAATCTGGGTCAACACCACTAATGAGCAAAGCAAAGGCAACAGAGAAAAAAAAAAAAACCTCACTGGAAGTAAATCTTGCCTCATTCGCTTTCTGTGATCTCTTAATTTACTAAATAATGTGCTTCTCTTTCTATTTCAGTACTCTTTTAGGTGATATCATTTGTAAATAGAGAAATGTAAATATGACCCATGTGATAAAACATCTGTACATATACATATACACTACGCAAAATAGCCCATTTAAAATATTAACTAATAAATCCATGAGATAATTCAAGGGTATATGGATAACACTGATAACTCACAACTCAAAAAATGCAATACTGGTGAGTTGCAGAGTTTGTAATACACACCAGTATAACAATGACGATCGGTCCAGCAAAACTCCAGATGAGTTTATCATAAAGGGAAATCCAGCAGAAATCAGGGTTTCCATAGCCTTCTGGGTCAAGACCTACAGCCAGTCCTAGAACAGAGATACACAAATGTCAATTGACTTGATTTAATAAAATTCCCAACACTATTTGGCTGAAATAAACCTCTTAAACTTCTTAAATCCGAAAGGAAGCTTAGTATACACATGCACTACTGCAGTACAACACATGAGCGATCAGTTATATTTAGGAAATTGTGTACACTTAATTTAGGATAAAAAATGTGCTTAAAACTGGGCACACATTACACAATATTTAGTATGATATCCACTTTCAACAAATTTTCTGAATCATGAGTGCATGTTCAAAGTTGGAAGCATAACCTAAACCCTAACCTAACAACCAGAAGGCAAAAATTTTATTTTATTCTTGGTTTGCACAAGTCCCATCAAGTGAAATGACTCTAATGTAACAAAATGGCCAGTTGAGGAAAATATATCTTTTATATCATATAAAATTAGCCACGAGCAGAATGATATAACATTGATTTTAATAGCCACAATATAATATATACATATATATTATATATTTCTGTTTCATCCATTTACAATTACATTCATGTCATGGAACATTCATAAAAAATTTTCTGTTATCAGGCACTTTATAATCACTATATCAGAGTTACTCCCTCACCAGCTAGTCTTTTTTTTCTTCTCAGATTTAAAAAGATAAGAAATGCAGCTGGTTATTGAATAATTGGAAAGCATTCTGTCCTACTGACCTTCGTATTGTAGAAAATTTCTTATTGTCACATCTCTTGACAAAAAGCTAAGCTTTTTATACTTTAAATAATGTTTTATGAGTTTATTATTAGTCTTAGAATTTATGGAGCATCAGCCACAAGAGTCTATAAATGAGCTGTTATTGTGGAAATGTAAACATATTACAAAAAGCACATTGAAAGCAGTAATTGTAATCACGAAAACATTAAAACAACATGAGTCATCTAAAGGAGATGCATATCATATAACAGACTAATTAATCTTGAGGAGAGTCTGAAATGTGAATAGTATTTTGTCTGTGTTGTAGTATATGCATTTTTGTGAATAGGCTATAATTATGAGTCTTCCTCTAACTACTGTAGAAAGGCTTTGGATAAATGCTAATCCAGTTTTGTTGGCTTCACTCTGTAAGGCCGGGGGTCAGGAAGCCATTATTCAGTATCCGCAGAGATTATGCGGGTTCAAGGGTCTTGCTCAAAGGCATGCCAGTAGTGATCTGACCTCAGTAACCCTCTGGCTGCTGAATATCCCCTACGCATATAAACTTGCAAAGGCGAATGTGGTGTGATTTTATTGGAGGCAACACACCTCTGACAAGCGCTAATAAAACCTTAATCCCTAGGCTCTGTGCAGTATTTTACTCTTATAATAACAGTTACATGAAATATATATGGATTAATTCTAATGATATGATAAATTATAGCATATATATTTGAATCACACATGTATGTGTATCTACCAGTAATAATAGCAGGCACTCCCCAGCCAATGGCGTAGTAAAACCTCATGGCTCCGTAGTTGATGTTTCGGGCTTCAGTCTGCATGCGGTAAATGTGCAGAGCCTCGACAAACATCCAGGCAAACGCTGACATGAAGAAATAATGCAGCAGGATCGCTACCACCGTGCACAAAAACTGAAAACGCAAAAAACACAAGGGTGGAGCAATTAGGATGTCAGATTGAGTGGAGGAATAATGTGAAAGAAAAGCAGGATTGCACGACAACAGGATCTGCGCAGACAACATACCAAGCAGAGCGATAAAGTGGAAAATAACAATATACTATTATGTCACGGATGATGTGAATATTAACAGGGCAAAAAAAAATGTTTTTTAAATAAACATTGTGATACAAAGCTGAATTTACGAACTGAATGTGAACAGATTTATTCCTTAATCTTTTGCAACGACCACAAAAAATGTTGCATTCATGAAAATCTAGTTTATAAAAAAAAGTCAATATCCAATGAAAGCTCCTGAGTCTGTATAAATGTGTTAAAAAAGAACTTACATCAAACTCAATTGATTGATCACAAATTAAATGAAAATTTGGTGAACTCAAGTCATTTCATAATGATAAAATGTGAGACCTGAAAAATTAAGTGACTGTCAAGGAGCCAAAGTAATAATAAAATTCACATTCTCTTCGCATTGAGATAATAGGCCTAGCTAAAACTTGGTTGCCATGGTTACATGAATTGAATCAGAGCTAGGATTTCACTCTTGTCTTGATATTACAATTAATGTACAACTCCAAGAAAAAGACAACTAAATGTGGCCAGTGAATAATATCCTACAATAATTGAGGTATGCGTAATGGAGGTGGAAAGTGCAGAACGTGTTCAAGCCTGCCATCCATCTAACCGACAGCAAGACGCTGAGTCTGTCTGACACTTCTGACTGTGTCTGAATTATTTTTACTATGCTGCCATGGTATTTGTTCTCGATTTGAGGCATTCAAGCTCTGCGCAAAACAAGTGCATTTTTTTACTCCAACTGAAATGTCACTAAAATGGCAATTCGAGCTCGGAAAAACTATTAATCATGAATGAAATGACAGAATGATATCAAGCCTTCATATCTACACATCCAACACACACACACACACATCCCCACATAAACACACACACACACACACACACACACACACACACACACACACACACACACACACAAAGAGAATTTATTAACTCTTCAACTGCAATTGTTTATTGCGAGTAGGCTACACTTGAGGGAAAAGTGTCTCTGTGTTAAGAGTGTGCTCTGATGCATGGCTGTGTGTGTACTCCAGACAAAATCATTTTATTCAACTCTGAGTCACAGTGTAATATTCAGGGTGATTGATGGTGCTCTCTGTGCTGATGGCTGTGATAGTAGCGTTTAAATGAATTTCAATATCATGCTGCACAGTGCTGTCTGTAACATTTATATCCAACTGCTAATACAGTGGTACACTGAGCTGGGTACAACACATATGTCTATTATGTTATACCTAATGATTTATACATCCTTAAAAACCTCACACATTCATTTATTGACCTGGAAAATCAGTCACCTCAATCAATCATGCATCTCTGAATAACTCACTCATTCACTCCCTCATTACTCACTCACTCTCTCAATCACTCACTCACACAATCTATCACTCACTCACTCACACACTCACTCACTCACTCACTCACTCAATAACTCACTCAGTACTTATATCACACAATCACTCACTCGCTCACTCACTCACTCATCACTCACTCACTAATTACTCACTCACTCTCTCAATAACTCACTCACACAATCTATCATTCACTCATAACTCACTCACTTAATCTCATTAAATCACTCACTTAGTCATTTACTCATTTACCCTCTAGGCCTTTGTCCCTGTTTCACTCACTCACCTGTTGTTCGGTTTGGTTGATGCCTAGTAGATAGGTGAGCTGAGAGAGAAATGTAGCGGCAGCCATATTGGAGTGTATGCTCCGCGTGTTCGACTTCAGCTCTCTCAGACAAGAAAGCACTGTTACCGTTAGCAACAGTGCCACCATGGAAACGGACAGAGATGTGTATGTTACTATAGCGAGGGTCTCCAGGTCACCCTCTAATTGCTGCTCAGTAACAGAGAGAGAAAGAGATAGAGAAGTGGGGGAGAGAGAGAGAGAGAGAGAGAGAGAGAGAGAGAGAGAGAGAGAGAGAGAGATAATGATATGATTAATATTTTAATACATTAGGCTTTCTTGAGCTATTTCACAGACCCTCTTTTTTTAACAATAATACACATTTACATAATTTGTTTTATAGGTTCATTTTTTTATGCATGTGTTACCTCTCTTTGAGAGCTGTCCATTAACACTCCAAAGGTGCCCAGTCGATGGCACTGGCAGCGCACATGGGACATGTTTCTATAGACAACACTGCAGTCCCTCACTGTCCAACAACCTCCTGCTGATACTCTACAAACACACAAATACAGGCTATATGATAATAATAAAAGCATCTTGACATTGAATGGACTGTGATTTTATATTACATGAATAGTCCACAGCTTCCTCAACCTCACAAAGGTTTTTCAATCATACTGAGGAACTCACGGGCTGGTGTGGTTCCACTGCACACACAGAGGCTTGCTGCGGTTGCTTGTTTCGAGGAGACGGAACTCCAGCATGATAGGCGACTCCAGGAAACCCTCTACAAATGAGTGGTTATTATACACAGATACACTCACTACTGGAGAGTTAAGTACCGGGTGACGTGGCAACCTGCAATTGAAAACAGACACATTTAGGGCACTGTTTCCCCCCTTTTCCTCCTAAAATGTTTGTTTTTGGTCTCTCCTGCTTAAAAAATCACAAATACACAGACAGTCCAGGATTGGCTGTTTGCTGTGTTGACAGGAGTAAGAGAGTATTTTATCCATATCGCTCAAAGATCAAGGTAAATTTCACTCTCTTGAACTTCTGGCCCCATATGGCAATGGCAGTGTTGGGTTGAGGAGGTGGTAGCTCAGTGGTTAAGGCATTGGACTCTGGATAGGAAGGTCACAAGTTTAAGTCCCAGCTCTACCAAGCTGCCACTGCTAAGCATAACCCCATAACCCTCAACTGCTCACTTGTAAGTTGCTCTGGATAAAGGCTTCTGCCAAATTCAGTAAATGAATTCTAACTTATTTTCCATGTGCCAATTTTATCAGCTACACCACAATGATATGAATTTTAATACGTTAAAATCAAAATATTTTAAGAGTAACAGTGTAAGCACAATCCCATTTTTACAAAATTGGATCGCAACATTCCTGCAGATTTTGACCATGTCCACACTGACATGTTCTCTTTTGAAAATGCATATTTTTCTCTCTATTTTGGGCTTCCGTCCAAAGTTTTAGTCAACGTAGCTTTTTAAAAACGGTCTCCAATGTGGATCAATTTAAAAGATGAGTTTTTCTGTATCGCAGTGATTAAATTTTTTTCATGTGACCAATTCAGCAACATATCAAATAGCATAAAAGTAAATAAACGCCAGGCGAAAATGACGCAGTTTGAAGCGTCTTACATTTTGCTCATGCGCAGTACAAGCGTTTTCAGACGTTTCAGTGCGGATGAGCAACTTTTGGGAAACTATGAAACAATAGTGTGGACGCAGAGCATTTTCAGAAGAAAACGCAGTTATCAAATTTATCCAGATTAGTGTAGACTGTCTCATTTTTTTTTTTTTATTGGTAAACTTTAATAAATATAAGGCCACAAACAAATAATTATGTTGTGGCCAAGAGATAATGGGCACTGAGTTCACAAATTAATTGAGTGAGTGTCACTCTTAATATGTGGGCTCAAGATAACTGTTTGGCAGGAACGGGAAAAAAAGTGTATTCATTCTGATAACATACTTAAGATGATGCCACAGTGTGTCCAGTCTGTCTTTATGCTTCATTCCAAGGCTATAATAAAGTGTAATCACCTCCATATGGAACTCTATATATTTTAGTGGTCTTACACTTGTACCTACACTGACATAGGAGCATATTTACATAGACAAACACTTTGTTATTTAAGCTTAAATAAAATTTAATCCAGATATACATTGAGACACACACACTCACACAGACACACACACCCACCTGACTCCACGGCGGTCCGAATGGTATTTGGGAGGAAGGGCACCTCCTAGGCTGCGGTATATCAGGACAATGATGATGGTAAACGGTGAATTATTTGCCAAGCCTGATCGCCGTGCTGCTGGCACCTCTGGTGTGTGATTGGCCTGTAGACTTACTGGGGCTGAAAATAAAAGCCAACAATATTTGAAGCAATAAAAACGATAACAATACGCCTTAGATGGTGTAAAGGTTTTAGTTTCTGTGAGCACTCACAGTAGTTGCGCTGTAGCACCAGAGCACTAGGGGGCAGCACTACATGTGTGTGTGCATCCCAGAGGGCTTGCCCGCGAAACATTGTGCTGTGATAGCGAGGGAAACGTTTCCGCACATGGGTGTGGTTCTCAAGGCGGTCCACAGTCATTACTGCAATTAACACAAACACAACTAGTGTTAGAATCTGGACACATTCTGTTGTATGGCCTCTAACTATAAATATACAGTGTATGGAATGTGTGTGTGTGTGTGTGTGTGTGTGTGTGTGTGTGTGTGTGTGTGTGTGTGTGTGTGTGTGTGTGTGTGTGACAGACCTATATTGGGTGCCACCAAGGCTACAGGATTGAGGTAGGTGTGTTTGGTGTTCTGGGCAAGGGTGCGTGAGTATTGCTCTAACAGATCGGCCAGGCCTGCTGCTCCACCCTGTGCTGAACTCTGAGACCGCCACAAGTCTGCAGTGCCAGGGCTCAGAAGCACACTGCACGCCTGTAATACATTCTGCACAAAGAGAGAGAAGAGGAATGAGTGAGAAAAGCAGGGTAGATAGATAAAAAGGTAGAAAAAACTAAGAGTTAAAGGTCAGAGGAAAAGGTAAGCTTAAAAGATGAGGAAATATAAGATATATATAAGAAATATAAGGAGAAGAAAAGTGAGGAAGACAGAAGAGCAGGGAAAAAAATTTAATTAAGAAATAGGGAGAGAATGTAGAAGAAAGGGATGATGAGCAAGGAATGATAAAACAAGAGGAAAGAGACAAAGAAAAGAAGAAGAGAATGAGAGAAATAAGAAAGATAAGGCAAATAGAGATAGAGAGAAAAAGGAAGCGGAGAATAAAGAACAAGCAGGACGGAAAAAAAGAGGTGTAGGAAACAGAGAAGTTAAGGAGAACACAGAGATGACCAAGAGTGTGTGTGTGTGTGTGTGTGTGTGTGTGTGTGTGTGTGTGTGTGTGTGTGTGTGTGTCTGTGTGTGTGTGTGTGTGTGTGCGTGTGTGTGTGTGTGGGTTGTATATTCTCACCTCGGTGAAGTAAGCGTCCTGGGTGGCTGTCAAACCAAAACCTGTTTGGAGGTTCTCGAAGGTCAGGAGGCGGGACAGAAGTTTCTCTGCGATCTGGAGGTCATTGCCGTATAGACGGGTTGTTGACTCGGTGACATCACGCAGCTGATGGGCCAGCTTCTTTTCAGTGATGGTGCTCAGTATCGTCTCATTCCTTTCAATGGCCTCCAGCTGCTCACATACAAACACACACAGTGTATAAGTCTGCATTAGTAGTCTTGTAGGAAATGAATGTGTAATGAGCTACACTGGGATACAAAAGAGGCGTATATGTGTGTTTATGTGTGTGTGTGTGTGTGTGTGTGTGTGTGTGTGTGTGTGTGTGTGTGTGTGTGTGTGTGTGTGTGTGTACATGTGTGGGTTTGTGTGCGAGTGTTTCGCTCTCTTACCGCTGTGTTGAACTCAACAAAAGCAGGAGAAGTGCAGTTATAGAGATCAGGCACCAGCCAGCCTCGGTCTACATCACAGTGACGGATAGCAGCTCCTACCACACAAACACTCACAATAATTATTGTAATACCTTTCAAACATTGTCATAACATAACATTACACACATACACATTCTGTGTTCTAATGTAGATCTGTTAAAACCAGGCAGCACAGAAATATAAACGCACATACCTACTGATCCTTTGGGACAGGGCACCACAGCTGGCATGTTGAACTTGGTCCTGGGCCACCAAATGCCCAGGGTGATGATCTTTGGACAGCCATCATAAATCACTGTGAAGTGGAAAGGAATTAATAGATTTTTCGAAAGTGCTTTGGCTTTATATTAATTACAAATATTTTATATTACACACACACACACAAACACATATATATATATATATATATATATATATATATATATATATATATATATATATATATATATATATATATATATATATATAAATGCAGGGAAGTAAAGGTGGTAAATTGATGCTGAAGACAAGAAGAAGAAAAATGTGCGACCAAATCATCAGAAGAAAAAATCAGCAACAACAATAGTAGTAGCAGTAGTAGAAGTAGTATTTTAAAAAATGTGTTAGTCTATTTATTTGTTTGTTTATATAGCAGCAGCTCTTTTGTAAACATTTTTAGAAGTAAAACGTCTTGCTATTATTATGCATTAAACTATATGTTTACGTAAACATATACATGTATAAACATAATTGCTTGGTTATCAATGTAAAAACCAATGAAACACTTACTGTCTGGTCATATCACATATCACAACACCCTTAGAACGCCACTTTATACAGTGTTTTATTCCTTCTTTCAATTACTCAAATATTCAAAAAAATAAGGAATTAATTGATATACATTTTTATATACAAATTTTAGTGCAGAAAGTCAAGGTTACACAGGCCAGATGGAAATTTATATTACTGAAATTTCAACTTGTGATCTAAAAATTCAATCTAAAAATATGTTATAAATAAAATAAGAGCTGATTTAAATAAACTTTACACAGATTATGTTTTAGAGTAAAAATTTTTTTTCCTAATGCCCTTTTCTGTCAGTTGACATGTTTTCTGCTACACCAACACACAACAACACTTTTTTCCAAAACTGGTGCCCAATCTTTTTGTGTTTCTACATGATAGACACTTGCAAAGAATAGCTTTCTTTCGGCTTCTCCCATTAGGGGTCGCCACAGCAGATCATCCATATTCATGATCCACATGTTCGATTTGGCACATGTTTTTACGCTGGATGCCCTTCCTAACGCAACCCTCCCCATTTATCCAGGCTTGGGACCGGCACTAAGAGTGCACTGGCTTGTGCAACCCTAATGGCTGGGTTTGGTTCTCTGACCGGGAATCGAATCCAGGCCGTTGCACTGAGAGCGCCAAATCCTATCCACTAGACCACCAGGGAACCCACATACTTGCAAAGAATAATGTTTTAAATGCAGAGCGTGGGGGGGGGGACACCATAAAAAAAAAGAGAAAAAAGGGTAAGAAAGATATTCTATCAGAAAATGAATGAATATCTGCATGGATGCAGATACAGACACAAAATCATAAGTGTTAAATTAACTTGAGCATACGAATAGATTTATTTTATTATTATTCAGAAGCAATTTAACTTCTGAATGCTTTGGATTGCATGGATGAATAAAAGGGCTGGATGAACCTAAGGAAACTGGATTAAGTGCATGTGTGTGTGTGTGTGTGTGTGTGTGTGTGTGTGTGTGTGTGTGTGTGTGTGTGTGTGTGTGTGTGTGTGTGTGTGTGTGTGTTTCCACTGTGTCCCACCTTCACAGCCAGTCTGTGTGACTTCAGCGAAAGGGTTGTCACACATGTTGCACTGGCGACCGATCACGCCAGGCCTGCACTGGCACTGGCCGCTCTCTAAGTCACATGACCGTGTGAAGGAGCCAACTGGATAGCAGTCACATGGAAGGCATACATCACTGCTCCGCCGTCGATAATGGAACTCCTAACACACATATAGATGTACGCAACAGACACACACATACAAAATCACTTTAACACACAAAGAGCTCAAACACAAGAACAGAGCAGGATGATTAGTTTTCTTTAACACTGTCAATAGTTCCTGCTGTAATACAAATTACAAGTTAATGATTTAATACTAATACTAATAAACATTTAAACGTAATAATTTCTTTATTAACAGGTTTTTCACACAAACCTGTATAGCAAACAATCCACATAATACAAAGTCTAATAATAAACAGAATACTCTTAAACTCTCCAATAATCACATACATATACCCAAGTGTTTAATTTCTTACATATTAACATATATCATACTTAATAACTATAATAACTCGGTTTAAGGGCCTTCAGGCCACCTACTAGTAATTAATATTCATAAGGAAGAACCCTCTTTTAGAGAAGGCATTAATATTCATTAATTGACTTGCTTGAGCGATTAAATAAGGCTTCATCTCAGGTGTAAAGAGGAAGAGAAAATTATTCAAGTGTGAGTAGATTTCGTATTTCTACTAAATCAGCATTTTAATTTTAATAGCTATTTCTGTTCTAATTGTGAGTAAGAGTATTTATAATGAAGGAAACCACAAAACCAACTGGTAGCATTTTTTCCTAAAATGTAAAACTTTCTGGAAAATCACAAAAAAAAAAAATGTTTAGGGAGAACTTGTGGCCAATAAAGATATTGTTCAATCAGATCCAGTATTTGTTGGTATTTGCTTTTTTTTTTTTTTTTTTACTTAACCTGTGTAAATGGAGCAACTAAGATCATGCTTTGCCAATTAAAATTCATTCTCGTTTCATTACTCAACCAACATACATTGAATAGACAAAAAAAATCTATCATGTGATACAGATAAAAGTGCGTTTTGTACTTTTGTATATCTCAGTAAACCTTAATGAGCTGTATAAATAAATTCTGAAAAGACTAGTCATGGACCTCATTAACAATTAACTAAATAATTATGTATATATAGATATAATTATGTATATATAGATATATTTTTAGTAAAAAAAAATTTTAAAATGTACAGTAACATTTCGCCTGTTTAGAGGTATTCACTTCCGAATGTTCCATGATTAAACCCATTTATATACTGTCATTAGTTTCCAGTAAACATTATACATTATATTATAAAAAATAATTTTAATAATGTAATGTAATAAAATCATAGACCCTATTCTTATGCCTCATGGACCCTGGACTTCTGTACCATGTCTGTAGAGAATCATTCTGCAAATGGTAAGCATTCTCTCACTAGCAAACATGATTTCTTAAACAAAAATTCATTGCAATCCTAACCTATACTGAAAATGAATATAAATGGAAAAAAACAGCTCAGCATAATCTGCCTCAGTATCACTGACTAAAGAATCTACCGTTACTTTAGGTAGTGCTATGTCTTACAGCGTAACTAATCTCTCTTAATTAAGACATGCATGTGAATCAATTATCATATGCCTTACAGGCTAATGATGCAACCAATTACTTAGTGTGTGTGCAGTATTGTGTGTCTGTTTGACCCACACTACTGAACACACACTCACCCTCTAAAGTAGTAAGATGCTTGCCAGTACAGACTCTAGTGACATTGATTAGGTCAGTAAAACGTTGAAGAGGGCTGGCAGGGTGCCGCTACAAGCACAAACAGATTACATTTACAGCGTGAAAAAGGGAAATACCTACATCTTACATGGTAGAATATACATGTAATAAAAATTAATGCTATGCTTTGAACGACTACATTTTTTATGCAACGCCTTCTGTGTTTTGCTGGAAACCCCATTCTTACTATTATTTAGTGAGGAGGTTGTAGCTAAGTTAGGTTAGGATGTGTGGTGTTCTGCTCGTAACATTGTGACTTCAAATCCCAGCAACAACAAGCTGCTTCTGCTGGGCCCCTGAGCAAGGCCCTTCACCCTGTACTGCTATGGTGTATAAATGTAATAATTGTAAGTTGCTCTGGATAAGGATGTCTGTCAAATACTTGAAAATGTTTTTATGTATTTATACTGTGTATGTGTAATTTCCTAAAATATTTGGTGTATTTATCAGTTTTTTACTATTTGTATATTTTATGTATGTATGTATCGGTGTAAAGTAATCCCCAACTTTACAGCGGTTTGAATCTTGTGCCCCCGGTTTATTGGGGAATTGCATTTGCCACTGTCACGACAGGCCTCTGCCTCTGCCTCATGTACCAAAAGGGGCAAGCGCTCCAAACTCAACCATCACAACAGGGTGTGGGAGGAGGCCGCTGAGGCGGCGCAGCCCAGCTCAGCAAACAAGGAGGCGTGGCACGGCTGGAGCTCAATTGGAGTGGTGGCCCCTCACTGTCTTCAAGCCCAGCGATGCTTATTAAAGGCGCCCGGGAGGACAATGAGGTGGAGAACATTGGGCTCATGACTAATAGCGCCGCTCCCCTATTTCTCTCACTACAGGCTAAAAGACGGCAGATGCGGAAGAGGAATTCCAGCCAGATCCTCGCAACGCCTCATAAGTGAGAGACAATCATCGGCCCTGCGGCAGGAAGACCCTGACCCCTATGAGCCGGTGGTGATGGTGGCAGAGTCAGCCCGCCTGTCGGGACCTGAGGCATCGGAGCGCGGCGAGAATGCCCTGCTCCTTCTCCAGCTCCAGCCACGCCTCACCCGCTTTCCCGGGCACCAGAACACTATCCCCTACCTTTTACTTTCAGTTCTGGTCCCTGATAAAGACACCTTACCCCTTTCCCGTGTCTGTGTTCAGCCCGAAGCAGCGACAAATGGCTACACCACATAACTAATTTGTTTGGCTCATTTTCACGGAATCTTGCAGCTCACACAATAGACCAAAAACCTATAGGGAATTGTTTTTATGAAGTTTTATGTTAAAATATTGAAATTTATTAACAACACTATAATTATTAATCATAAAATGAATTTCAATGTTAATACAGTACTGGATAAATAAAATAGCATTTTAGCATAAATAATAGCATAAAATAGGGGTGGCGTCCGTTAATTTAAAAAAAACTGTCAGAAAATTACTGTACGTTTTCTATTTAAGATCTTTATGTGTATGTAATATAAAACCCTCAGAAATGCAGCACATACAGCTTTTCTAATATGTTTTTAGATCATTATACTGTACAAACCCTTAATCCAGATGTATCCTGGGCAAAAACACACTGTGGAATGAGTCTATACATGTACATAGTTTTTGCTAATGGTTGCATCTCCACTCATCCCATCACTGGTACTGTTGTGGTGTGTTACTGATCGCTCATGATTTATACATGCTGAATTTCATGGTGTGTTAACTAACACAGTAAATAATGTTATGATTATAAGTGTTCCCATACTATTACATATATAATTGTAATAAGCATGAAATCCTCGAATTGGTTCAGTTCCACAAGCTATATTAACAGTTCAGCCTTGCAAATGAATGCGCATGCAAAAAGGTTACCCCAAATGTGATTTTCAGATAGCCATGCGCAGGGAATGGGTTTCAGAGGGAAAAGAAAGACAGATTTCGCCTGTAGTACTGAGAGATTTCAAAAGGTCAGACATCAGGCAGCATGGCAGGGGTTCAGATTAGAGATAAGACATCAAGGGCTTTGTATGTGTGCATGTGTGAAGAGAGAGATAGCTCTTTCTGAGCCTAATCCTGTGTTGAATAATCTCTAGGAGCTTTTTAGATGTCAAAGCCGTCTCGAATTCTCGTAGTACAACACCCTCGAGTCTTAATGATAATGAATTAAAATGGCAATCATGCTATACTGATTGGGATCAAACACTGGGATTGGCTATAATGAGAGATTAATTACTTAGAGGTCTATTTGTGTGTGCACGTGTGCACGTTCGTATTGTTCCTCGGTTTTCTGTATGGTTTTATGGCTAGACACAGCGGGATCATGGGATTACATGCTGAGCTGAAACTGACACAGAAGCCATGTGTACTGTATCCTGTACATGTTGTGAAATTCCCTCTGAATATACAATGAATTATCCAATCAGCCAGCCACCTGGTAGTAGAGCAGTGTATATAATCATGCATGTACAGGTCATGCCTTTAGAATCATGCTCTTGACTGACAGGAGTGGAATCAGTGTGTTTGCATGTGTGAGGTGGGCTGGCACCTTGCATAGGCACTGGCCAGTGGTCTTGTTGCAGTCTGGGTCAAAGCCTTTGCTGACATCACAGTGACATGGTCCACATGAAGGATTTCCCCACCACCCACGGGGACACTGTTGCTCACTCCTGCAAAACACACACACAAATCCTAAAAATATAATATAAGCTATAATCCTAAAACTAAATTGTCCCGTATAATATGTGTATGTAATGTGCCTTTGTGTTTGTGTGTGTATATATACCTGTGCTGGCAGTACTGGCCATAGTGGCTGTCTCCACAGTCACACACATAACCATGGGAGGAGCTCGGCTTCCTGTGGCACCGAGCCTCATTCTCACACGGGTTCAGCCGGCAGGCGTCTGTACAGCTTTTACCATAAAAACCTGCACACACAAACACACAGATGCACAAACTTATTCTTCTGCTTATCATCAGACCCTGCACATGCTCAGACACACACACGCACGCATGCACCCACAGACAGACTTGCATCTTTTAGCCTATATAATATTGGTATGAAATTATAATTAAGTTTAAAATGATACATTCTTTACATACAAAGCTTGGAGCTAAATGTTTTTTTTTCTAAGTTTTTAGCAAAGAACAATTTTCAGGTTAGGTGTAGATGTTTCATAGTCCACTTATAAATTAAATGGAATGGTTTTTATTGGATATTATTCACAGTGAAGTAATGATGAGTCTGGTGTCTTCGAAACAGAGGAGTCTGCTGTTTCATAATAATAAGTAACATTTTTTTGTCTTATTATTTTGAAGAGCGAGTAAAATGTCTGCATCTGATGAAGCCTCATTATAGTGACCAATAACAACTTGTGGATGTGAAAAAAATGTAGGACCTTCAGGCCACCTACTAGTAAAAAAAAAAGATGTTTTTCTCATTATTTAGTGCATATTTATAATAGAGGGCAAATGTCTGTGGTATGAGAAATAACATGGAAATACTATTGAATATGATCTATTGTGTGGTGGTATGATATCTATGTATCATATCTACCCATAACAGCATCCCATTTATATTTGAGCTGTCTGTCTACTTGTCTATATTATTCCAAGATTAATTAAGTTGCTCCTCAAATAAACTGAACAAGCAAACAGAAGTTCGAATCAACTTTTTGTTTCCTTAAATCATTGTACAATTAGATAAAGTGGGTAAAAGTGGATAAAATACTATCATGGCTCCTCAATTTCAGCTGTGGAATTTTTTTTTTTTTTTTTTTTATAAAAAAATTCCTGCACTTGTTTCAGTCGCAGTTTGTTTGTTTTTTCAGTAAAATTTTTTTTTTTAAATAAAACATCATATAATAATAATAATAATAATAATAATAATAATAATAATAATAATAACAATAATAATAATAATAATAATAATAATAATAATAATAATAATAATAATATTAATAATTAATAATGCACATTATTGCACGTGACAATATACAGCCTCCATCTGGACCCCCTTTGGACCTCAGACAGAAGCGCTGAGTCTGCATTATGGTGAGTTACATTTTCATCATATATGTAATAAAATAAAAATTTTTATCATAATATGAATATCATAATATTGACTCATAACATGTATAATAATAATAATAATAATAATAATAATAATAATAATAATAATAATAATAATAATAATAATAATAATATTCACATTATTACATGTGACAATATACAGCCCCCATCTGGACCCCCTCGGACCTCAGACAGATACACATAAATATATATATATAAAGCTTTTCATTCTGTGTGATGGCTAAAAACCTGAATAAAAGATGTATTTGTAACTAAACAAAATGTCACACTAAAAGCAGAGTGATGTATGTCACAGTTCTGCCACACTGCTTCACTAGACTGAGTGAAGATCAAACAGACCTTCACATTCTGTCGATTTGTTTTCTGGATCAGAGAGTTGAAAGGAGCCTGCCAGAATAAAGAGAGCATTGGTGCCGTTAGAAACATACTTTGTTATGGCCTATTGATAAAGTAGCACCTGCAGCTTTCAATATGTTTTTGATTCACAAAAGTTTGGCACATGTAAAAATGTGTCAAGCTGATAAAAGCCACGAAACAAACACCACCAAAAAGATCACAAAATATATACACTGAAAGGTAACACCTTTAATGCCCCCACCAAGTTTGAATGTAGCCTCCAAAAAGCTGTCTGGTACCTAAGCCACAGTAAATATACACTCATATGTATATTTACATACAATCACTGTTTAACTTAATTAGTGAACAGAACAGGCAATTTATCAACACACAAATTCTAAACCTCTTACAGCGTAACCCAGTGCCTTAATGTTATCTGGATATAATGAGACAACAATGCTAATTAAGTTATAGCCTAATAAACAGGGAGATTCAGGTGTCTACTTTTCATCTGCCATAATAATCCAGAAAAAAATATACTTTATACTTGTTACATGTACTTTTACAGCACAGTGAAATTCTTTTATTTGCATACCACATTGATGTTACGCTGGGGTCAGAGTGAAGGGTCAGCAATGATACAGTGCCCCTGAAGTGCTGAGGATTAAGGGCCTTGCTCAGGGGCCCCAAGTGGGGCAAGCTTGCCAATACTAAAGCCTAAATCCCTGATTCCAATTAGTAACCCAGAGCCTTAACCACTATAACCCAATACATACTTAATCTCATTTACTTTATAACCTAGGACCACCTGCTCTCTTTGAATCGGCTTCCTGCAACTTATTGCAGTGATGGAGACCATTTTTTTTTTCATCTGACTTAGAAAAAACCTGCTGGTCCACTGACATTTAGAAAACATTATTATGCTAAAGACCTTGGAAGCACAATACAAAAAATAAACTATTTTAATTAAGGTTTTACGAAAGGCACTATATTCACTCTACATTCACTATATGGGGCACAGAAAAAGAAAATAAAAGTGACAGAAACAGGACATATCCTTGATCAAGCACACAAGAGATATATGAGAGAAGGAGAACGAGAGAGAGAGAGAGAGAGAGAGAGAGAGAGAGAGAGAGAGAGAGAGAGAGAGAGAGACAGAGAGAGAGAGAGAGAGAAAGAGAAAGTGAGAGAGAGAGAGAGAGAGAGAGAGAGAGAGAGAGAGAGAGAGAGAGAGAGAGAAAGTGAAAGAGAGAGAGAGAGAGAGAGAGAGAGAGAGAGAGAGAGAGAGAGAGAGAAAGAGAGAGAGAGAGAGAGAGAGAGAGAGAGAGAGAGAGAGAGAGAGAGAGAGAAAGAGAAAGGGAGAGAGAGAGAGAGAGAGAGAGAGAGAGAGAGAGAGAGAGAGAGAGAGAGAGAGAGAGAGAGAGAGAGAAGATTACAAAACGTGAGAATGCAAGACTGCTTCGACTTTTTACACAAAACCCGACCCTAACCTTGACTTCACAGTCACACTACACTGTAATCCTATTAAAAAGAAAGACTTTTTCTCTATAGGCTCCAACACAATAACCCCTGTCCTCTCTAATTAACCAGCAGTGCTCTGTCTGTTTGATCTTCCTCTCATCCCCTCCTCATCTTTTCCTCCCTCCCATTCAAACCAAACGCAGAGCTGAGAGATTTTCTCCCTCCAGAAAAGCCAGTACATCCGACTCTGAATTCTCTGTCACACTGACATAGTGAGATGAAAAAAAGGCTTGCTTGCCTGCAGTGCTTTCTCGCAGCAAGTGTGTAATCAGACCGCACTGCCCTGTCACCCTGTTATGTTTTGATCATGTAAATACACAAAAAAACACTAGGAAAATGGCAATAGAGGGCAATATTAAATAGCCCTTTGATTTGTTCACGGTTCACGAATAGTGCTTATGTTTTAAGGAGGAGAAAAGATACCTAATTTGAAGAAAAATCCGGCAACTGTTAAGGTGTGATTTGCATAATCCGTATGTTCCACCCTGGAAATCATCTTAACTCTGTATACTGATGTTTTAACTTTTTAACCTAAGTCACCATTAGTTTTGGCTGATGACTGAGAATTATGACCTAATAACTTACTAGACCTACTAATTCTTTTTAAATGAAGTAAACATTTTAGGGCTCTGCATCTCCATAACTGAAACCAATGCGATTCACATCTTGATGCATAGCCAACAGTACGATACATTAAAAAATACATATAAAGCAAGTACCAATGCGATGCAATACGATTCACGATTCATTACCATGCAGTGCGATCCGGTTTTAATTCGATTCATCACAATGCAATTTAGTGCAATACAATGCAATGGAAAAATATAATGCTGTGCAAATCGATATGGTACAGATAATTACCTTCTATTTCTTTGGTTCAGACAGACAGCAAATCATAAAATTACTTAAGTGCCTTTTGACTTCTACCACATGGCCCTTTCACAAACAAGCCTTTGTAATGAAAAAAAAAAGAGAGTAAAAAGATTAAATAAAACCAGACGTTTCTTTTCTGTTCTGTCTACAAGAAGATGCAGCTCTACCTCTGCCATGTTAATATATATTTTATTTGACTCTTAGGTCTTTGTAGTGTTGTGATGCATCATATTCATGTAGCAGCAGTGCTGTAGAGAAACAGTTAAACAAGGGCTGCCTGAGTACGTTCTGAATAATAAAAGTATAATGCATCTACTAAAAATGATATATAAATAAATGCTTTTTTTTTTACAGATGCAAATAAGTTAAAGACAATGCATATTGTTACAAATGACAACTTGTATCCGATGCACCCATCTGATGAATCTTACTATCCTTAATATATTTTGATGTTGTGTGTTTTAAACTTGGCCAAAACCAATGGCTTGGGTTTGGCTTCAAATGTTCAACAAGCACTTACTGGTTTGATGGTCAGCTGTCCACATACAGTACATATGGCCATCATGTGTATCTGAAGGGTATCCAAATGATTTTTGATATACAATATGTTTGAGATCAGAGTTGTGTCACATTAAGTTTGAGATGTGTTGAAAATAGAAATTAAATGTATTTTTCTAATTAATAAATAAAATAAGATTTTTCCAAAAGCAGACAATGAAATGGTCTCTGGGGTATGAGTGGGGTTTCATATCAATTATTTTATACCAATTTTATAATACATCAAAATGTATTTAGGAACATTATTATTGATTAATACATGAATAAAGTTAGCAAAAAGGTTAAGATATTGTCTTTAACAAAAAAACTTTTTTTCGGCTTCTCCCATTAGGGGTCGCCACAGCAGACCATCCGCATGTTTGATTTGGCACATGTTTTTATGCTGGATGCTCTTCCTAACGCAACCTTCCCTATTTATCCGGGCTTGGGACCGGCACTGAGGCTTGTGCAACCTTAAAGGCTGGGGTTGGTTCCCTGACCGGGGATCGAACCCGGGCCGCAGCGGTGAAAGCGCCGCATCCTAACCCCTAGACCACCAGGGAACCCTAAGATATTGTCTTTAATGTTCATCTTATATGTATTATTTTACAAAAAAACCTATTGTCTATTGGAGGGTTACATTCAGGAAATATTGATCAAATTCAGACTTTTTCCACATAAGCATTTATTGGAATGGGTGGTTCACATTTCAGTGTATATCTGAATGTTGCGTCAAATTAAAAAAGAATTTCATTCCTGACATGCTGAAAAGAGCCAGAATTATTTAGAGGTATTGGTTACAGAGACTGATGATTATTTGAGTTGAGAACTATTAATAATCATGATGTTGCTGATATAACTTTTTAACTACAGTAATAAAGTGGCTGGGTGCGTGTAGGAATTATGGATTTCTGTGTGTGCATACTTCAGATCAGCTCATAAAGTGTTCGAGTGAGTGTTAGAGCTGCAGACTGTAGAAGGACTCAGTAGAGAGCTGTCAGAATCTCCACACTTTCCTCCTGCGCCTCAAAGCACCTACACGGTTTTCTTTTTTCTTTCTGTCTACTGCCTTTCTAACAGTCCCAGATGTAGGGATTTTTTTTTATTTGGACAGACAGAAAGAACATTACTCGAGGGAGTCACACACGATGTGGAAACTCACACTTTTATATGTGTTGTAATACTGCAAGTAGTTCATTTTAAATCAAAATGCCTTCCTGGCAGCAAAGCCACTTTCATCACTTCCTGTTTAAACCAACTCCCCTTCGTGCATGTAATGATCTGGGAAATCCTATATAATCAGATTGACCACTAAAACTCCTTGTAATGTAATCTTGAAATTACAAGCACTTACATTATGAGAAAGAGAGTTGGGTAGGTTGCTCAGGCTGATACTTAAAGCTTCCTGAAGGATATTAAGCCTCAATTATGCTTTGCAGCTGGAACTTGTTTTAACCGTAAGGGTCTCACAGTGGTATTGCATTTATTTCTGAAACCATATTCAGGGCACTATAATTTACTAAACACTTTTAAAAGTTCAGCTCATCTGTTTAAACAGGACAGGAAGTCACTAACCATTGCGTATTCTCCATTAGCTCAAATGCAGCATGTTGGTGATCTGATTGACAGCTCCATCAGAATGAAAAACCAAAAACAAATCCTTCACATATATACCTTAATCAAAAACCAGAATAATACAATTAAAAAAACATGTATTATCCCATGAATATGAATTAAATAGAAATGTGCTAATCTCATAAATGGGAGAATAACTGCAATATAAATCCTTAAATCCGATTTGTTTTGCAATGCTTTCCACTAGATGAATACAAAAAAAAAGATGATATAAAATCAGTTTATTTTAAGTCAATTAACAAATTATTAAAAAATGTGTAAGCAGGCAACTATTTATTAAAGAAGTAGAATAATGCAGGATGTGCACAAACTTATTCAAATATACAATAATCAGGCCTAACATTATGAACACCTGCCTAATATTGTCTTGGTCCTCTTTTGTTGCCAAAACAGTCCTGACCCTTCAAGCATTAACAACATTAACTTCTTCAGCAATTTTAGCTACATTAGCTCGTATGTTAGATCGGACCATACGGACCAGTGCCACAACCCAGAGCTGCACATAACTCTGTTACCGGTTCACCACTGTTCCATCCATGGACCACTTATTATGAATAGATACTGACCACTGCAGACCACAAGAGCTGCAGTTTTGGAGATGCTCTAAGCCAAGATCTCCTCAAATCTTTATGCTTACCCATTTTACCTGCTGCTGACATCAGCCTTGTGTTCACTTGCTGCCTAATATATTCCACCCACTAACAGGTTCTATGATGAAGAGATAATCAGTGTTATTCACTCACCAGTCATAATGTTATAATGTCACAATGTTAAGCCCGAGCAGTGTACATCTTAAAGCATATTATTCAGTAAATACTGTGACTTTTCCCCTAACGACATTCAAGAATAGCCATTTCCCTTTGGTTCTACTGAACATTTGAACAGCCATTTATTATGATTGTCATTTGTGGAACTGCATTATACTGATGCTGCTACCTCAACCTATTGCACCATAATTCTGATTTAACATTACTGATCTGCTTCACACAGTTACCATTCACCTGTACACTATTACATCAATATTGCTCCATTACCTTAATAATTAACTTGATTTATTTGAAATTTGCACAACTTCTTTCTAAATTAATTTTTATTGTCGCCAGATTTGTACTTGTGCAAATGTCTTTAACTTATTGGTCAATAAGTGTTGATTCATTTGAACAACATCAGCTCTGATATTAACAGCAGAACGCTCTCCTTTTAGAGGGAGAAAACTCTTCAGGACATGATATAACTGGGAAATAAACGCACCACCCTGTTGTGCCACAAGCTGCATGCCTCATTGTGTTTATTTCCTTACATTACATTCATCTTATTATGGTGAGCTTGAGTTAATACTGTCGCTCTTATGCATATGCTTTTGGTATAAATGTAATCTGCACATTTTAGGATAAACAGATAAATGCAATCTGAATTCATTCATCTGGACTGATGAAAATGTTTTCATGTGAAACGTAGCCTCAATATCGTTTTTTTATTTACATCATTATTTACATTTTATTACACATCTTGAGCCATGAACACAATAGACAGTGCAAAGAACAACCTCCACAATAACACTGCACAGTTCCACACTTATCAACAAACACACGTGCATTCGAGGTAGAGCTTGATCTAATCTCCCACGACTGAAGGGCAATAATTATGCAAATCAGATCCGTCTGGCAGCTCACCCATCCCCAAAAGCACACAAAAAACTGCACAGCAGGAAAACAGACGAATGTAACACTCAGCCAAAAATCTCCACTTTCTCTCTTCCAAGCCTACAGATTTTCCCCTGAGGAAGTCGTCATGCTGATACACCACTAATAATCAGGACCGTCTGCACAGCATGTGCATAATCCCAGTCCATATCTGTGACAACAGCTCAGTCGATCCCCTTATGCTTTCACGCAAATATAATACTGAGTTAAACTGCATTTCTGGGACAGACCAACTGGAAATACCTCGTCAATTTCAAACACAAATACACTCTATGTTACCTGGCTCACATATACAGGTATGACGTTCCCATTCATCAGAACACTGGCTGTGGGAGGGGCAGGAGGAGGTACTGCACAGGCTGCCAATGTTACAGCCAGTCTCTACTTTTACAGCCTTGGTGGGGCGGGGCAAAGCAGGGGAATCCGGACGTACCCCTAAACGAACACCCTGCAAATAGACAAAGCACACAAACACACACACACACACACACACACACACACACACACACACATCACTTCAGCCTGTGCGATATATATTTATTTATAATATACATTAATGTGTTGTTATTGTGACAAAGTAGTATTCCACATTTCATAAATGAATATATCCTTAATATTAATCCTATTTTACTAGTCAATAATGACTCATCATTTCATTGCAAAACTATTAAAAATGCCTGAAGATAAACAAGTAAATGAAACCTGAGCTGGACTCTGTGCTTCTGACTTGCATTACAGAAACCCTCACCCTGGATGAATTAATGAATAAATTCTACAGTAAACGCTAATGGAACGCACTTTCCACTTAGGACTAAGTGCAGAAATGAAGGAAATAAACTTTAGGTGTGAACGATTATCCATTAATGAATGTGTCAAATCAATAACCCAATTAGGAAATTGCTACAAAGAAATGTGTTTGAAGAATAAAGTCGACAGGACGTCTCTTTGGTTAAGAGAAACGAGTGTGGATGGCATCATGGCGGACCTGTATACATCCACGTATCCCACTCTTCACCTCTCCCGATCCTAAAACTCCGCCAACATGCAGGTGCTTCACCTTCAGCCCATGAATCTCACTGCCCACTATTACAGTCTCCTGTTAGGGAGAGAAAGAGAAAGAAAAAAAGAGGGAGAAAAAAATTGAGAGAGAGAAAGAAGAGAGAGAGAGAGAGAGAGAGAGAGAGAGAGAGAGAGAGAGAGAGAGAGAGAGAGAGAGATAGAGAGGGAGAGACAGAGAGAGTGAGAGCAAAAAAAAGTAGGAAGATGAAAAGAAAGAGTGCCTTTTAAGCTTAATGGAGTCCATTCTCTTTTGAAATCTAATGAAGCATGATTTGCAAAAACATAGATATGAAATGGTGGCTTGCTTGCATTAGGTTTATATATATATATATATATATATATATATATATATATATATATATATATATATATATATATATATATATATATATATATATATAAAATATATATAAATGTAATATATATATATATATATATATATATATATATATATATATATATATATATATATATATATTACATTTATTATAATATGTTTATGCATTTTTTTCCCTGTTAATCAGCTCCTGCACACCAATTACAAAACACACACTTCAAGAGAGCACTTAAAGCTACATAATTGTGTACCGGATACAATCCAAAGTCCAGTCTGACTGTAGCCACATAGTGTGTCTCCCTTCCATTGCGGATGTCTCGAAGCTCCAGCTGCAGGTCATGCCAGCGTCCATCACACACCTGCACCTGGTCAAGCCGCAATCGCACGGGCTGAGTTGACCCCCTGGTCACTGAGAACACCAGCTGGCACGCGGTGAGCTACGAATTACAAACAGCACAGTGTTCAGCACAACATGGCACTCTGAAGATCAATGGATCAATAGATGACATCAATGAATAACACACAGCGGGGAGGGACTGCAGTGAAATCAGAGATGAGAAATGTTCAAAAAGGAAAGTAGTGCTATATTAAAAGCTACCAATGCCAGTATAGGGTTAGGAGTGTTATTAACTATACATGCTGCGAAAATAGCATCTTACTACGTGAACGTTGAAATGTAGTATTTCCTATTATTAGATAAGAATAAGATAGAGTTCTAAATATTTCTTTTTATTTTCAGCTTAAAATGATCTTATTCCATTGCCAGATATTTGTCTACAAGATTTCTTTTTTTTTATTGAATTTAGTAAAAGAGTATAGGGCTTGAATAATTGTTTATTCTAATTGTATAAAAGAAAACACTTACTTGATGTTTTTTTTGTTGCAGGGACGCATTTACCTGTTTGCCGCTGCCCAAATGATAACTTCTCAAGTAATATTCGTGATTAATTTGCTCAAAAGCATTTGAAAATTATTAAATTCATTCGCACATGCAAAGGTTTTCTAATCATTCATTATATTAATAATATTCCTAATTATAGAATAAATTTTTGTCACTTTATACATAACACCAATCAGGCATAACCATTTGACCCCTGAAAGGCATAGTGTGGATCTCTTTATTATGGCACCTGTTAGGGGGTAAGATATATTAGGCAGCAAGTGAACATTTTGTCCACAAAGTTGATGTGTTAGAAGAAGAAAAATTGTCATAAGGATTTGAGTTTGACAAGGGATAAATTGTGATGGCTAGACGACTGGGTCAGAGCATCTCCAAAACTGCAGCTCTTGTCGGGTCCCAGTGTGCAGTGCTCAGTATCTATCAAAAGTGGTCCAAGGAAGGAACAGTGGTGAACCGGCGACAGGGTCATAAAGTGCCAAGGTTCATTGATGCACATAGGGAGCGAAGGCTGGTGGAGCTACTGTAGGGAGGCAAAGAGGAGCTACTGTAGCTCAAATTGCTGAAGAAGTTAATGCTGTTAATGCTTGATGGGTCAGGACGAACAAATGAACGAACTAAGTAACTAACTAACTAACTAACTAATGAATACACAAATTTAGGTAAGCTCAATAAAAAATTGTTTAATAAAATAAAGGCCAAACATTTCCATCATGAGTATATAAAATATGATAAACAGCTGAGCTATAATAAAGTCAGAATGACAGATGCTTATAAGCCTGTAACAAAAGGAGCATTTTTTATGGGCTCTGTTCTCTATTTACAGTCTCACTTGCTATCAGGAGAATATCTGAATGGAATGTGTGTGTTTGTTTGTGTGTTATAAAAATTGTTTACATTGCCAGATTAAGCGATTGAGATCAGACATTTTGAAATTCATTTTGCAGCTCCATTGCTTTCAGAGCAAACTGGATGGAATGGAGAACCATAAGATAAGCAGTGGCTATACAGTAGCATTGTTTGTGTTGTGTTTGTGTGTTGCTCGATGTGTGTAGGTGTGAGAGAGAGAGTTAGTATACACACCTGAAAAACTAAGTGTGTGTACTGTTCAGCCTGTGCCTGCAGGAGTATCCCTTCTTTGGCTCGTGTGCGAAAAGCCAGTCCCATGTACCACGGCGTGCTGATGGTGACATCATTCTTCAGATCCCACAACAGTGCACTGCTACCAAGGAAACGGTGGGGGTGGGGCATCACTGTGGAGAAGAAAAAGGAGGAGGAAGAGGTGGGGTGTTTTCAGTCACCAGAGCTCTTACATGGTCATTTCAAATCAGAATGATCAGGTTTTGTCTTTTGTCGCCAGTGATCTGAATGGGATAAACTAACACTGTGAGTTTTGGTAACAGACAGTTTGATGTCTCGCCCCATGCTGAATAACGGCAAGGGATCTTGTGAATATTTATTATTTATTAAATGCACACAGTGGCAATAAAAATGAAGGGTTACGAGTTAATAAAGGGAATGTGTTTAATTTTGTTAAAGCAAACGAGACAAAAGGGATTGTAGTAAGAACACTAGCAAGAACACATTTTGAGAAAGTCTTTAAAAGCTGAAATTACTGTGACTGCTAGAAAAATGATTATCTAGTTACATGCATAAAATTTGGATTAATGTGTACAGTAGCAGAAAAAAGCCTTACGACAATAAAGAAAAAGCAACTGCTAATAAAATGTTAGAAATGTCTGGCTGGTCAGGACTAAAATCCTGTACATGTAAAAATGTGTACATGTAAAATTGTGTGTGTGTGTGTGTGTGTGTGTGTGTGTGTGTGTGTGTGTGTGTGTGTGTGTGTGTGTGTGTGTGTGTGTGTGTGTGTGTGTGTGTGTGTGTGTGTGTGTGTGTGTGTGTGTGTGTGTGTGAGAGAGAGAGACCTCCTTACCTTGGCTGCAGTCTTTGCCTCCGAACCCTAGAGGGCAATCACAGGAGAAAGTCTCCCAGCTCACTCTGCACATGCCTCCATTCTGGCATGGGTTTGACTTACAGAATGGCATTTTGGCTCTGCATCCTATCAGGAACGGGCATTAAAATGACATCATCATAAAGTACAGTGAGAGCATTTATGGCATCAAGCATTAATGCATCAGACATTTGGTAGCGATTGCTAGCTACACACACTAGGGATGGTAATATTCACCAATTCACATTGATATATAATAAATATACATAATTATTAGTAGATGCGCTATACTTTTATTCGTTAGAAAGAACTTTCGCGCCTATCTCACACTTATCTTCTTCTTCTCCCTTTCTCTCTACATTCCCCTATTCAGCATCTCTAGCATTAGCGCAAGGTATTGCATAAGACACAACACTGCTTTATATGCATCTTTAATGTATTGTATCATTGGCTATGCACATCCTTAACACACACACACACACACACACACACACACACACACACATACACATATATAAATACACACACAGAAACACACACCTGGCAGAGTGCCATTGTTAGCGACATATCCAGCTAAGTCTACAGGTCTGTTGTCAATGTGAAGATCCTTCATACAACCAGTAAATTCTCTCGTTCCGAAAGGGAAATTATCCGGAACATTCGGAACACCACCCAGAAACAACGGCCCAGTCAGGTCCAAAGATCTAAAAGAAAAGGAAGCCAGACAATGAGACACACAGACAGTGATTAGAGAGGGGAAGCTGCTTGCACATCCTGAGAATATCAGTGAGACTGCGATATATTTGCAAATGTATTTGTGAATGTAGGTATTATTGCATGTACAGAAAATCTAAAAATATGAGACCACTATAGAGAATTTTTTTTTTACAAGAATTACTAAATTTATTTGTTCTAAAACCTGTTGATCTATGTTAGATCAAATTCATATGAGTAATGTCTTAATACAAAGCTTCAATGAAAAAGAATATAGAATATTTCAAACAAAGAATATTCGACCTTTAATGCAAAGTTATAACTAAAAATATATTCAATATTACATTAATTTTATTTAAATAGTAATCAAGCATAATCTTGATTTACAATTTTTTTATTTTACTTAGACATTTGGACCCCATTGTAAATAAACTATATAAACAAGTATTGGGGCACCTGACATTTCCAGCCATATGTAGTTCTTCCCCAAACTGTCAACACAAATTTAAGGGCACACACTTGTATATGGTGTCTTTGGATGTGGTAGCACTGAATTTTCCCCTCCACTGAACTAGGAGACCCAAACCCTTTCCAGAATTGTAATGCCCCTGTGAAGAAACTCTTGTCCAACATGTCACAAATCTCCACAAAAACACTCCAAAACATCTTCCCAGAAGAGTGGAGTTTATTATAACAGGAAATGAGTACTAAATGTGAAATGGGATGTTTACAACACACATATAAATCATATGGTTATGTGTCCAAAGTGTGTGTGTGTGTGTGTGTGTGTGTGTGTGTGTGTGTGTGTGTGTGTGTGTGTGTGTGTGTGCGTGCTTACTTTTTACTGCTGCTCTGTTTGCCTTGTGCTGCACAGCTGTAGTTTCCCAACTGAAGTCCAAACCTTAGTGAGATAGCGGTGTCACAGTCGTCCACACTCACTACAGCCACCTTCTCATCAGAAGGACCCTGCACCTCACCATTCACACTCCGCTTCGGCTGTAACAATATACACACACACACACACACACACACACACACACACACACACACACACACACACACACACACACACACAAAAACACATACACAAATATTAACTATGCTGACAAACATAAAATGACTATATTGTATATATGTGTCATTTTTCTATACAAACACACACTAACCTTGTTATAGTAGTGGATATGGACCGTGTGCCAGTTCCCATCGCTCACACCTCCCGGCAGGTAGGGGCTCACCTGTGTGGATGATTCACCTGAACCAAGACCACACACAGGTTAACAAGTAGCGAATAATGGTTAATATGGTTAATAATGAAAAAATGTGTTTGTTACACAATTATGACACAATATTACAATACTGACTATGTACATAAAATGGCATGCATTCAATGGCTTAAACACACTTTTTAGCCAATCAGAATCAAGCATTCAGACACACACACACACACACACACACACACATTCACACCAATACCTAAAACATTTGCTGCTAAATAAATCCCTGTTTTGCACACACCCATACACACACAAATACACACCTGTGGAGTATTTCAGCACCACCTGACCATCCAGTATTTCTAGAGCCAGGAAGTCATGCTTTTCGTTAAAGCGACCATTATAAAACAATAGCCCGCTATTCTTTAGAGTGGCAAACCTGTAAAGAAAGCACACACACACACACACACACACACACACACACACACACATACACACACACACACACACACACACACACACACACACACGATAATGAACAAGTTATATTGAAAATAAATGTGTGTACATGTGTGCGTGTTGAAACAATAGAATATTTTTTGGGCATGTCTCTGGAGGAACATGGAAAGGAGATTGTATTGACTAAAAATGCCACATGCACTTGTATTGTTTGTGTGTTTGTGTGTCTGAAAGACACAGCAGGTAATATTGAAAAAAAAAGGTTAATAAAGGTAGGAAAAGCATGAGATAGAGTTGAAATAGGAAAACTGGAGTGTTGTAGGCTCTAGGGAGAGGAGATTGAGTGCTGCTCTTTTCCCGCTATTGTTGGCATTTACTAAATAAAATATCAATGCTTTAAATATCATGGGGATATAAAAACATATGTTATACACAAGGGCATACATTACATGCCCTTGCTTCCACAGCAATGAAATTCTGACCAATAACAGAGAAACAGCCTGAATATAGCACTCACAGAATGTCAGAGATAAACACAATGTGATGATGAAAGAATCGAGAGAGGCTGGATGAAAGAAATAGAAAGTGCAGGAGGAGGCGCTTTAAATGAAATCTAAAAGAAAAAAAGAGCAGTAGAAAGAAAACTAGGAAGGTATTGCATCTCTTCACATCTATTTACAAGGCATGCTTTATCTCTCTTTATCTCAAATCTCATTGTATTAGACCCCAGTTTAACTTAAACAAAACAGATATTATATTGTGAATGGGTATGCATTTGTGTGTGCATGCATCTGGACTCACGAGAGAGAGATGGACAGGTGAAATCTCTGTCGCAGTCCACTGAACATGATGAAAGATTTGGGAGGGAAGGAGCGAGTGCTGATGGCACAGTAAGGTTTCTCGTAGCCGCCCTGTGGACATTCGCATCGAAAACCTCCGCCTGAAAGCTCGTGGCAAGTCCCGCCGTTACGACACAAACCAGCTACACAGCGGCCTGTGCGCCGGTCGAATTCACAGCGTTCACCTGTGAGGAGAGGACAACATTAGCCATATACACACATATACACACACATATACACACACATATATATATATATATATATATATATATATATATATATATATATATATATATATATATATATATATATATATATATATATATATATATATACACAGAGGACATGCATTCACACATATACACACAAAACCAGTGGGGTTTCTGAGCTTGTATTTTATATTATATATTTTTTTATATATGTATTTATATTATATAACGTATTTTACATTATATAACATTGTATACTCAAATTATATATATATATATATATATATATATATATATATATATATATATATATATATATATATATATATATATATACTTATTTACCAAAATTTGAGCTAAAGTATAATTTAATTGTATAATTAAACAATGTTAATTGTTAAAAGCGCTACACAAATTAAAAGGAACTGAATTGAATTTAACTGAAATTTGAGGGTTCTTGAAAACATTTGACACTTTTTTTAGCTACTGTAATGAGTAAAACTAGAATGGTAAATGTTACTGCGGTATAATATAAGAGCAATGAAACACTGCAGGAGATGTTATATGTCTGTCTGTCTGTCTGTCTGCCTGTCTGCATCTCTGTCTGCCTGAAATTTTGTGTCTGTCTGTCTGACTTTTTGTCTGTGTGTTTGCCCGCCTATCTCTCTATATGTCTGTCTGTCTGTCTGTCTGTCTGTCTGTCTGTCTGTCTGTCTGTCTGTCTGCCTGCCTTTTTGTCTGTTTGCCTGACTGGTTGACTTTTCGTCTGTTTGTCTGTCTGTAAGTCCTTAATTCTGTCTATGTGTCTGTCTGACCTTCTAAACACAAAAAAGGACAACAGATTTGTTTTTCGACTATCTTTTCCTGTTTATCCATTGATCCATCCTTCCGTCTTCCATCTGTCTATCACTGACACTTTTTCTGTCTTGACTTTTGAAGTGTATCCTTCAGTCTGTCTGTCTATCTCTGTGTTTATCTGTGTATCCTCTTTGTCCTTATTCCACTTTTCTTTGTCTTGAGCTTTCCTACAGCCTGTTGACTTCCCACAGCCTGGTTTTCCCTCTGGTTGATTAGCTTTTGTAGGAAAAGGCAATTTATGCTTTTGCAGACATGCAGATCTGCTCCTGGAGGCGGTATGATTCTGTGCCGAAGGTTGGCTGAGCATTGATATTACGCTGCTACAACATGTGGTTGATAAACCTCTGGAGGCAGTTATTGTAAGTAAGTCAAATAACATGTATGTACCCAGACAGGCAGACAGACAGACAGACAGACATAGAGACACACACACACACACACACACACACACACACACACACACACACACACACACTCTGGTGTGTGATCTGATGCCCTGTGGTGATCATGTGCTTTAACCTTCAGCCCCTCCCCCTACACACTCATACTGATCCCCAACACATACAAAATCCTCCCTGTGGCGCTGTGCTCCTCCTGCCAACTGGTGCTGTGGTCCTACATAATGCACACACACATACACACGTGCATAAAAGCAGACAAAACACACATACACACACCCATACAGCTTCAGGAGACAGACAAAAAAAAAAACAAAGACAAACACCTACCACACACAGACAAGGTAACACCACTTAAACCCAGCCCACGGCAAATACGCAACGATTTAGCAAACGCACACACATAAGTGCACCCCATGGGGGACAAAGGAATAAATCATTTTCCATCACTCTCTATCACTCATCACCATTTCAGCTACTCAAATACAACATCGTTTTATTAGGCAGCCAATCTAACGCTTTTAATATAAATACAAATAAATGTTGAAATGGGGTAAAAAATAAAAAAGAGGATTTACTAGTCTGTGTGTGTGTGTGTGTGTGTGTGTGTGTGTGTGTGTGTGTGTGTGTGTGTGTGTGTGTGTGTGTGTGTGGCAAACCATGGCCACTGGATCCTCCCAAATCCAATAAAACTATTACCCAAAATAATACAGTCATAGACTCAAATCAGGCAGGCTACCAGAAGCAGGAGCAGTAGCAGTAGCAGTGTGTCTGGTGAATGTGTTCTGTTAGTGCTGCACATGACGCAGAGCTAGATGAAGCACCAGATCCCTCCTCCAGTTTCCCCAACAGCTCTGTTGTGCAAAGCATCACATCTGTAATCCAATCCTGGCTACCCAAAACCCTGTTCCATAAAGCCATGATCTAGACAGGGTGATCTACAGCTTCTTCAGATAAACAGCTACCAAGTGTGCTGTGGGTTAAATCAGCAAGAAATGCACTAAAACATGCAGTGTGTCTGAAAGTGTTTGGACCATCATGATCCACCAGATCAGATTAAATATCCTTGGCACAAATCTTTTGAGCTGAACACACTTTTGAGATGAACACTGCCCTTCCAAAAATATTCCCTTTATTGATGTTTTACTAATGGTAGTGGAGAGAGCTGTCCATCATGCCACTCTTAAAATTCCCAAATGAGAGTTGGAAGTGCAAAGACCTTAACAAGAGCGTCATTTTCATCCATATCAAATCCTTTGGTGGACTGTAGATGAGGTCAGAGTCATTGAGGGATCACTCCTATCAGATTTGAAAAATGTTTCATCAGAAATAATGGAGGTCAGAAGAACTTTGTATTGATTTGTATTGGTTCTATTTAAGGAAAGAAGTGCAGCCAAGCAATGCCAGCAAAAAATACCCTCCACAGCATAAAGGTAACGACAGTGGAAGAGATGTCTCCAGTGGCTGGTATGAAAAGCAGAGTATTTCAGAACATGCATGAAGTTGACTCACTGCTTTTATAGCCCGTAATTCTATACAGCAGAAAAACAAACAAAAATTTTTTTTGCCGTTTAGGTGAGGTTAGGATGGGTTTTGGTTAAAGACGTTTTTGATTTAATACATTTATTTTTTCAAAAATATCTCAGAATCTCAGACTCAGAGTAAACACATTAAGCCATCTTTGATAACATAATGGAATTTTTGATTCACCTACATCTAAAAAACTCAGATAAACACTTGTTGTCCTGCACAGCATAGTGGGTCTAAATCTAAGACCTGTTGCTATCATAAACTATTCCTTTGAAATTATCGTATCTCTGTCTTCAATAAAGCAATTCTTCTCTTGATTTTTTTTTATTTATTACATTTTCTTGTCCAACAAAGACTCTTTATTCCACTGGAGTGTTAGAGTTGGTGCTTAGTTACTTTAGTTTCCACGGTTACGAACTAAATCTGGGTTTGCTCTGTAGCTGTTGTCGCTTAAAGTCTTTATTATCTCAGGATAAAAAAAATAATAAATAAAAAAAAACAGTTTAAAAATATTTCCTTGAGTTTAATTCTGATCTAAGGACGGACCATAAATCTTTTTTAAAGCATGTGCAATCAACAGGCCTTACATGACAACATGATAGTGTATCTAGCAGACAAAGCATTATATATACATGAACTAAAAAACAAGAAAACACCAGATAACTCGATATACATGACTAAAGTACCTCCAGTCTTGCCAGTAAAATTGTGGCGAGGCAGAACGAGGGACAAAGCTATGAGGACAGAAATAAAGAGACAAACAAAGACCAAGCATAAAGCCTCACCGACAGCGACACAAAGCAATTACGATAAAACATTTTACTCTGACAGCTACCGTGCACAAAGCACTTAGAGACACACACACCT
This sequence comes from Silurus aristotelis, assembly GCF_946808225.1. Lineage (NCBI taxonomy): Eukaryota > Metazoa > Chordata > Actinopteri > Siluriformes > Siluridae > Silurus > Silurus aristotelis. The sequence goes on from NC_139584.1 coordinate 8,175,202, forward strand.
CCCTATTCACAGAGCACTTACACACACATATGGGCATGTGGAAAAATGCACAGAATATCTGACTACACTTTTCTGGTTGTGTCTCTGAAGGAAGTAACAATCCAACCATTACAAAAATCCATCCTCGAAAAAAAAGTAGTATTTTTAGAATCTTAGGCAAGGTCTTTAGCTCAGAATGCTCACTCGCACACATACACACACACACACAAACCTGCACTTGCACAACTGCTCTCCTTTCGCCTAAGAAATCAGCTCAAACACATGCACTTGCCTGATAACTCTATGTATGTTCTGCTTGACCAAAAAATGATGCAACACAATTTTCCAATAACACCAAATGCGCTTACTCACCCAATGTTGTTAAGAAGCAATGACAATTTGTCTCACCAACAATTTACAAAAATGTCCTCTTTAAACAAGGGGCTACGCCTGGGGTGACTGACAATGCAAGTGGGAATTAGGAAATAATTCCATATATCTAATGGCTATGACAATCGAAATGTAAGTACTAGAAACCATGTCTGTAGTGTTAAGGGATTTTAGATACTGCAAGTGTTCGGTCAATCTCTGCTCCACTTTGCTTCAAATAGAAAAGTTCAGAATTTAATCATAGCTTAAAAATAAATAAATAAAACTGCTTGTGTCTCAAACACAGTAACCATAGTAACAGCAACACTTCAGATGTCCAAGTCCAAAAAAAGACTGTGGTATTATAGGCTACATTTCAAGGACAGAAATATTTGACCATATACTGTAAAAAATATTTCACTATTTCGTCATGTATTATTCCAAGCTAAATTTTGTGTGACCGAGCTTCGAATTCTCAATGAATGTACATTACATTATATATTTTTCAGATTTTCTGATCTTTAAAAAATGGAAAATGGAGACACATTTTTCTTCATTTTTCCTAAACTTTGCATTGGAATGTGGTTCACTATGGTGCACATGCATTTCTAACATGCAGTACAGGCAAGATACCTTTATATCATTATCTGGTACAACCATTATACATACTATAATCTCTTTTTAACACTCTGTCTGTACCTACACTTACACTTACCTACACCTTTGTTTGCCATAGCATGTGACTGCCTAATGTGAATTTTTATAGATTGCCTAATGAATCACATGCTTGTTGTATACTTTTTTTTGTATTATATATTATATATTATCCATAAATTAATTTTTTCTGTAAAACCTACAGAAAAACGTTTAAGTAATGGGCAGGGCGATATGGCAAAAATATGCCATTTAAAGACATTTCTATGCTCCATAATGTGTATAATGGGATCAAAAACCTAAAATTACATAACTTTAAAATTAAAAGTGACAATATTTTTATTTAATGGGGAAAAAAATTTATTTATTCTTTAGTCATCTAAAAACTTTAATGATAATAATCATCATCATCATCATCAGTAAATGTGCATTAAAATGTGTATTGAAATGTATATGTGTATTGAACATGCCGGGCTACAATAAATATCATAATATAAAGTTTGTACTGGTATAAAACTATAAATTATGATATACAGTATATATATATATATATATATATATATATATATATATATATATATATATATATATATATATATATATATATATATATATATATGAAGCAAGTGGAAGGGATCACACCTGTGCATAGTTTTACTAATGAGTATTCTCTGGTTAAAACATTAAAATAGAGAGAGGAAAAGCTTCAGACTTCAGAGCAATGTGTGTATATAAGTGTGTGCATTAAAAGTAAACATACAGGCTTGCAAAAAATAGCTTTAATTAGCTATGCTTTGCTTTCAATTTTTAAGCAAAGCATATCTAATTAAAGCTATTTTTTGCAAACCTGTATGTTTCTCTCCCATTTCTTCCTCCTTCAGCCAGCGAGCTTTCCACAATATACTATGCACTCAGGCATTAAACTTAAGCACTAACTCTGTGAGTAACATTAAGCAGGCCACCACTTCACTAAAACTTTTCACTCTCTCTCTTCATTCTTTTTGTCATCCCCTTCCTCTCTCTCTCTCTCTCTCTCTGTTTCCTGCCCCTCTTTCTTCACATGTACACTTTGTTCCTCTCCCTTCTTCTCCCCTGTGGTGTGTGTGTTTTGCTATTTATACTCTCTCTTTTATTCCCGTGATGTTTAATTCATCAAAGACCCTGCTTACCCGACAGGCAAAGAAAAATCCCCCCCCTTCTTTCACACATTACATGACCCCCAGGGGAACCCCATCTGCCCCCACCTTCATCCTCTCTGTCCCCTTCTCTCTGATCTTTCCTTGTCTCTGTCTCCGTACCCGTCATCTTTCCTACACTTTCTCCTGTCCTCTGCATATCATTTCCATCTCAACAATCTGCATCTCTGCTTCACAGTCGTTCTGCTTCATTACTTTTCTTCACATTGCGCTCAGTGCTCAGTTTGTCCTTTTACTCTTCCCATAACTGATTTTACGCTTTCCTTTCATTCCCTCCTCCTCCTACAGAAGCCACTCTGACACTCCTCCACCTCTTTATTATATTAATTGTCCATTAATTTGTCCTTTTTCCTCCCTCTTTGTGTGTTTCACTCAATCTTTAATGTCTTTGGTGTTTTTTAGGAGATGTTCATATTTTCAAAATACGTGTTAATAAGTCCATGTTTTTCTCATAGGGTCTCAGGAATAATGTGCCAAAATATTGCTTTATTTGAAATATTAAACAATAAGATATATTTATTCAAAAACGATGAAAATAAAGCAGAAAAACTAGTAGTAGTAGTAGTAGTAGTAGTAGTAGTAGTAGTAGTAGTAGTAGTAGTAGTAGTGGTGGTGGTAGTGGAAGTAGTAGTAGTAGTAGAAGAGGAAAAGAAGATGGTCTGGGAACACTGGTTGTAAGATGAAAATAGACCGTGGGTAAGACACCAGTCCCCATCACCAGGCACCATACACAGATACGGACACATGCACATATTCACACCTAGGGGCAGAGCCATTCCACCTATCTGTGTGTTTCTGGGAGGTAAATGAAAACACAAAAACCCAGAGGGAACCCACACACATATCCACAGAAACTCCACATAGATTATCAGCCAACCCTGAAGCTATAAAACTGCAATACTTTCAAAACGCACATTAATATTTCATCGCCTTAGATCGACATAGCTGGTTTTCTTATATTAGTTGCATGAGGTTTGCATAAAGTCTTGAATTTCTCAGTGTGTGACACGATGTGGCTTGTTACTATAGTGTCATGATACTCTTATTGTATTTTATTCCCGAATGCCACAATATTTAGCCAATGATTACTCTTTACCCATTAAAGGGTATCTATATCAGGGTATCATTTTTGTCCATCTATAGTTACACTATAAAGTGTTTGAATTTGGTCTGCTTGTAAAGAATCTGCATAAACCGATCAACACTTTTGGTAAAATTTAATCTGGAGATTAAAATCTAAGTTTACATCGCATAATTGTTGAATGTTTCAGGAATAATTTGGATCATCTGATTTTCAGACAACAGCCTGTGGAGGCCAGAGTTGTAGGATTGTTGTTTTTTTTGGTATTCCCGGAAGACAGAAATAGGACAGCATGTCTCATATCTTCTCTCTCAGACCGAAAAACTGTTAAGTATTAAATCAGTCTACAAGGGTTTCCATTTTACATTCTATATTCAAGTCTGTTTAGCAAATTTAAGCGGATTTACTTACTTACAGTTCTGTTTAATAGCTTCATAATATCCTTAGCAGTGATTATTATACATTTTTCATCATTAGGCAACATGTGGCACTCTGGAGACTGAATGAGAGAGAGATTCTTGTGGAGGCTGTGCTGGCACAGTTCAGTAACATGATTTTGGTCATTTGCATTTAGTAAAAGAAATTTGTTTTGGAGTTGTAGTATGATACTATGCAGAAACCAAGGACTAGATATTGAAGACCAAAAAAATCAATCAGAGATAGTCTGCACGCACAAATGAAGAAATAGTATTTTACTGAGCCACCTTCTATTTATACGATCTGTGCCGTAATTTCAAATATCAGCATCCCTTTTCCCTCATTATCATGCCTGCTTTTCATCCTGTATCTCATTTAGAACTGCTACACTCCCTCTGACTGTGCTAACTAATGAACATGAATGTGCCCTGAAGCCAAACTTGGACCCAAAATATATATAAACCTAATGTGCACACTTACCTGTATAATTCTCTCTACAGACGCAGGTGTATCCTCCCTCCCTGCGTGCACACACTCCTCCATTCAGGCAAGGATTTGAGTAGCACATGTTAATCTCGATCTCGCAATAATCCCCAGCGAAGCCGGGAGGACAGCGGCAGCGCAGGCCTGCGATTGGGTGGATGGGCCGGAACAACATGGAGGGTGAGGAGATAAAAGGGGCGGAGCTATTGAAGCGCAGGACGCTGATACACTTCATGTAGTTTTGACACGGCTCACGCAAACACACGTTATCATCAAACGGCAGCACCTGCAGATAGCAACAAAGGAGTTAGAAAAGTGTGTGAGTGTTTGGCTAAGATAAAAAACATTCCTTGTCCTGTTGTACGATTTGGTCTTTTTTCCCTTGAGTCATGTGTCTAGTTATTTGTGAGATCACTATTTCTGAGTCTGTGATTTCAGTATATTTAGTATTTAACAAGAAAATATCCACTATTTTATATTGGGGGAGTGATAGCTCAGTGTTTAAGGCGGTTACTAATCGGAAGATCGGGGGTTCAAGCCCCAGTATTGCAAAAACTGACACTCTTGGGCCCTTGAGCAAGGCCCTTAACACTCTGTGCTCCAGGGGCGCCATATCATGGCTGAGCCTGCGCTCTGACCCCAACTTCTGAGCAAGCTGGGATATGTGAAGAATAAATTTCACTGTGCTGTAATGTATATGTGACAAATAAAAGCTGTTCTATGCTCTTAAAAAAAAAGATTATTTGTGTTTAAAACATTCAGGTTTGCAAATGGTTTTATAAAACACTTCACCCTAACCTTACTAACCCTAACCCTAACCCTAACCCTAACCCACCATCACTAATTAGATTTGAGTGTAAAACCTTTACTTAAGGTTATGCCAGGTAAATAAAACATACCATAATAAGTATACCTTGGTTTCACAAAGAGAGGGTTGCTAACTCCAACAAAGATGATAAAAGCATTATTGCTTACTAGATATTCTTAACTACCAAGAGGTTTTGTACTAACTAAATGATCTAACAACATTTGTAAGCTAGCTGTCACAGGTTGGTCTTGCTGGGATTCATGCTAATGAGGTCAGTGTTGCTAATCAATTGTCGCTGTAATGTTCCAACTAGCTAAGAAATCATGAGCTAAATAAGTATGTACTTTACTGGCTAACACAAAACTAGAAATGCCATATAAAACCACATGATAAGCCACATAACTTCAATATTTTTTAAAAGATACAGCAACTAGTTGTTACAAAATATGTTTATTGATTTTAGCTTCATTATCGAAATATTTCTTGAGTCAGCTTTCATGTCTTTTCTACTTATGCAACTTTAAACTGCTTGAAATTGTTTAATGAATCTCACAAGGTACTGTAGAACAAATCCATTTTTATTAGGCCACAGGGCTGGTAAATTCTTGATTTTTAAAAAGTGTTGATTTATTGTAGCAGCCGTGCCACAACTTCATATAAACAGGCTAATGAATTATTATTTATAGAAATGGTTAATAAGAGTGATGGATCTTTCTTTAATAACTGAACATTAGTAACTATTGGCAAATTATTGTGTGGTATAAGAGGTCTAAAACACTATTCTTAATAAATGATCATCAGAACAAATTTCATTCCTTACTCAAAGGAAATGTTTTAAGTTTCTATATCTCTATGTGTAACTGTGTGTTAATAGTGACTATGCTTTTGCTTGGTTACAATACCACAAAGTCAATGTAAAACTCACACAGACACAACAGCAAAATAACGATTTATAGTGTTTTTGAGCATATTGTGAACACATTGCGACCACCCTTTTTTTATGGAAATAAGTAGAAAGTATAATCATATTTTATATCAAAAAGTGCAATATTGACAAAAGGTCATATTTTCTATAAGTTTTGTTTCCTCTATTGAAACGAGTTTCTACAATACACTGATGAATAAACTGATGAATTCTGAGCAATATTGGTCTCAGACTTTTGTGCCCCACTGTATGTGTACCTAAATTGTCACTTACCTGCATCTGAGTGAGCATATTCAACTTTGGTCTGTTGAGATAGAGCTGTTCCTCCAGTGCATCTGAAGGGAAAAACTGTCCCCCAGGCAATGCTGCTGAAAAGCTGACATTCAGCACTCGCTCTGCTTCGGCATCCGGCTGCACATTGAAAACAAACACATCCGCCGGCGCAACTGACAGCACGGATGACACGCCTTCCAGGAAGTCGGCGAGCAACGGAGACAGGAACTGCTCCTGGGACATATTTTGAAGTCTAACAGTAACGCTGCTGCTTAGCATGTTCTCAGTGATGATCAGGACCCTCAGCTCACACTGAGCGCTAATGCTGTGAACACCGTCTAAAGGGGAAGAGAGCAAAAAAAGTAATGCAGCAAAATCAGTGTCAAGCTTCTGATAAATCAACCATCATAAACCATCATAACCATCATAAAATGCACATCTGAGCATGCTGAGGTTATAACACTTTGTTTTGAATCTATTTAATGGTTTCTGAATTAAATAATAGATTGACAAAGTTACACAGATATAAATACACAGATGTCCTGATTCTGTTATCTTTTATCCCCATCAAAGTTATATGCTATGAATATGCAGATTAGAAACGTTCCCTGAATTAACGTATTCTACAATTTTGACACATTTTCCAGTACTGAGAAAAAATCAGAAAACACCTTTGGTTGAAACTCACTTATAAAATCGGCAGAACTATTGAAAATACATTAATTCTTTAGTCAAGAATAATGTAAATATACGAAACCACTGGATAGCTAGATCGATAGGTCTATAAAAACAGTACCTTGGATGGATAGAAAGATATAAATGTAAAGATATAGGCGAATGTATTGGGACACCTGCGTTTTCCACCATATGGGGTCCTTCCCCAAACTGTTACAACAATGTTGGAGGCACACGATTGTATCAGATGTCTCTTGATGTGAGCGCATTAAATTTAAACTAGACTCAGACCTCAAGACCCAGACCTGTTCCAGCATAACAATGCCCCTGTTCACAAAACCAGCTTCATTCATATATGCTTTACATGGGTTGGTGTAAAAGACCTGAAGTGGCCTGCTATACAGCCCTGACCTCAACCCTACTGAAAACGTTTGGGAGGAATTGGAGCACTGACTGCACCCCAGGCCTTCTCACCTCACCTAAATTACCACTGAAAGAACACAAATCTCCCAATCCAAAATCTACCATCTTTCGAGATGATTGGAGGATATTATGTCAGGAAATGGGTACTAAATGTGAAATGAATGTTTGAAAAGCACAAACAAATCTGCCTACTGGCAGATTTCCATATAATGGGTGGGTGGATGGATGGATGGATGGATGGATGGATGGATGGATGGATGGATGGATGGATGGATGGATGGATGGATGGATGGATGGATGGATAGATAGATAGATAGATAGATAGATAGATAGATAGATAGATAGATAGATAGATAGATAGATAGATAGATAGATAGATAGATAGATAGATAGATAGATAGACAAGGAATACTGTTAAACCTTACAAGTGATGAGTTGCTTCAGAAATAATTATTTGGTAGAACTATAGTAGCCGTAGAAGGCAAGAACACAAAAAAAAACATGAGTGACTGTTTAATTTCTTTTTATATGGATTAATTTCTTTACATCTGTATGATTGAATCCTTCAGACATGGTATTTTTATGTTTTGTTGATGTGGACATTTAAACATGTATGTACTGGTTCCATCTGTGACAGATGATGTAATGTGAACTAAGACGTACACTTGCTCAATGCTTTTTTGGAGGGTTAACAGTTCTAGTTTTAATTTGGAACCTTTTGTGCAAAGGAAACCCTCTGTACAAGAGCTTTCTTACAGAAACAAACCAGAAGAACCTTTTAGAAGAATCTTTTTTTTCCTTTTCTGAAGGTAAGTTACCAGAATTCCCATTACAGAGTAATATATGAAGCATTTATTTACAGAAACCAATAATTGCCCTTTGGCATCCATTATAAGTGAGTTTCCAGTCTCCCAGTCTTCTGCTGTTTCCTCAGTACAGGGAAATACATCCCAGAAGTAATGGTGCAAACTCTACAGATGCATCATGTAAAGATTAGGTTGGGAAAAAAAAGCTTGGGTATTCATCTCAAGCCAAATTACCCAAAGATCCAGAATTTTACCACATAAAAACAACACATTGTTCCTGTGGAGAGCAATTAGTGATTCAAAGCCCTATTTTTTTTTTATTTTTTGCTTTCTGTGTGATAAAGAACACTTTTAATCCCAAGGTAGCAAAGGAACATGCGGAAAAGAAATGTCATATGCAACTTTAATGGAACTCGATGGAGATACGAAGAGAGTAGGGGAATTATAGAAGAGGAGAGCAATAATATGATTGAACCAAAAAGGAAATAGGGGATAAGGAATGATTGAAAGAATAGTATGAAGAAATGAAAGCAAAAAAAAAGAGAGAGAGTTAGGGAGTGTGGTGTGGGGGAGGGAAGATGTGGCAGCTGGTTTTATTACAGGATTATGGGGACTGACTCCCTGTTGACCTCTTGCTCGCACACACACACACACACACACACACACACACACACACACACATAAACAGGCACACACAAAATGATGGTAAAAGAGTTAATACAATTTCTCCTGGTTTACCCGGTCTTTCGCATAAAATCAGGCTAATATACACAAATGAATACAGTTAATACTTATAATCATATAATACCATAAATATATTAGACATGGAGATTAAATCTGCAAATTATACCTTATTACAGACTAATATGCATAATGTGTCACACATCATACAAAATAATAATCATAAGTATTTGTATTTGTGTGTGTGTGTGTGTGTGTGTGTGTGTGTGTGTGTGTGTGTGTGTGTGTGTGTGTGTGTGTGTGTGTGTGTACTGTATGTCTGTTTCCTGGCAAAATATCGAATCCTCGCTTATGTCATCACTAAACAAAAAGCAGATTGTTTCAGCCTGTGGTAATTACAGTGCATTAATACAGGAGTTAGCCTTATTCACAGACCAGGAGTCTGGACCTTTTCACACCTCTTTTTTTTCTTTTGTTTTCATCACTTTTGCATCACCATCACAGCTGAAGCTGGTTGTATGTGCTGAGTGTGCAAGGCAACCCCTAATGTACAGCTCTCTGTTACATAGAATATAAATTAATACTACTCTTTCTCTCTGTCTCTCTTATTCCTTTACTTCAGTGTCTCTGTTGATTATCTTCTTCCTTTCAGTCCATCTACTTTTCTTCTGTTTATCTTCCATTCTCTCTCTCCCTCTCTCTCTCGCTGTCTAACTGATTAATATTTAATAAAGCGCCTAACCCTTTCACACTAATGTAAAGTTTATTTTAGACTCTTTATACTGCTGGGAGGAAATACATGTGCGTCTGTGTGTTTGAAGTGTGCTTTATTTTTGTAGGCTTTATTTACTTGGGAAGTAAAATATTTGAAGTGTTAAGTTACAAAGAGAAAGAGAGAGAGAGAAGGAGAAAGAGAGAAAGAGAGAGAGTTCCAAAAAGGTGTAACCCAAATAATTAGTAGAGCCACTTTTCAGGTTAAGAAAATAACACATTATAAGCTGTGTTTATGTGGAAATACATGGGAAAAACTGTACAAAATAAGTTATTTGTCAGGTGCTTTTGTCACTCTTCAGTCAAAATTATGTGACTCTGACCGTATGGGCTTTTTTGAACAACTTATTCCAAATGTAGTCACTCTTTGCTGTTATAATATCCTCCACTCTCCTGGCAAGTGTTCTACTAGTTTTAGGATAGTTTTTGAAATGCTAAGGCAGTTTCTAGACATTCAGCCACAGAAAGCATAAGTGAGTTCAAGCAATAACTAGGAGCCATAGATGGTTAGCAGGTAACTACCATTTTAGTTTGTCCCAAAAATGTTCTATGCAGAACGCTCGAGTTCCTTTACAGCAAACTTGGCAAGCCATGTTTTCATAGAGCTCGCTTTGTGCATAGGGACATAGTCATGTTAGAACAGATTTGGGCTTCTTACTTGCAGAGAATAATAATCATAATGCTACACATTACAAAGACCGTGCTTCCAACATTGTAAAACAGTTCAGGAAACACTCCTGTGTAGCTGTGGTCTCAGCTGTTTGCATATGTTTGGTTATATAGTGTCCAGTCTAAGAAAACACCTGAGCATTGGTTCTCTGGTTGTCTTGAGAGTTGCCCCAGAATTGGGTAGTTCTCACTACACAGACATCTACACTAACTAAAATATATACTGTCTATTATTTTTAGCATATATTAACATCACATCTAATAGAAACATCACATCTGTCTGTTCAGCTGTAGAAATGTGAGCTCCTACTTAGTAGTATAATTATAACAGTGGATGTGTAAGTTTCCACTTTGTTTACTTAACATACACAGTGTAATAATGTATTAAAATCTCTGGTAAAAAAATAGTTTTAAACTCGGAAATCAAGTAAAATAGAATAAAGTCTTTTTTTATATTTGCTACAAGTGTGTACATACAACGAAGCTTAACAAAAGAATAGGACATCTGTCTCAAACCACACTCTTATTTTAGTTGCTCTAAATAAGATACCCTTTTGCCTAGAAAACTTAAGGATAACTTACTTTAGCGCTAATCTCAAAATGTCTCAAACGCTAGCAAAAAAAAGAATTCTGAACATACAAACCGAATACTGATAGAAGCCGGCACAATACAAACTGCTTAAATAATTACAAGTGTATATAGCAACAGATAGATTACAGTAATAAGTATGTGATTCATGCTGACATGTCTTTTAGGTGGTAAATAGTCACCTATAACTAGCCAGTATATATTTATAGAGAGTTGGATTGATGTTTATATTAATAAGAAGAGATTTTTCTTATTATAAAGTTAGTAAATGTCAAGGGTTCTGGTTGAAAGAAAAAAAAAACAAACAACTAAATAATTGTGCTTTGTATTTTTTTTTCTTATATTCTTCCTTTAATGCAGGATCCCGACTCCATGCAGTTTGATGGTTCTTTATCCTGGGAACTGTTTGTACATAAAAAAAAAAGAACCTTGCCTTTGTAGAAAGGAATCTCTTTTTTGACTAACATCCCTTTTGATTATACATTTTTTACCCTGTCTTATGATTTGCTCCTCTAGAGACCTTTACAATATTTTCATATTTTGTATGTGTACTTCAGCAATGTATCTTCAGTACTGTTTGGTTTTCCTTTTGCAGGAAATCTGTTTTGCAATTCATCACATACATAATAAACAAATATTACTCTGCTGTATTGCCCAGAGGAGTATGAGTTTGTCTTTTAAGAACTTTTATGCTCAGTGTTTGTGACTCATGCATAAAATATCTTAATAAAATGACTCATGTATTAAAAGCCTGCATTTCACCTTTATAGCTACAAACTTGCAGTTTCTATGAAGCTGCTTTTAAAGATGTCTGCAAAGGATTGATTGATATAATTCAATTCAATAGTCCTATATACTATGTAGTATTCTAGCGTCAATACTACATCAACATTCATTTCAGTAGGATTATTTTAGAGTGCTGCGTTTTGCATTTTGAATGCTATTTAGTTTAATTAAATTTTACTTATTGACTACAATGATCAACCATTGTATGTAACTCAACATAAAAATCATATTTATCGAATATGAATGAGACAATATGGGATACAATGGCAAATGGCAAAACATTTCTACTCTGCATAAATGAGCTGCATTTGTAACGTTGACCTTAAGTAGGATTCCCCAGTACTGATAAATATACCACTTATTTTGACCAGGGGGGAGAAGTTAAAAACAGAATTTGTGCTGAATTGTGAGTAACGGAGTGATAACCACTCGTTTTGTACAATTTGCTGAGTCTGCTTGCCTTTGGCCGTGTTGTTTTGTGTGCGTGTGTTTGTATAATAGATATAATGAGAAAGCGAAAAAGCTTTCATCTTGTCTTCACGCAACACATACACATCGTCCTGGATATATTACAGCAACATTAAATTAAATGCATGTACACAAACATGCACAAATCATATTAATGCACTCACAGTCCCAGATACTGACACTCATGAACAGACACGTACAGATACATGCACAGACTGTGCTCTGGTTAAGGTGATTAAGGTGTTCTTGTTTTTTTTGTTTTTTTATGTCAGTTGTACACTGAGAGCTGAATCCTCAGTAAATTAAAACAAATAGAGAAGGGAGAGGAAGGGAGGGAGAGACAGAAAAAAAAGGGGAGCGAGAAAAAGAGAGCGAGGGAAAGACAGAGAGAGAGCACACACAGAGTAATTTGGCTGGCTATATGACTTCATTAAACTTTATTTGCACACACAAATGCAGACAGTCTTCTTACCAAAAAAAAGAACCTGCAAAATCGTCTGTTTGGAGATTTTTTCAAAATATTTCCCTAATATATATATATATATATATATATATATATATATATATATATATATATATATATATATATATATATATATATATATATATTTATTTATTTATTTATTTATTTATATACAAATTCGGTAGGGGGAAGAAATGCAAAACATAAAATTGATTGTCATTTTTTTAATAACGCAGTTTATTATTTTTATTTGTGATCAACATTTAAACAGTTTACATTTACATTTTCATTTTGAATTTATAGTGCTAACGCTAGCGCTAATGATTCTTTAGCGCTTTCATGCATCCGCAAAAAATTTAATTTCCGGTAAAGAGGGACATTACATTAACTCTAGTTTCTTTTTTATACCCCTGTCAATTTTGTGTATGTTTTGAAGTTTAAAAATAATAATAAAAAACTCTACAAAGCACTGAAAGGGCCAGGTGGAGACTACACAAACTGACACAAAGTGGTCTGCCACGTTATACATTCCTGAGGAAACTCACACTCTAACTATGTTCCTTACGTAAAAATGATCGCATTTGTACAGAACCGAAAGCCCTGTAGCAAAAATGTCTTTGCAAATATGTGTGCCGTTACACCCCTAAATATATTTACAGTAAAAAGGATTTTTTACTGATATAGATATATATATATGTGTGTGTGTGTGTGTTAGTGTGTGTTAGTGTGTGTTAGTGTGTGTTTGTGTGCTTGTGTGGGCGTGTGTGTAAAACATCTCACCACAGAAAAATCCACAATATCAATGATGCATGCATTTGATTTGTACACTGATAATTGGCTAAATCACTAATAAACTATATTTGCTGCACAAACGAGAACATTACATTAAACCTTGTAACTGGAAGTGTTCTGGAAAATTTATAAAAATTTCCCAATGTGGTAAAGAAAAGCGTCAGAAAAGCATGCACATAAACATATCATGAGTCATTCTGTGGTTCAGAGGAAAGCAAAAATAAGTAGAGAGGCAATTACTGTAGTAGGTCTGATTTTCTTTTTTCCAATTTGCGTTCTCATTATAATGAAAAAATGAATTTGCCTTGAGAAACAGCGTAGCTGGTGAAAATGTTTTAAAGCATCTATGTCTTAAATGATTGATTACATACATGAAATTGTGGAAACTTCATTTTGGTGGATTTGATTAAAAATTAACTGTCCTGTTTTCCAGTTTTAAATAAATGAGTGTGTAAAAGTTTGCAACACAACTTCAATTCATTTTTAATTCTACCCTTGTGATATACAACTGTGTCAAGATTCCCAGAGGCCTCATCACTATCTACAGGCTAGTATTTTGTAATAAATTGCACACATAGAGACAAACATAGACACAAGGGGTGTTTTTCATTCATTCATAATGAACCTATTTTTTGTTCTTTGTCCTGTTGCTTACTATCAACACAGACTGAAGTAGGGTGGTGTTAGGTCAGCTCCTCAATAATATTATACACTAATCCATCTCTTCAGTCGAGAAGAGGAGAGGTGAGCAACACTAGCAGAGAGAGAGAGATGTGTGTACAAGAGCAGAAAAAACAAGTGAACGGAGGACAGAGTGAAAGTGGGTTTCGCAGCAGAAGAAGAAAGCCTGACAGGTAAAAGCAGAACGCATGCCAAAATCTAATTGACTTGGCTTTGACTGCAGCTTGAATCAGAACTGAAACCTCAGAAATGTGATACGCACACACATACACACAAACCACCACATTTAATCTTGTGGAAGACCTGAAAAAAAGATACACATCCTGGTGGCCATCAAAATAAGTAAAGCTGTGAATTTTTTTGCGTTTCTTCTAATGCCAGCTCAATTATGATCAAATTAAGACCAGATAAACCTATAACCTCAATGTGCCCACACACACGATACTGCTTTAATTATTTGCTTCTACGAGCACAACATTGTCTTTACAGCTTCTGCCTATAGCACTTAACCACCATTACTCTCTATTGTTACCTGCTGATACCAGAAAGCCACCATTAGCCCATAATGCAATTCACAATGATCTGAAAATGCTTTTATGGTCTAAATCAAGAGTCAGATTCCTCTAAACAGTCTTTCATTTTTCTCCTTTTATGCTTTACCCTCTCTCTCATTAATTTAGACAATAATCTCGGGTACTGACCAAGTGCTGCCTTTGTCAGGCTAATTTAAATCCAACAAGACAATTACACAGAAGTAAAAGGTTATGTAGATCATTTTGACACTATCCTTATGTCCTTGCTTCACTTCCTCTTCTCTGTACCTTCTCTACTGAATACAATTCTTACTCCCATCCCCCTTTCCCTCTGTTCCTGACTTACCAGTGACGCTGATGATCATGTGGGCGATCAGTGGACGATTGTTGTCCAGTTCACTGCTGAGTCGGATTTCTCCACTTGTGTGGTTGAGCAGCAGCAGGTGCAGCTCGTTACCATGCTCAATGGTGTAGTAGAGGCGGTCCGTTACATCTGGGTCGTGGGCTGGAACGCGCCCTATAACTCCGCTCGGGAAAGTATTGGAACGATTTGACACAAAGTTGTTGAATATGATCTGAAAGTTCTTCAATTGTGGACTGTTGTCATTTTGGTCGATAAGTCGGATTCGCACCGTGGCCCGGCTTACTAGTGGTGCTGATGTGGCTTGGACAACAATGACATACTCGTTCCGTGCCTCATAATCCAAGTCAATCAGGGATGTGAGCTCTCCCGAAAAGATGTCCATCTGGAAGATTTCTGGAATGTTACCCTCAACAATTTGGTACATAATCTGAGCGTTAGCGCCTTCGTCTGGATCCGTGGCTGTAATCTGGGCTACGACTGACCCGACTGCACTGTTCTCTTTCACCCGCACCTCAAAGTCATCAGCAGGGAACACGGGTGCGTTGTCATTAACATCCATGACACTGACCTGAATACGGACAGGTGTGCGTTGTGGTGGAACGCCACGGTCGACTGCAAAGGCTGTGAGTTCATAAAACGGCACGCTTTCACGATCAAGTCGACGCACGGTTCGCAAAATTCCAGAAGTGGGCTCAATGGTGAAATCGCCATCACCATCGTCTCCGTTTTGAAAAGTATACTGCACACGACCATTAGCATGAGCGTCTCGATCAGTGGCAGTGATTTGTAGGACACTTGTAAAAGGCGGGGCGTCTTCACTGACTCCACCCTGGTAATGTGGGCTAAAGAATTGTGGCGCATTGTCATTCACGTCATTCACGTTGACTTCGACGTAGGTTGTGTCTGATTTCTGTGGTATTCCATTGTCACGAGCTGTAATGGCTAGAGTGTATGTCATTTGATGTTCGTAGTCTAACTCAGCTTGGAGTGTGATTGCACCTGTTGCAGGATCAATTCGGAACTGCGGAATGTTGTCTTCGAGGAAGTATGTGATCCGGGCGTTCTCACCGACATCATCATCGGTAGCACTTATTACCACTACGGTGCTACCAGGTGGTCTATCCTCATTCACACTCACAGAGTAGTGAGCACTCTGGAACACTGGCCGGTGTGTGTTCGCATCCGTGATGTTCACATGTACCTGACAGGTATCATGAAGTGTTCTGTCAGAAGCAGTGACTGTTAGCACGTATCGCCGCTCCTGTTTGTAGTCGAGTGGCAGTGCCAGGGAAAGAAGGCCAGCTCCACCGGCTGTGCTGATAGCAAAACGGTTACGCGTGTTTCCACCGGTGATCTGGTAGGTGACTGCACTGTTGACATCACGGTCCACTGCTGTCACGCTAACAACACTCGTTCCAACTGCAGCATCCTCATTAAGACGGACATAGTACTCTTTCTGCACAAACTCTGGACGATTATCATTGACGTCCATCACAGTGATAGTAACACTCGCTGTGGCAGAAAGTGGTGGTACACCATAATCCCTGGCCTCAACACCAAAAAAGTAGTGTTCCACCGATTCCCGGTCAAGTTCAGAACTCACTGTGACCCAGCCAGTGGCAGCATTGATGACAAAAGGTGTGTCTGAGCCTGTTCCTGTTAGTCTATACTCTAGCCGTGCATTATCACCACTATCAGTGTCAATGGCTTGTATGTGCAGGACGGAGTGACCAACTGGCGCACTCTCAAGCACTGTAGCTTGGAATGGTGTGGATACAAAAATTGGTGGATTGTCATTTACATCAGTCACTTGTACGCTAACTATTCCAGTGCTGTTAGACAGAGGTGGGCGACCGTTATCTTGAGCACGTAATCGTAAAGTGTACTCACGCTCGGTTTCAAAGTCCAGTGGTGCCACGAGATGTATTTCTCCAGTAACACTATCGATTGCAAACTGCCCTCTGCTGTTCCCACTGATAATGTTGTAGTGTACGGCAGCGTTTCCATCTTTGTCCTCGTCAGAAGCACTGACACGCAGGATTTCTGAATGTGGCCGCACGTCTTCCCGAACTGACACTTTGTAACGTTTCTCACTGAACTGCGGAACGTTGTCGTTCTCATCCAGAACTGTTATGTGAACGTTAACCGTAGCAGAACGTGGACCTGGCTCTCGTCCTTGATCGTTTGCCTCCACCTGTAACGTATAGCGTTCGTTGACTTCCCGGTCAACAATACCTCGGGTGGTGATCAAACCTGATCGAGGATCAATTTCAAATGCGGAACGAGCGGTGGCCGCACTTTCACCAATAAACCGGTAACGAATGTTAGCATTTGCTTGCGAGTCAAGATCAGTAGCACGTAGCTGCAAGATCGGATACCCTTCTTCCACGTTCTCTCGAATGGTTTCACGATACTCTGTTTGTTCAAATATTGGAAAGTGATCGTTGCGGTCGGAAACAGCAATGGTGACCATTGTTGTTCCAGACAAACGGGGTGAACCATGATCTGTAACAGTCACTCTGAAGTAATGCAAGTCCATGTGCTCTCTATCCAGTACATGTGTGGTAGTGATAAGCCCAGTCATAGGATCAATTTGAAAGTAGTCCATGGATCTACTGTTCATTAACGGAGCCATGCTGTAGCTAAGCCTTCCTGCTTCCCCAGGATCTGGATCCTCTGCTAACATTGATATAACTGAGGTACTAGGAGGCTGGTTTTCTGCCACCTGAATCTGATAGTTATACTGTGAGAAATGAGGGTGTCGATTAGCAGCTCTGCGTGAGCGTCTAACAGGAGGGACAGCTAATTTTTCACCTATTTTTATCATGCTACTTTCTTTCTCTGTTTGTTCTATCTTACTTGTAAACTCTTTTGGAGTGCTTTCCACCAAGTCTCTGTTGTTTTTTGACTCATCTTCTTTCGCCTGGGTTTCCTTGATTTGCTGCCAGTCTTTGTTCTCATCTCCTCTAACTGTCTGACTTACTGTCTGCAAGACATTGCTGCTTTGACCTCTTCCTCCATATACAAGTAAATGTGTATCTCCTACAGATGCCTCGTTCTTTGTGCTATCTACATTCACCCACCCTCCTCTTTCCCTACTTCCTCCCTTTCCATACTGCCTGTTACCCTTCCCCCTGCTATCCGCCTTCTCCTCCCACACCTCTCCTACCATTTCTCCCTTCCTCCTTCCCCCTGAGACCCCAACCTGCTCTACATGCTGACTGACAGCCTCAGCTTGTAATGGCAGCCCTTCACCGGATTTTAATTCTGTTTTCTTGGCTCCCCTGTTGGTGGATAAGCTGCCGCCGGTGGTGGTGTCAGCGCACACCGGGTGTGGACTCTTCACTGGGATGGAATCCAGGTGAGATTGAGGACATTGCACATGCGCTGTTGAATCTTGTGCTGAAACCTTGCTGTCCTTGCTATAAGTCTCAAAAATTCTTGTTTTACTGTTGATTTTATAGTTAGTCTGCTGTTTTTTATTGTTGTTGTTGTTACTGTTATAGTTCCATATGAACAAACTTTTAACAAAGTTTAGATCTGGTACTGTCTCATTATCCGGGCGATTCCAAGTCTCAGTGTAAGTATGTAAGTCACAGGATGTTTCAGTGAAGTTCAACTGAGCCAAGAGCTGGAATTGTGGCATAGTGTGAGTAATTTTATCGCTATGTTTAACTGGTGAGTCAGAGATTTTGTTGCTTTCCATGGCAGGAAACAAAGAGATGAGATTAGATGTCGAAGAACAATTAGGCTCTCTGTCAGCTGGGCAAAAAGGGTTTCCAGTAAACTCAGTGAGATGTGACACGAGTCTTCTGTCATTAATTGAACTAACTTTGCATGTCTTACCTTGGTTTTGTCGATAGGACTGCTTATATTTTCCTCTCTCATCTCTAAGCTTTGCATTTAGAATAGGGGTTTCCATTTGTTTGATATTTTTAAATGAGAAAATTGATGGTAAAGTAGTGCCAGTACATGAGATGATGTTGCTCTCTCTGCTGCTCCAATCCCTGCGCGTTAGGTCGCGACTGGCTTGGTGCCCATACCCGTTTAAAGCTGTGGGCACGATTCTGACTCCTGTAAGCCGGCCTGACTTTATACACATGTTCAAGGCTCCTGAAAGATGTTGCGTCCTACTCCCAGAGGCTGCATGAAAACACCCTTTCCAGCCTTCTGTTGTGGGATCGATAGCATTGAGTGAGGCACAGTCCGTTACACATAGATTCCTTCCATCCCATTTATTAGCGTCCAAAACACTTACAGACGCATTTAAATTTGAATTGTCCATTGATGGCGGCTGAGGACATCTCCTGACAGCGCTAAACTCCCGTCCTGAAAGCAACGTGCTGCGCCTGGGCCCGGTTCTCCAACCTCTTGCGCTCTTACCCAAACCGAAACGGGCATCGATGCAACCCTGTTCCTGGTGCTCATGTTGCACGGATGGAATGAAGACCCGCCCGGAGTCGAGGTGGCACATACATGAGCATGCCCTAGTCCTTTGCACGGACCTCTTTTTTTCTATCTGAAGCAAAGAAGCGAGAAAACGGGAAACAACGCCCTTCTGTACATCACCGGGCAGCCGCTGATGAAAGCGTCCGGTCCGAGGCGTTCTTCCTGATGCAGGTGACCCATTGTAATCCAGCAGCGAAGAGACCACGTAGACTCCTGCAGCTCCGAATCGCGAGATTGGAATCTCGTTCCTTGATCCTAGCCACACTGACGTCCATACAGGGCGGATCTCCGAGGCGCTCCCGACGTGTGTCCGCGCGTCTCCGGGGGCCGGGTGGTGGCGGCGCGGCGTGGCTGCTCTCTCCGGGACGACGGCGAACAAAGAGCAGAGCAGAAGGTGCAGCAGGAGAGACGGCGGCGAGCTGAAGCCCAGCAGCAGTGCAGCCATTAGTGTGGCGAGATCCTTTCTCTCACCCTTTCTCCCTCTCTCCCTTCTCTCTCAGTCTCTCTCCCACTCCCTCTCTCGCGCTCCCGCGTTCCCGACGCCAGGTCCTCTGTCGCCTCCCGACTCCTTCCGCCGTGCTCCCCCGGTCTGCGCTCACGATGCTCCCGGGAAGCTCGCATCTACTCTCGCGTTCGGGTAGTGCACGGGCGCAGCATCTTCCCTACTTACACACATCCAACATGGCTCACAGAGGAACCGGTGCTACTATAATTCCTCCCCCCGTTCGCTCCGTGCGTTCTCCTCCTCCTCCTTATCCTTCCTCTTTCCCTCTATATCTTCCTCTATCATGCTCTCTCACTGCACAGTTCTCTCTCTCTCTCTCTCTCTCTCTCTCTCTCTCTCTCTCTCTCTCTCTCTCTCTCTCTCTCTATTGGAGTCTGCGCAGGACCGTTTCACCGGCCGCCATAACCTACACTGGAGAATTCCTGGAAATGGACATATATCATATTTCACGTAAATTCAATTATACGAATTATAATGTGAAGAAGTAACGTTAAAGCATTACGTCAGCAAAGAGAAAAGACAAATGATGGCTCAATTATTAACAAAATGTATACAAAATGCGGTATTTTATGTTTTTTCATATAAATGACATATAGAGCACTGATTACTAAACTTCTTTCTTATCTTATTATAACTTATTTTATCTTATCGAATCTATATGTAAAGAATATAGCAGGTTGGTGTTCTTCCTTTGTGCCAATGATGTCAGCCGGGGTTCACCTGTGACGTCATACTTGGCCAAAGGGCATGTTCAGATAATTATTCTATTTGAATCCATTGAGACTCATTTTCTCTACGCCCTAATGTATATGGTTTATAGATTATATGTAAAAAATAAATACAAATGTTTCATAAATCATTTTCAATTCAGTTTTATTCCTATCTTTTAACAATTGTACCAAACTATCTTTATAGAGATATGGGTTCTAGAATGTGAATTTATATGTTAGTACCTATAAGTTGATCTCTAATAAATAAGCCAGTGGTGACTTCGGAAAGTATAAAATTGTCAAAAATGGTTGAGAGGAAACAGATTAAAAAGGAACTCATCCTCATCTGGGTGGCACTGAATGCCCATTCATTATTCATTGTCATATCATTTCATACCTTAAGGTCTATAACATGCTCCCCACAATGGTAGCTTTTAAATATTTATTTTTTTATTTGTTTGTTTGTTTTATTTATTCATTTTCTATTTCCATTTAAAGTTCATAAAATTTTCAATCTTCGTCTGTAAAAAAAAACACAAAAAAAACAACAACACCAGCCTGTATGTCATGCAGTTTGGCTGCCTGTGCCACAGCTGGATCCAATCCATGGATGTTGAAAAATGCATACGGCTCAATTAAACCAAGCACACACACACACACACACACACACACACACACACACACACACACACACACACACACACACACACAAACACACACACAAACACACACACACACACACACACACACACACACACACATATAGAGTAAGACAAGCCGCCCTCTCGCCCACGGTTCTCATGCTGTCTCGTCTGAGCTGAGCTGAACTGACGGGCTCCATGTCTCAGTGTACTTGTGGTGTCTAAGTGAAAAAATATATATCTCCGTTTATGTAGGCGTGTGTGTGTGTGTGTGTGTGTGTGTGTGTGTGTGTGTGTGTGTGTGTGTGTGTGTGTGTGTGTGTGTGTGCAAACTGCTCTCTTTTTGTCCTAATGGTATTATATCATGCAGTCTTTGCTGTCTGAATTACGTTAGGTAAGAGGAAAGAAAGGACAGAAAGAAATCCCATAAAAGCATGTCCGCAATAAAAAAAACTTTTATGCACTGACAAAGCTGATCAAACCGCCTGCAAATTTTCCATCCTGCGAAGTGTGCATTCATGTTGGCCCAGCTCACTTTACTAAGGTTCTCCTGGGCTCCCAGACTGTTTGATAAAGCCTAAAAAATTCCTTCAGTAGTGTTGAAGGTGATATTCAGCACTAAAATCAAATACTAATCAATAACACGAATTACATGACCTAGATCATGCTTGAAGTGTGAAGATTTGATTTTATTTTATTTGAAGATCGCCATAAATACAAGTATCACTAGATTCAGGACCCTGGACAGCTCTAGTGTCTCATCCAGAGCTTTCAGATGCATAATGATTTTAAATGGTTGGTTAGCTTCCTTTGGATGTCTTATTACGAGGGTGTTTCCAAACTGCACATTCATGCATATTCATAGACCCTTTCATCCTTTCTAAAGCCAGGATTTAAAGAGGTTTCTAAGCCAGTTTAATGGCTTCTCGGATATTTCATCTTTATTATTCTACATATACTAATTGTACTGTTCATTTTTATAAAATGCTAAGTACTACTGTGTCTATTGTGTCCAAAAGATATTAAAAGTAACAAATTCAATAACAATGTTAAAATGCCAAGCAACAGCAAAAGACTGAGTTCAGAATCCAGGGCTGTAGTGTCAAAAAGCAATGACTATCCAGCGGAAATGAAGTCAGGCAGGTCCATGAAAGCGCCCCAAAACACAGCCCTTATATACTATCTTCTGCAACCTGTGGTACACCCATCTTTTTTATTTGCGAATTAATTACCTCATCTGCAACCAATATCTTGGAATACGTAGGATCTTTCCAGTTCAATTAAATATTAGTGGCAAAACCTTTCAATTAGTATAAAAAAAAAAAAAAAAAACATATTTAGCTCATGGTCGAGGTCTATTAATGAGTCTCTAACTCAGAAACCATCTGAAATCCTGACAATTTATTCTTCTGACACAGTTATTCCTCTTGACAAATCACCTCTTAAGAAGTTAAGAGCAAGGCGCATTGTGCTCACTGATGCTTTAAATATGCTGATTCTAATCACACATTAATCACCTGTTTTGAATATAATGATTTCTTACACAATAGAAACACATAATAATGCTAAATGGTAAAAAGTAAAACAAACCATAGTACCAGACATTTATAATGTAAGATTGATTGCATTGATTCCTTATTTATCATTATTATACACAATGTCTGACTTGATAGTTTTGTTGTATTGTATTTTTTTAAACAATGAAGCAAATCTGAGTAATGAAGTGCCATCATTTAAATGGTATTTACACATCTGCTATCGAATAACACATTGCTGCTCACTGCTTTGGCAGGATTGTTGGGGAGGGGGCTGACCTAATGGGCTAAACAGTAACCCCGGAAAATTCAACCTGTACATCACGCCTGACGGAGCACAAAGTGCACATCAAGCGTTATTGCACGCACGCACGCACGCACACACACACACACACACACACACACACACACACACACACACACACACACACACACACCTGGCCACAAGGCCTTAGTTTCATTCCAGAGCTGAAGTTACCATGGGAACGGTAAAGTCGAAAGAAGCTTATTCTTATGAGGTTGTCTCTGTGTGTGTGTGTGTGTGTGTGTGTGTGTGTGTGTGTGTGTGTGTGTGTGTGTTTGTGTGTGTGTGTGTATGTGTGTGTGTATATGTGTGTGTGTTTGCGAGAGAGAGAGAGGAAGAGAGAGAGAAAGAGAATAAGGTGGGGATTAGGAGCAGTGGCTTTAATACAGAGCAAAAGGAGGCACACAAGGAGCTCAGCCTGCTTAGCATTTCTCCACCCATCATACCCCACCCCCTGGACCCCACCCCACTGGTGTGTAGCAGGTGGCCGTGCAGGGGTGCATGTGGTGTGACTGGCCGTTAATGCATATTCACCCATGCTGTGTGAACAGGCGGGACGTGACTGATGGATGATCTTGTCCACTGCCAACGGATTGCCCATTGCTATACATATGCACACTGCACACACACACTGATTGCGCTCCCTCCCTCACACATACACACACACACACACACACACACACACACACACACACACACACACACACACACACACACACACAGACAGTCCTCTGTCCTCAGGCCATCCCTTCTTTACACACGGCATATGGAAGCAGCTGGCCGACACGCCCGGGACCTCTGAGGGACTGTTATCACAGTGAAGAGTGCACCAGGAAGTAATTAGAGCGAGTTGCATGTGCATCAGAAAAACTGTCCTGCACAGACTTAAGTACCCTTTACATGACACTTCATTTTAAGCTTCTGAAGTTGGAGTTTTCCAAGAATATTTCTGTGGAATTTTTTTCAATATTAATATTTCTATACAGAACCTTCAAATGCTTGACAGCTTTTATCTACAATTTAATAAATTAATCTGGCTGTAAAGTGCAGATTTTTGCTGTCACTTTACCTCAAACACTCACACTGTACACTTTAATAGTTTAATTGAAACATTAGTGTAATTTTTTTAATCTGTGTAGTGAATATTTAGAAATCACAGCAAATTGAAGACTGGAAAAAAATAACTTTGTCTTTACCAATATTCTGCTGTCCAGCGAACGCTGATGTGGTCTTCTGCTGTTGTAAGGTTTAACATATTGTGTATTCTGAGGTGTTTTTTTGGCCACTAGAGCTGGATTGTTGAGCCTTACAGGACCATGGTGCATTATGCTGCATATTTCTTTAATATGTAACCAATATAAATATATAAGCCACAATTTATGATATTTGGCAGTGGCCCTTATCCAGAATTAGTTAAATTTATTTCATTCATACCACTGAGCAGCTGTGGGGTTAAGGGCCTTCTTCTGGGGCCCAGGAGTGGATCCAAACTTTAATGCTATATATATATATATATATATATATATATATATATATATATATATATATATATATATATATATATATATAGTGAGGAAAATAAGTATTTGAACACTGCAATTTTGCAAGTTCTCCCACTTAAAAATCATGGAGGGGTCTAAAATTGTCATCGTAGGTGCATGTCCACTGTGAGAGACATAATCTAAAAAAAAAATCCAGAAATCACAATATATGATTTTTTAACTATTTATTTGTATGATACAGCTGCAAATAAGTATTTGAACACCTGAGAAAGTCAATGTTAATATTTGGTACAGTAGCCTTTGTTTGCAATTACAGAGGTCAAACGTTTCCTGTAGTTTTTCACCAGGTTTGCACACACTGCAGGAGGGATTTTGCACATCCTGTGTGGGATCCTCCGCACAGATCTTCTCTAGATCAGTCAGGTTTCTGGCCTGTCGCTGAGAAACACAGAGTTTGAGCTCCCTCCAAAGATTTTCTATTGGGTTTAGGTCTGGAGACTGGCTAGGCCACACCAGAACCTTGATATGCTTCTTACAGAGCCACTCCTTGGTTATTCTGGCTGTGTGCTTCGGGTAATCGTCATGTTGGAAGACCCAGCCTCGACCCATCTTCAATGCTCTAACTAAGGGAAGGAGGTTGTTCCCCAAAATCTCGCAATGCATGGCCCCGGTCATCCTCTCCTTAATACAGTGCAGTCGCCCTGTCCCATGTGCAGAAAAACACCCCTAAAGCATTATGCTACCACCCCCATGCTTCACAGTAGGGATGGTGTTCTTGGGATGGTACTCATCATTCTTCTTCCTCCAAATACGTTTAGTGGAATTATGACCCAAAAGTTCTATTTTGGTCTCATCTGAGCACATGACTTTCTCCCATGACTCCTCTGGATCATCCAAATGGTCATTGGCAAACTTAAGACGTGCCTGGACATGTGCTGGTTTAAGCAGGGAAACCTTCCGTGCCATGCATGATTTCAAACCATGACATCTTAGTGTATTACCAACAGTAACCTTGGAAACGGTGGTCCAAGCTCTTTTCAGGTCATTGACCAGCACCGTGTAGTTCTGGGCTGATTTCTCACCTTTCTTAGGATCATTGAGACCCCACGAGGTGAGATCTTGCATGGAGCCCCAGTCTGAGGGAGATTGAGAGTCATGTTTAGCTTCTTTCATTTTCTAATGATTGCTCCAACAGTGGACCTTTTTTCGGTTCAGGTCCGGTGACTGTGGAGGCCAGGTCATCTGGCGCAGCAACCCACCACTCTCCTTCTTGGTCAAATAGCCCTTGATGCCTTCAGTGTGACAGTCATAGTCATGAAAATAAAGAAAACTCTTTGAATGAAAAACTGTGTTCAAAACTTTGGTCTGTACTGTATGTATATATAAATATACACATATAAAACTTCAATATTGATAAAAGTATTGGGACACCTGACCTTTCCTTCCATATGTGTTTTTTTCTCCAAATTGTTACCACAAAGTTGGAGGCACACAATTTTATAGGGTCTTTGGATGCGGTATAAAAAATGTTTGCGTTTACTTGAACTTGTAAACCCAAACCTGTTCCGCAATAGCAATGCCCTTGTGACAAATTAAGCTCCATTAAGATATGCTTTACATCGTTTGGAGTGGAAGATCTCACAAAGCACTGCATGAGTTGTAAATACATTCAAAGTGAACAGTCCTTGGGACTAGCAGCAAGAGGTGACAAAACTTGAAGTGATTCTGGTTCCGGAGGTAGAGGTTTGAATAGGGGTTGAGAGAGGAGTAGGGTGATTGGAGTTGAGGGCTCTTATAGCCTGGGGGAAGAAGCTATTGAGTAGTCTGGCAAAGCAGGTTTAGATGCTCCGGTACCATCTCCCTAATGGCAGAAGCTAAAAGAGAAGTTGAGAGGGGTGGGTAAAGCATACTTTATGACACTGGAGGCTTTGCTTGAGAATAGTGAAAGGAAAATACCCAGGATGGAGGAAATGGATGATCTTAGCAGCTGTATTCACTGCAGATTCAAGGATCTTGTGTAGGGATGGATGATATAAATAGTTTTCTTTTTGAGCCGATACCTGGTTCTTTCAAAATTGATATCGATACTGATACCGATACTACTATTAAATATAAATAAAATGTTTCAATAAAAATCTTACACTTAAAACAAATGTCCAGTTGAAATATTTATACTCATATGCAGGGTAATATTCTGCTCCACATTAAATATTGTAATATCTGAAACAATCTGTTTGGTATAAAGTATAGCTCTCTGAACCGATTCTGCAGAAGAAAAAAACTCTGCCTCAAGCCAGAAGATGGGGGTCGTGTCTGTGTTACCTCCTCTGCTATCCTCAGCTCTACTCTTTCATGTATAGTGTTTTACTTTTAGATGCTTTGTCATATTTGTGGTATTGCCACAGTCACATATTGTTTTTTTTTACACATCACATGAAGCTTCATCATTGTTAATTGGAGTGAAATAACTCCAATTTCTTTTTCTTTCAGCCATGATCTCAGCCATGCACTCAAATCCGCTTTTAAACCTGCGCTGAGTGTGCTTTGACTGAGTGAGCGAACACTGTCATGATAAGTGGTGGCACAGCGGAAGAAGATATAGTTCCAATTGACATTCCTATTTAAGTATTATAAATATTTATATACTATATCGAATATAAATATTATTAAAATATTCTAAACTAAAAAAAGACAGTAATGCAGGTGGCCAGAACAGTCTCAGTGGTGCCCCCAGTAAAATGTGGTGAGGATTGGTAGAGACAGATTTTCTCCTTTCAGCCAGTGCAAGGAAGTGGAGCCACTGTAGGGCCTTCTTGAAGAATGATATACTGTTGGTGATCCAGGAGAGATCTTTGGAGAATTTGGTGCTGCTCACTCTTTCCATAGTCAGGCTTTTCATGTTCAGTGGGACCTCTGAATTCCATTACAGCCTCCGCTGTCTTGTGCTCATTCTTTAGCCTTCTTGTCATCCTAAACTAGTCCGGCTTCTGCTTTGAAGTCATTACCAACGGATACGTGTAGCTTTCTATAATCATGTCACAAGGTTACAAAGACAAGAGCAAGACAACAAGCGTGTTCCATTTTTATTGCGTGTGGTCATTCACTAAGCTAAATAGCCAATCGGAGATCTCCTTCTTTCGTTCTCTTTCTCCGTCACTTATTCGACATAGAGAAAAGGCAGAAAAACAGCTGATGTGGTCCAACCAGCGCCAACAGTGCTGCAAAAAACTAAAGCAAACCCGGCTTTAAGTTCTTATCATTCACACTTAATCTTGCCTTATATATTTCATATGATGCTACTTTTGGAGAGAGAATGAGAATAACATTTGGAGAGAGACTGAGAGTAACTTTTTGGAACCTTATTGTAAGTGATCCTATACCCAGCTGTAGTTTAGGTTACAGGTAGTGATTTCTAAATATCGGCATCCGCATCAGCTTGAGAAAAACCCATATCATTCGACCTCTACACAGAACTGCTTGCGATGTTTTTTGTTTTTCACCTCATTCCATGTAAACTCTAGAGACAGCTGTGTGTGAAAATCCCAGGAGAGCAGCAGCCCATCTGGTACCCACAGCCATGCCAAGTCAATAAGATCACATTTTTCCTAATTCGGATGTCTGATGTAAACACATGATTGCCACAAGATTGGCTGATTGGATTGCAAAATCGTAAAAATTCGCAACCGGATTAAGGCCGAGTATATCGGTCCTGTTCAAAACAAATCCATCCACACTGCACTGGCTCATATGATGAGATGTTTTTTTTTTTTTTTCCACATCTGACACAACAGTTAACAGTAACTACAATACAAAAAAATAATAAATGAAATAAAATCATATCAATTGTAGGCTTTAATCATCGTTGATTAGAGGTTTAGAGGTTAGTGTTTTCTTTTCATTGAGTGTACAAATGTGTTGCTGAAAGTTGGATGATGTCATTATTTATTTTGGGGGATTATGAGATTATGAAGAGTGTGTGATCGTTATCTGGTGCACAATTATTACATTTTGATGTAGAGCTTCCTCTTAGTGGGTCTTTTTAACACTCACACAGACAGACACAATGCAATTTTTTTGCTACATTCTAAATGTATGTTTTATATATGTTTTTTTGTTTGTTATTTTATTTTGGGAGCACTGAAGTCAAGTCATTTGGTCTCCACAAGATACCTACCCCCACACCCCTTTTTGTAAAATTCAGTCTTTCAAATATCCTAACATATTCACAAGTTAGATCTAAACAACAGGCAGATGCAGGAAATACGCAAAATTCTACATATGCTCGCACGGATACGTGTAGGTACCCGTGCAAATGAATCTACACACACGACCACACAGATTAGTTTAATTCCGACGACAATAATTAGGCAATAACACACAGCTGTTACACTCACCGAAGTAGTGAAGGATAATAATAACACATATGTTTTTAGAATTTTAAGAAATTGAACAGATTTTCTTTTTCTTTTTTTTCACACAGACATACCATATAGTAGATTATCTCAATAGTAATTTATATCATAATATGCTTACATTTTATATAAGTATAAGTATATATCAGCTGAGCATATGCAGGTCTTTTCAGTGGATATGCACAAAACAGCACTTAAAGATTGTATCCTTGATTTATTGGTCTCATTTATTTGTGTGAAATGAGAAAGATTTATAAAAGATACAGAGAATTAACAAATACTCTGTAATATTAATGTAATTGGAAAGCAGCAGAATAAATGTTTTTTTCTAAGTGTTTGTGTGTGTGTGTGTGTGTGTGTGTGTGTGTGTGTGTGTGTGTGTGTGTGTGTGTGTTAGCGTCCATTAGATGTATAAAATCATATGTTGTGTTTAATTGCTCTGTGTCTATCAGACTGGGAGGGGGGAATCTGTTTATAGGCCAGCGGTGTTGTCTCTTAGTCAGGCAGTGACCCAAATCAGAGAATATGAAAAACAAAAAACAGAGGAAATGAGAGAATAAGGGATAAAAGACATGAAGGGAGGGGCAGAAGGGTGCAAGTATAAGATGACATTTACTGAACAGAGGAAGGAATGAATTCATGATCCAGATATAAATATCCAGTCTAATTATTCCTTCTTCCCCAGTTTCTATACCTCACATGCACAAACTGCAACTCAAATTCTAGTTTATACACAGATACACAGACACACACCCAAACACAGCTTCTTTTCTTGTCTGTCAATTTTATATAATACATTCTCCCTAATAATATTTCAGACCATCAATCGCAGAAGCGTCATTTTGGATAAATTAACATCAATGCATTAGGTTCTGTACAATTGAATCAAATTAAATTTGAACTCTTTCTAACACTCATTGTTCAGTTTAGCACTTTTCAACATGTAGTATATCTTTTACTCATTGATACACCATACAGTGTCAGTCTATTCACCTCTGTACAATTAAAAGCAATTCATTGCAACATGACTTCTAACCTGCTTACATATATGGTACTGTATTGTAGCAGGTAATTACTAATCCTTTTACAATAAATTTCTTTCAGGAACAATATACAGTTAAAAAAATAAAATATAATCTACTACATATGTTCACATATGTTCATTTGGCTGCCACATTCATTCAATATGACTTAGAACCAAAGCAGGATGCAGCTGAGGTGAGTTGAAGGTTAAGGCTCTTGCTCAAGGACTCAAGCATAGCAGCTTGGCAGTTCTGGGATTTGAACTAATTTTTTTTGCAATCTGTAGCCCAAAGACTTAACCGTGCCCACCTTTGTGGTTGAATTAACTTGCACTAAATGACAATTTTCCTTTCTCACCTCTAATTTAAGCTTGTACTGTATATCCCATTATACATTGCATTTACTGATATTGTTCTGGTAATAAAAATCAAAGTACTGTTTTACTTGCATCATTTACAGTACAATTCTCTACAATATTAATTGTAAATGTTAATAAAAATGCAATTGTAATTCTTTCCAGTCTACTGTCTGGTTTTTTTTTTTTTTTTTTGCAGATTATATACAGTGCTGCAGCCCGGGTTCGATCTCCGGTCAGGGAATCAACCCCAGCCATTAGGGTTACACAAGCCTTAGTGCCGGTTCCAAGCCCAGATAAATGGGGAGGGTTGCATTAGGAAGGGCATCCAGCGTAAAAACATGCCAAATCAAACATGCGGATGGTCCGCCGTGGCGACCCCTAATGGGAGAAGCCGAAAGAAAGTTTTTTTATATACAGTACTAAAACCTTAAATGTAAAAACAAAACTTTCTATGCAGTTCCTTGCTTATTATACTTATTGTTCTTGCTGCTGCTTTCATGGCTTTCCACAACACATCTCTCTAGGGACTGCGGAGGTTTCTCATACCATCCTTATCACTAGTCTGAGAGCATTTTGTCTTGCAAAACACATGAATCCAAGGGCAATTACATGTGGTTCCATGAAGTTTACACCAGCAAATATTTCCAAACAAGGATGGCAGAGATGTTTAAGGCCTTTGCTCTATAGTTCAGTAGCTGAGTACATTGGGAAGCCCCTTAACTGTCACTATGACTGTACTATATATATAAATATACATATTTTAGTAATATTTGTGATTTTGTGGACAAATGTGAATTGAATTGAATAACATCAATAATTGTCTCAGCACACTCATATGATCTTTCCACAGTACACACATTTTAGGGTTTAAGTGTGGTGTATACAGACTTACATCACCACTGCAGTCAACACTGCACAGTGTGTCCTGCTGTAAGTGATGTCTACATCATCGTGATGAATGGTGGATTTATGTACTATTTAGTGGGTTTAGATTAAGTCATTTCCTCCTTGCTTTCCTTACTCATGGCAGGTGAGAACACAGCAAGAAAATCTTGGATACATTCTTGGGTCAAATCCCAGTAACCCTGTTGAGAATTCAACCTGATTTGACCCAGATACAAGAAGAACTCAGTGACAGATTTTCATGAGTTTCAGCCTGTGCCTTTTTCATATACCCCTTAGCAAATGTTTCTTTTTATAGTGTGCTAATTTACAAGCAGAAAATGGCACTTGCCAGCCAGTTCTGGCATTTAATCCACTGCATCCAAAGACATCCTTTGTATGCTTCCTACTGTGTAGTAACAGTATGGTGAGAACCACATATGGCTGGAAAAATCCAGTGCCCCAATGCTTGTGCCTATATATTTGAGCTAATATAAAATAAGAATTACATTGTATACTATTTTCTATAGGGGGAAGAATTAGATTAACCAGAATGTTGCTATTTTTATGCAAGTAAACACATTATCTAGTTTTGATAGCAAGTTAATTGACTGTAGGTTAATTATGATATAGTTTAATGAGTCATTACTTTTTCAATGATGAGTAAAAATGGGCAAAGAAACATTTTAAATGGCTTTTATAAACTTTTAATAAAATTTTATAATGATGCACAGTCTTATAAGCCAAGAGTTATCTTATATATTGTAAAATTCAAATATATCAAATTGAGCTTTAATGTTATACTACAGCAGCTTATCAATGTCCCAAATTGCAACTATTTAATAAGCCAAATACAATTTAGAATTCTCTGAAATTAAATTGAACTGTAGAAAACATTAAATATTTTCCAGGCTTATTTTGTGTATAATCTTTTATGTGTTTTGTAACACTGGTAATGGTATTTAACCAAGTTATGTATATTGTAGATGATTTCATACTTGCATATAGTTTTTATGCATAGAACATTCACAACACACCTTCAAAACTGTGATGAGGTCACATTTGCAATATTAATCTTGCTAGCAGGCTAAAATTGGGCTAATCACTACAGTATGCAAATAATTTGCTAGGAAGTTAATCATTTAAATAATTATTGTATTGTAAATTTAAACCAGACATCAGGTTAACTTATTTCCAACATGAAAAAAAAAGATACATTAGAAATATAGATGCAGTCGGATTTAGCATGAGAGATAGTGGAAACATGAGAGATAGTGGAAACATGAGAGATAGTGGAAACATGAGAGATAGTGGACGGCAGTGAGTGATGTCTCTCTAAAATTGTGTATTTCAAGGGACCTTATACTCTACAGTATGTTACTTATTTACTTGCCCTTTCTTCAAAGTTAAGTGGAGGAAATTAGGGGGACAAATGAACTGATGATGAAGTGTATGGAGAGACAGGAGAGAAAACACTGCATTTTGTTCTAATGCAATTAGAAAAATAACACAGTTCACTCGTAGTGCACCTAGCATCTGGGTTCCGAAATCAAGTGTGCACAAAAAGTTTAGGAAAAAACATCACAATTTTTTAAAGCAACAACCCATAAAAATGTTGCTTCCCAGGTGGTTTTCTTACTTTTACTAGAAATTGACTGAAACAGTCAGCGAGTTTAGCTAAAAATGGAGCTCATACAAATCATTATATCATTCATTCATCTACAGCAATTTTTTTATTCTTTTCGCAGTCCTGATGGATCCACTGACAATCCTGTGAACCCTTTACACACGCACCCTTGAGAATGAGAATGAGAATGAGAATGAAAATGAGAAGTGAGAAATGAAAATTCGAATGCACCCTTGAAACAATACACACACCTTCCTAAATGCTAGGGGCATTTTAACAGTCTGCCCACATGCAGGTAGGAGGAAAGTGGAGACCCCAGATGATTTGGTAAGAGTACATTGTAATTAAAAGGTGTACAACCACTTTGATTTGATGTGACAAATACATCTTTTGACATTTGATCAGTTTTATACTTCAATTAGCAGCCCAAGGCTGTGGATTTGTAAGTAACAAAATGATTCATTGACTTTGTAGCAGTGTGAAGAAGTCATTACTAAATGGAGATTCTTATTCTTTTACGCTGGCAGACACCCTTATCCAGAGCGACTCACAACTGAGCAGTAGAGGGTTAAGGGCCTTGCTCAAGGGCCCAGCAGTGGCAGCTTGGTGGTGCTGGGATTTTTTAACTAGTCACCTTCTAATCCACAGTCCAATGGATTTTCGACTGAGCTACCTCCATCTTATACACTGATCAGCCATGACATAAAAACACTGACAGGTGAAGTGAATGACATTGATTATGTTGTTATAGTGTCACCTATCAAATTAGAAAATATCAGCTAGTAAATAAAGAGCTGGTTCTTCCAGTTGGTGTGTTGGAAGCAGAAACAATTGGCAATTGACGTTGACAAGAGCCAAATTGTGATGGCCATATAACTGGGTCAGAGCATCTCCAAAACAGCTAGATACTACAGTCATACCACAGTCCATACACGGAGCAGTCAGAAATGTTTTGGTGGAGGTTTTGATGGCTGAGTGGGGTCTACATACATACATACATGCATGTCTGTGATTGTGCAACACGGGACCATTTGCTTTGGCTTTGAAAAATGACATTCAAGTGCTTTCCAAATGGCTGTTTTGGAAGGACACTTTGAGGACACTTAGCCATTCTCACTGTGAAGGGTGTAGCCTACAGACGAAGTAGGGCATAGTCATGATCACTTCAGAATTGGCCGTAGTGAGACAGACAGTGAAGGAAGTGACAGCTGTTGAATGAAGCACTGATCTGATTAAAATCTGTCCATTGCTGTTCAACATCCCCAACCCCCACAAACCTCGTTCTCTCCTTTCACTCTCTCTATCGCGCCTTCTGCTGAGAGATATTTCTATTGGATCTATTCCTGCGTGAGCTCAGTGGTAGTGTCATGCTGCCAATATATCTCAGCTGCATACTACTCGAGCTTCGACATGTCATTCACCGAGCTCTAAGACAGAATATAGTGATGCCGTGCTGCATTTAAGATGCCGTTCCTAAAGGGTACATGACAACACATACCATTTGTTCTGTTTAGGAAAGTATTTATTTCGCAAGTGGCAAGTTTTGACTTCAGCCAATTCTGCGAAATGTTGACCAGCGAATTCATGACGTGCAACTTTTCCTTTTAACGAGAAATGCTCATAAAAATATGTTGCTGTTCCATACTAAAAGGAAAAGGGTTCCAATCTACAAATCTAGAAGTTTAAACACTTAACAGTAAGGTTCATGAGGAAAACTTTTCATTTAACAACTAATGCATATCACAAATCACTCCTGCTATCACTCTTTTGCACCACTCCACCCTGCCTGCACTCCTTTCTTCACTTCTCTAACACACTCTCTATTACTTTGCACTGTTGACCCCAGGTACCTGAACTCTTCCACCTTCTCCACCTCTTCTCCCTGCAACTGCACCACTCCACTGCCCTCCCTCTCATTCACACACATGTACTCTGTCTTCCTCCTACTGAGGGAAATTAATAATAGATATAAATGTAACGAAAATTTATCATACAGAATATACACTTGTTTATTAGAGTGTTATGTAAATGTTATAAAAGTTATAAAGCAGCACCAGCAGTTTTTTTTAGGGTTCTCCGGATTCCTTCCAAATCCAAAAATATGCTGATAAATATATTCTTAATTTTATTGTAATTAATTATATATTAATTATATATTCTTAATTATATATTCTTAATTTCCCATAGTTGTGAATAAGTGTGTGAATGTGTGTGGACATGGTGCCCTACAGTCAACTAGCATCCCATCCACAATGGATTTCCGCTTTACGCCTCGTGAACACCTGGGATCCTGACTAGGATAAAGTCAAAACAAATGTATGGGAGGGAACAAAAAACTATTTCAGAGTAAATGATTCACAATAGAATAGAATAGAATAGAATAGAATAGAATAGAATAGAATAGAATAGAATAGAATAGAATAGAATAGAATAGCCTTTATTGGTCACATACACGTGAAGTTCTTACTTCGCTTATCCCAGCTTGCTTGAAAGCGCGCAGGGTCTTCCATGGTCTGTGACAATAAATTGTCACAAAACAACCATTTGGAAATTAAAGACCTAATGGCTCAGTTTATTTTTTTCTCAGTTACGAGGCAACCCACACACGGCTCACAGTCAACCTTTGAAAGCACTCCACATGAAAGCATTCCAATTTATAATCGGCTTTTCCAGTGAACGGTAAAACACAGGGCGCACACACACACACACACACACACACACACACACACACACACACACACACACACATACACACACACACACACACACACAGACATATTTTTCATATATCGTATCATTGAATGGTTTTGTGAGCCACCATAGCAGTGAAAAATAGCTTTCCTTGTAAACCACACACACCATCATCATGTTGCCATTACATGCATTTGCCCCGCCTTTCTCCACCTCCCCCTTAGCCCCTTCCTCCGTCCACCTCTCACGCTGTCAGTGCTGTCCACAGCACTTAAAACCACATCAGTACGGTTAACACTTCCCCCTACAACCCTGCTTCTGCATGTCTACCCTTCGATGGCAACCACAAAGACTGAGATCATTCTCCTGGGCATCCTCTGACCCTATTCATTTCTCTCCATCCATTCCTCTTCACTTTTCAAAAGATGTCAGTTTTGCTTGTAGCGATTACAGCGTGTATTCTCTCTCTCTCTCTCTCTCTCTCTCTCTCTCTCTCTCTCTCTCTCTCTTCCCCCCACTTTCATGCTACACTTGATTTCTCTCTCTCGCTTGCTTTTCTTTTGTCTCGGTGCAAAGAAAGGCCTTCTGAGAATGATTGACAGGTTAACAGTCCCCAAAGCAGACAAAAAGAGAGAGAGAGAGAGAGAGAGAGAGAGAGAGAGAGAGAGAGAGAGAGAGAGAGAGAGAGAGAGAGAGAGCGAGAGAGAGAGAGAGAGGGAAAGAGAGAGGTAAAGATTGCGCTCTGGTGTTCAAGATGAGATATTGCACAACATTAAATATTTTCTACTAAAAAAATATTTTATGATTATTTTTAATGGTGCCTTATATTTAATATAGTTTTAAATTTCTAATACATTACAAAATACCACAGAAGCTGAAAGGATTTTGGTTCTTCAAGATATCTGCACTTGCAAATTGCAAATGAATAAAGGAAAAGTCTTTTTTGAAACAGGAAATGTCTGTATATTGAAATACTTGTGTATGTAAAATATTAAGTGTATCTGGTGAAAATTAGTAAACTGGATATGTATTTTTCCTATTTATTTGACATTCATTGCCGTCACAGGGACCATTACCAGTGCGGTTAAAGTCATGCAACGACATCAAGCATAAGTAATAATTATGATATTTCATTGCTCCTGGAAACTTTCCTCACTCAACATTTTGAATGAGAACTACAACTCCAGTGCAGTAATGGAGACAAAAACTCCAAAGTTACACTTCAAGTTCCATAATGCAACAAAGCTCTACAATGCAGTAGCATTGATTTGCCACAAATATTAGCCATTATTGAGCTACAAGATAACTATAACTTTCCATAAACACATAAATGTATACACTGATCAGGCCTAACATTATGACCACCTGCCTAATATTGTGTCGGCCCCCTTTTGCTGCCAATTTATAACAATTCCACTATTGTTGGGGTTTGCAGTGATAGGCGCTGAAATGTTCATGCAACCTGTGGTCCTAAACCATTGTAGTAGACTGCTAATATTAATGACATTATTATTATACAAATACTTTCATTGTAATTAATAGAATTTTCAGGTACTACACCGGCACCAACTGGAGTAAAATATATAAAAACCGACTAGGCTGCTAAATTAGCTCATACTTGAAGAAACGAAAGTAATATTTTATATGAACTGTATGTATGCATGCTTGATTGCACTGCATGATACCCTTCATGTACAGTACATAGTATCTGTTTCTCTTCTAGTAACACTTGAGGAATGAAGAAAAATCTTGCCACCTGAACAGAATGAGCAATGGAGGTGTGGAACATTGGCAATACAAACTGGCATGAAGTCAATATGCGTGCACACACACACACACGCAGAGAAAGTTGCCAGTTCTGCATGCCAGGGTGTGTTCTCTTTATTACGGCCACCTGAGCAACTCAGTGTCTCTGAAGATAAGACACTAATGCACTAAATAAGACCCTCATCTCTCTGTCCACCTGCACTTCCTGTGAGACACTTACTCCAGCACAAATCTGCTAATCTTAATTTATTTCCGAGTCTAATTTATAGTCTGTTTTTGTCACAAACAGTTTCCAGCTAGCTCGAACATACTTTCATACGGTTTTTTTTATGAGATAAATACAATAATACAAACCACATTCAGCAAAAATGTAACAGACCAGTTCTTCTTCTATTACTAGTTTTTAAACAGATGATGGACTACCGAGCAATGAAACAAAACCTGCTACTGTGGGTGAAGCCTGAGACATATATCCAATAATTCATATCTATAGATCAGTAGTGACAAATCACCATCAGTTTCTGCCTAATCAATAGTATACACACAACTCTAACACACAAATAACATAATCTTTATGCAGTGTCTACATTCGCACTTTGTTTAAGTGGCTGTAACAAAAAGATGACAATATCTTAAATCTAATTAAAGCAAATTAAGATAAATGAACAGGTACAATAAGAACTTGGATTTGACCAATATTATCACTATGGTGTAGAAAGAAACCAATTACATACACCAACTGTTCCTCAGTTCATATAGGAACAATCTTTTTTTGTACACCAACTTCTGTTTTATAAGCTATGGTGCTTTTATTCTTTTCATTATCATGTGTTTCTCTCATGCATGAAATACATTGTTTTTCTGGTCCACAGCCAAGTCAGTATATTCAAAGAAGCGCTAATGGGTGATTAGAATCAGCACACTCGAAGCAGTTATGAGCACAACATATTTTGTTCTTGAGGCATGTTTTGTCAAGAGTGATAAATGTGTTTAAAAAAGAAAAACCCCAGATAGCCAAGAGTTGAGGGTCATAAATCAGCCATACATGAATTACATGCTACTTTTTTGGAAAATATTGAGGAATACGGGTGTTCCTCAACATATACCTGAAGAGAGTATTTCAAGACTGTGTTTTTGGGTACGTCATGGAACTGCCAGGCTTTATTTCTGCTGAATGTAATTTTCTTCTTTAACACCACAACCCTCTATTCTGAACTTGGTTATTGGATTTGTTGCTGCAGATAATTATTGTCCACGACAAATCAGGACGAATTCTTTGTACATACAGGTACATTGTTTATTACTAACACATACACAATTTCTAACGGTTTGTGAACACTTGACCATCAATCCCACACGCTTTGCCAAAAATTCCTTGCCAATGCTAAGTGTAGTTAATATGGCAACGCTAGTTGCCATATTGCCAAAAATTCCTTGCCAATGCTAAGTGTAGTTAATATGGCAACGCTAGTTGAGGGGTCTGTGTACAAGAATGCAAGGAGTGATGAGGTAAAGAAAAAAAAAAGTAATGCACTCAAATATTATTGAACTTTTTATTCATCACCCTTTGAAATGTGTGCCAAATGTTTGATAATTTAGCTGTTCCTACATGGGGTGGAAAACAGTGAGGCAAGAGATAATCAGTGTTATTCATAATTTATGGTATATATGGTCAATGTTATGACTGTTCGGTGTATTTACAAGTACAGAAGGGAAATTTTCACAGCATAAGCAGCCATGTTGATTTGATATCACTACATAAATGGGAAGGAAATGGTAGTTGAAAAGGAAAAGTTAAAATTTCTACTGTTGTCCAAATAGTGTATTCAAATCAGTGAGTGAAATAAAACCCAAAATGACCTGAATTAAGATATTTGTGGGTATTAATTAAAAAAAAAAGTGTGAAAAGCAAGCTTCAATATTTACATCAGGAAATTATATACATTTAGGAACATTCTATAATTTACATTTTGCTAAATTTACTGAATATGTGGATGATTTTTAGTTGTGGAATGAATAAACATCATTCGATGCAGGAGTGTAAAGTTGACAGACATACAATCGTTGCTGTTACATGGTTTATTAATGCTGAAGCTTCATTAATGTTAACCAACTCATTATATAAAATCAGTTAATAAAGGATGAATACAAAGCAATATTGAACCCCGATTCTGTAATGAACAACCGAAACAGTTGAACAGTGTGTGTGAGTTTAGATCACATACACAATACAACTGACAAGACCAATCACCAAGAAGTAGAAAACAGTGCCAGGAGCTATGAAATAGCAGCAGCACATCTGAAATGAAATGAAAGCTTTGAAAAAGAACATCTGAAAGAATGTGACAGTGCATTCCATCAGCTGTCTTTTTCTTCTCCATTAAGAAGTAATTAGGAGCAAAAAGATGCAACTTGTCATGTTACTGAGAAACCACAAAGCATAAAGCTCTCAGTCCTGAAGATTATCTTGTTGCGGAAAAAAACTTACTGACTGCTACAAAGCACTGACACTGGAGACTCCTTCCATTAATAATAAATACAATTCTATATACAGAAAACTGCACTATATACAAGAGATTTAGGAATTTCTTTATTGTTACACTTAAAGTCTGTAGAACGTCTGCTACACGAGTCCCTGTGAAAGAACTGTTACTATACAAATGAGAACGAGTGCACGAGTAAAACAAGCACGAAATGCGCCATAGTATAAAGGAAATACGTAACAATGACAAAATTTAGTCCTGATGCAATATTTATCACAGCATAAAATCATGTGTTGTGGATGTTAGGTGAATTCTGGACAAAATTTCTGATAGAACCTCCATTTTTTTTAGTTTAAAGAGTAATTAGAAGAATTTTTTAGTACCAGCTCAAATATTATAGTAATAAATGAGTGTAATTGTTTAATTGTTTAATACTTCTTGGTGTGTTTTATGGTGACGATGAAAGATTTGTAGCGAATGTAAAAAATAAAATTCTAGTTAGCGTTTATTCATCTCAGGCCCGTTTCTATTCAATGTAATATGGATTGTTCCTTTCAGCATATTGGAGGAGTCAGGAGCTATAGCTGTGGAATCGGCGGCAGGTTTAGAGAATCCAAGGCGCTGTGGTAAAGTTCCCTCAAAGCCTTCAGCAGTAACAAGCGGCAAAACATCTGATTGAAAAGATGAGGTAACGGTTCCTACGTAGTGGGACAAAAGGACAGGGGCAGAAACAGATGAGATTATTAAAAAATTAAAGACAAAGCAGATAGAAAGTGGCGTGAAGTGCGTAAGAAGTGATGAGAAAATAAAGAGAGAAAAAGGGTGACGCAAGAAAGAGTAGGAGGGTTAATGTCACTGAACTCCTTGTAAACTCTTTAAATTACATTAATGTTTTCATGCTGCCAACACAGACTAAAAGACAAACACACACACACATCTTACCCCAAGTACATGCACTCTGTTATAATATGAACTAAAGTCTTTACTGAGAGACACCAGGAATCTGCAGACCTGCACAAAAAGAAAACAGAAAAATCTGAACAATCCTGACAGTTAATGGATATTCAGTACCGACCTAACATTTCTATCTAAAAACGTACAAATTATATATAAGTAAATAGAATACAAAATATTATATACGCAGACATCAGCAAAAACAAACCTGCTCTGTTCTTAAATTAACTCTTGCTCCCGCCCCTTCCAGCTCCAGCGCCTGTCCTGATTGGTCCAGAAGCTCAGAGAATGGAATGAGGTAATTGAAAAGAAGAATCCATTCCCCCTAGTGGAGAGAAAACCTTTACTGTAAAGCCTGCCAGGATGTAATGAGTCCTAAAATGATCTATTTAGAATTGTGTATAAAACCAGTGGCATGCTGAATTACCTCTTCTTTTAAAGAGGAAAAATCCAACTCAGAGCCTGCAGGGATTTCGGGGTAGATGCCTGCAGAAC
This sequence comes from Silurus aristotelis, assembly GCF_946808225.1. Taxonomy (NCBI): domain Eukaryota; kingdom Metazoa; phylum Chordata; class Actinopteri; order Siluriformes; family Siluridae; genus Silurus; species Silurus aristotelis. Next base: position 8,216,426 of record NC_139584.1, read on the forward strand.
AGAAGAGTTAATACTGAAAAGCTGGAGGGAAGAACGATCACTAGAGGCAGCGCTGCACTGTGTATTCTTATGAGAAACATAGGAATAAGAAAATGATTTGAGCTTGCTGCATATAATTGACCTTTTTTTTTTTTAATTCAGCACAAGTATGTGCTCACTATAGGGTGGAATTATTATGCAATAATATTTATGAACAATTTGAGATTTAGCAACAGAAAAATGTGACTATAGAAAAAAATAGTACCCGGCAAAAAATAAATAAAAAATCTCTCTGCATATATACTTTTTTAAATAAATGCACTTGAAAACAAATGCAAATTGAATGATTTCCATTCCTCTGTGTACCTCACCTTGCTCTACCCCTTTTTCATAGCTGCTGAACAGTGTGTGTAGTCTCGCACAGTTATACATAACAAAGACTCCTCCCCTAGGACCCTTTGTGGACACGCCCACTTCATGCTGGACATCGAGAGTCACCTGTTAAGACAAAAGAGTTCATTCAGTCATCTGCTACAATGACCTTGAATAGAAACATACAACAAACAAATGCTCACACATACATACTTATAGATCATGTAATACTGCTACTGCATGCAGACATGCATATGTGATCAAACACACACTCACTGGGCTCGTGTGTGCTGTGGATAGCAGCTCAAACCGCACTGTGGCACAAGTCATCACTCTGATGATGTCATCCCAAGTCTGTCCTACAAGGTCACCAGAATAAACTGTTACTTTCACACGCATGTTGCACTAATGCACAATGCTCCCACAACTCACTTTGTGTCTTTGCAGAAAGTGTACGTGTACCATTACACCTATTTGTGAGTTAGGTCACTGATTAACTCATGATAGGTGTTAGTCAGTATTTTAAATGACACACACACACACACACACACACTTACCTTCCACTTGCTCTCCATATTTAATTTCTGAAGCTTCCTTCATCTGAGCTCTTCTTAATCTGAAGGAAATTTGAATGCAGGCAAACACAAATTGATTGATACTACAATCATTGAAATTTATTTTATTCTCATTTTTCTACATTCGGTACCTGATAACGAATTGAAAACTGGATTCTATAAATGTATTTAATTTTCTTTTATAAAAAAAACCCTAAAATAAGTATTCAGCTTCTTTGCAACAACACTTGAAAATTAGCTCAGGTGCCTCCCAAATCTCGTGATCGTTGCTGAGATGTTTCTACACCTTGAAGCTTGATGGAAGCCTCTTCTCAGTTCAAACCCAATGAAAGCCTGCTGTTTGCCAGCAGGCACCTGAAGGAATCTCAATCTCCAAGTGGACTTCAATGGGTTCTGCACTGAGGAAAACCTTCCATCTAGACACTCTGCCATACAACCCAGATCGATGGAGGGATGCAGTGATGGTTGTCTCTCTGAAACTTTGTCCCATCTCCAGTGGATCTCTAAAGCTCAGTGAGTATTGGGTCCTTGGTCACCTCCCTCCCAAATCCCTTTTCCCCGCTTGCTCAGTTTACCCAGGCCACCAACTTCTGGAAGAGTTGTGGTTGTGCCTCTTCCATGGAACGTCTTCCATTTGTAAATTATTGAGACCATTGTGCTCTTGGGATTCTTCAGTGCAATAGTCATTTTTATGTAGCCATTATCTGTGCCTTGCAACATTCCTGTCTCAGAGCTCTTCAGGCAGTTCCTTTAACCGCATTGCTGGGTTTTTGTTCTGATATTCATTGTCACCTGTGAGGCCTTCTATAGAGAGGTGTGTGCCTTTGTAAATCATGCCTGACAATTAACATTTCCACAGGCAGAGTCCAGTCAAGGTGTAGATAAATCACAGCAACTATCAGGAGAAATAGGGGGCACCTTCATGTGTTTTTCAAGGAGTCTGAATACTTGTGTACATGTGATATTTCAGTTATTTCAGCACTGTATATATATGGCCTAAAGTATGGACATCCCTCCTAATTATAAGTCCAGGTGTTTCAGCCACACCCATGTGCATGATATCAAGCAGTTAGATATGCAATTATCAGTGGCAGTAAAACAGTAAATTGAGTCATATTAAAGAGGTTAGGTACGTTAAACCTAGCACTCAGACATACAGCTGAGCCATGAGGTAGTAAGCCATGTTACTTAAATGAAACTGCCTATGAACAATCACTATATGCAATTCTAAGCATTAGCATAAGTGGTTATAAAAAAAAAAAAAAAAAAAAAAAAAAAAGAAATTGCCACCACTGGACTCTGGAGCAGTGAAAATGTGTTTTCTGGAGTGATGCATTACGCTTTGCCACCTGGGAGCCTGATGTAAGTGGATTCCAAATCTGGGTTTAGCACATGCCAGGAGAATCATAAAAGCGAGGTCCCCAAACTCATGGCTTGACAAGTTTGTGTGCACAGAGCCCTGGCCTCAACCCCATTTAACACATTTAGAATGACTGAAAACATCGACTGCGAGCCAGACTTTCTGATCCAACGTCCGTGACTGATTTCACAAATGAGCTGTTGACAAACCTGCACAAGCACTCTATAAAATCTTAAAGAAACCCTTTTTGGATGAATGGATGGGTAGATAGATAACCAGAATTTTGTAGTAACTACCCATACAGTTGTTCATATTACTTATTTTTAGGTAGAACTTGAGAAAATATCATAGGCAGGCTTACAAATAAAAATAAACAGCTCAATTTGAGACCACATCAATTCACAAGCTGAGGTTGAGGAACTGGCAGAGCCAGAATTTACAGGCTATGCTTACTGTGCTGGTATTTCTAACGCTGGGGTTTTCCCCCACCGTTTCTGGCACATGGTGGTAAGATTCATACCTAATTCAATGCCAAAGACTTTTGGTTTTAAACGCACACACTTTCGGTTTGATTCTAAAAAGATATAAAGATAAGGGTATGTGGAGTACTCAATAGATACAGGTAGTGTCACGAGTCTGATGTGTGAGATATGCACACCCAACCTGCACCTACACTCACTCACTAGTGGTCAACAAGGACAGTTGGCGATGAAAGTAGTTTGTGTCCTTCAAGTAGACAGTAATTGTAGTCTACCTATAAGTTTTCGTGATAATTGGATTTCTGCAGGTTTCACCGATTGAAATTTATGACTTTTTTAAGACCATTAAGAATGAAATTTAAGATCCATATCACATCATTAAACACACACATACACACAAATACATTGTTAGCAACTGGCCTTAATTGAGCCCTAATAAGCCAAGAATCACTCAACTTGCACATCCCTATAGCTGAAAAATAAAATCTGTTGGTGCAATCCAAAAGAGATTCGTGCCAATAACAGAAAGCTGATTGCCTCTGTTGCATGCTGGTCTCATTTGTAGTTGTAAAACAGGAATTATATTAATTTCACTGAGCATAACAGGTAGTGTCACATGTACATTAGAAAATTAATACCTGTTTAATATTATTTAAGACCTAGAACAGGTCCAAAAACCCTGGATGAACTGGCGATGCAGTGCAAGTGGCTGACTCTATTAAAAAGATTCAAAACTTATATAAAAAGGTTGTATATATGCAGAAATACATAACTTACTGCAGGTATTGAGCTGCGCTCATCTGAGTGCCTGGAGTCTTTACTAGACCACACACTACAAGCCTCTGACAGAAAGACAGACAGACAGACAGACAGACAGAGATAAATACAAAATTGGCCAAAAAACACTATATGGACAAAAGTTTGGGGACACCTGACAGCGGCTTTTTGAACATCCCATCCCACATTTAGACCCAATCTGCTGTATAAATATATATGATCCACTCTTCTGGAAAGTTGCTCCATTTGATTTTGAGTGTGCCTGTTCACATTTGTGCTCATTCGGATGCTGATGTTGGGTGAGGAGGCCTCGGGTGCAGTTAGTGCGCCAATTCATCTCAGAGGTGTTCAGCAGGGTTGAAGTCAAAGCTCAAGATCTTCCACTCCAACCCGTGTAAACCAAACCTTATTTAAGCTGTATTTGTGCACAATTGTTAAACAGGTTTGAGTCTCCCAGTTAAGAGAAAATTTAATGCTACCACAGCTTTGAGGGTTTTAAAGGGGAGAAAAAAATACAGGGACATTTCCAGAAACGTTCTGTGGGAACTTAATCTGGGAAATATCGCAAGTTGGAAATTTACCGAGAATTTATGGGAATTAATAAGAAATTTGTGGAAATGTATACAAACTGTATCATATACAAACAAATATAAACATTCTGTTTGATCTTAAGCTGACATGCATGCAAACTAATACAGATTTAAAGAATCATAAGAATTATAAGAAATGATCTTTGTTATGTTATGGTGGAATGCACAGTGCATATAGGAGGGTTTGGACTCAATAGATCTGCAGTAAGTGCGCTGTGTGCATGTGATTGGTGAATGTGCAGGGTATAAATTCAACTAAAAATTGCATTGAGTATGGTTGTTTTAAACAAGATTATCATACAAGATTTTTTTTCAACTACATTTGAGTTCACCGCTATTGGCTAGCCTACAATTGTGTAAATTCCCATTTTATTCACAGTAATTTCCATATATATTCCT
>NC_139584.1:8223456-8230956 GCF_946808225.1 Silurus aristotelis
CTTAGAACGGCCTGAGGAACCTGCACACAGACACACCAGCACTATAAATATCCTACGTATGTGCTACCAGCAGGCTCAAAATCACAGATTATTTCATTGTGTCATTTGTACAGCCTTCTAGCCACAATCTTCATAATCTTTAAAGCTGCAATCTGATTGGCTATCAGTGCTGCCAAGTATGCACCACCATCTATGCCTGGTACTACAACCCCAAATCAGAAAAAGTTGGGACAGGAGCAATTGTCTTATCTGATTTGGGGTTGTAATTGGAGAGGTTCTCAGAAGATTCCAAAGGTAACTGTTATCAAGTTAAATACTACTATACTAGACTATGTACTATAAATAAATGAAAATGATGATGATACGCTTTATTCTGTATTCACGAATGCAAACAAGTCAAGTCAAGTGAAGTTTATTTCTATAGCGCTTTTCACAACAGACATTGTCTCAAAGCAGCTTTACAGAAATCAACAGTTAAGGTGAATGGTGTGTATTTATCCCTGATGAGCAAGCCGTGGCGACTGTGGCAAGGAAAAACTCCCTTAGATGTTATGAGGAAGAAACCTTGAGAGGAACCAGACTCAAAAGGGGAACCCATCCTCATTTGGGTGACATCAAGAGTTTGATCATAAATCTTTCAACAATACAGAACACTGGAGAGTGAGAACTAACGTGACAAAAATACATTTTAATTCAAGCTATTTTTATTTGTGTAGCGCTTTTAAAAATAGATATTGTGCCAAAGCTGTTTTACACGGACGAAGTGTAATGCGTTTGTTTCTTAAACATGTAATGATAAAAAAATTTCAGGTTCATTTCAGGTTCACTACAGGGTTATGTAGTTTTGGATTTTGTTTTCCCTCCATAAAAAAAACCTTCATTTAAAAACTGCATGTGTTCACGTGTGTTATCTTTTACTAATATTTAAATTAGTTTAATGATCTGAAACATAAAAGTGTGACAAACATGCAAAAAAAAAAACAAGAAATCAGGAAGGGGGCAAACACTTTTTCACACTACTGTATGTAAATCACACTGAAAAGTTTTCACTGATGCAATACATTATGATGTCATATTGAAAGTGGGCGGGGACTGAAGCTGACTTTTTACATTTCTCAGCATAAAACAGATATTTTACTGCTGAGTTGTGACATGTGTATCCTAGTCATTTATAAGACCATATTCACAAAAAAATCTGTAAAAATAAAAAATTTTAAAATAAAGGTGTATTAAGTGAAGGTGATTAGAGTGTGATTATTGAAGCACAGTATGATTTGAAGGACACTGAGTTGATTATTTAAAGACTAAGAGGAGAAATAAAAGCATCTGCCGCCTCAGGGTTCAAATGATTCAATCAATAACAACAATGTCAACCGCTGTCAGTCGGTGTATCAGTAAACCACCTACACAGCATGGCAGCAGGAACACATGTCTCACCTGTCCGTACGAGTAAAGCGTCGTCAGCACTGTGTTGGGCGCCAGGAAGTCTCTGTTTCTCAGGTTTTTGGCGCTGCTCTCTTTAAACCAGAGCTTGTCGCGCTCGGTGCTTCTCTTCTCCCGGTTCTCGGCTCGTTCGGACTCGGCTTCGTGTCCGGTTTCCCGCTGCAGAGCACACCGCAGCGCCCGTACAGTGGAGCCGATCCGGAACGGCGCCGTTTCCGCAGTCTCCATCATTCACCTCGTTCACAACGTAAACATAACCAATCAACTGAAACCTTGCTGTTAGTAATTAAAATCTATGAGGCCTTTTCATGGACACCCACGCGCTTTCCTTTCCTAACATCGATCACCAGCAATTGACTCAAACCGGACCTTTGGAGTTTTGGGAAAATGTTTCAGTACGGCACATTTCTCTGAAACATATATGCACTGGAAAGACGCCATGTTAAGTGTGGCAGGATTCTGGTGAGGCTTATTTTTAATGCTATAAACCAGCGGTCTTCAACGTTTTTCAGCCCAAGGACTCCATGTGCGATAGAGACATGGGGCAATAATCATTATGCTAGTTGATGTTAAGACAAATACATTCTACACTCAGCTTTGTCTATATTTTTTAATATATTTAAAAATCTATCAAAAAGATTTCTGCATCATAACGAACGTAAATTTTGCAATTAAAATCACAATTTATTAAGTTGTTCACAGTTGTCTTTTATTTGAATAGATTTGCAGTTTCATACATTTTCCCTCTATTATCAGACAATTTAAAATTCACATGAACATCAGCTTTAAGTTAAATAGAACTTTAATGTAATATAGTTAAAAAAAAAATCAATATTTTACCCATGATTTTTTTTTTTTTTACAAAAAAGTATTTGTGATTCAACATTAATTAGCGAACCCAATGCAGTACCGCCGCGGACCACCTAGGGGGTTGCGGACCCCCAGTTAAAGGCCTATGTTATAACATTTGTATTAGTAGTAGTAGTATTTCTATTGTATAATCATAAAAATAATAATCATCATCATCATCCACATCATCCGCCATGGTCCCAAAGCCTAGCTGCAAAAGGAAGATGGTGGACATTGGGATAGCAACAACCCTGTAACAAAACTGTTACGAAAATGATAAGTATGCCATCAGGCTTACAGGCCTCATGAGGACTAAAAAAAGAAAGTAAAAATTACGTTTGAATGTGCCTGATTACTTTAAAAATCATTAGGTTAGCAAAAAGATATAGCACATATAATCTATTTTCCTCATTAGATCTTTAATAAACTTTGTGTTGGCTTTCCTTATAATTTACCCTTTTAGTAGCTAAAATTTTACTCAAACTCAAATAACAGGTAATAATATTGGTAAATAAACACTATTTCTAAGTTTTTTTGTATTTAGAGAAAAGAGTAGATAATGCACTGTAATAAGTCTGTTCCTTCAAAGGAATGGTCATCATTACTCAATAATCCTCAGCACTTGTTCTATCCTAAACATGGTGGTTAATCTGGAGTCTATTCCAGGAATGCTGGGAAGATGGGATGCTGGTCCATCCAAAGGCACCACATGCACATGTGCACATTTCCATACTGATTCAGTACTGCCAAGAGAGATACTGGCATTGTTTTGATTTAAATATATTGTTAGCCAAAAAATTGTTTAATTAAAACAGCTGATGTTTCATAATTAATTGTACAGTAAGTTTAAGTGTGAGTTATAAGCTATATAGCAAATATCTTACTGTTCAGGCAACGACTAGATGATTGTTGTGTTAAATCCAAATAGTGTATTTACCTCCTTAATGATAGGCATAGAATGCGAAAAAATTATTCTACTCCCTATATAGGAGACCATGAGTCTAAGACTGCCATTTGGGATTTAGCCACAAATAAAGAAAAACCAAGAACAAAATACAAAGAAAGGTAGTTGAGCTCTAAAATGTGAATTTGTATAAAGCTAAATGTTTTTTTTAAATGCTTTTGATGTAGTTAAGAAATATGATATGCCAATACTTCAGATTGTCTCCTGGCAGTTTTACACGTAACTTTTGAACTCTTACTGTCTAATGTTTAAGCTAAATGACGAGTAGGCCTGCAGTTACCATTTAACAGATTTGAGCCATATAATATGAGGTAAAATTTATAATGCTCCTCACTCATTCATATAATGGAGTTAAATTATAGTAGCTATATCCTTAGCAGAACATGCCACTTACTACAGGCATAAGCTTGTTCATGTTGACTTTACTTTGGTTTTTAAGTGTTTTTTATGTCTGGCTACATGGTGCTATATCCACAAAGTAAACAACCCTGCGCGTTTAGCAAGACACCAGGGTTGTTAATTAAAAAAAAAAGGTTCAAAGGTCCTCCAGGAGTCCAGTGGTCTATGCTAAGTGTATGCTAAGCGTAGTTAGTAAACACTGCTTTAATGGCAATTTAATGGACCTAATATACTTCTGTGGTATTTAACATGCTGAACAATTATATATGAAGAATAAGGGGCCTCTTTGGAACCATTTTAAACCATTATTTTCTGATGGGATGCATTACAGAGCCCATTATGGCAATTCCCATTAGAAAACCTACTAATATAGTTAAAGGTTAGCTTAAAGATTGTTTGCTACACTATATGAACAAAAGTATTGGAACACCTGACTTTTCCAGCTATATGAGGTTATTCCCCATTTGTTTTTTTACCACAAAGCTGGAGGCACACAATTGTATAGGTGGTCTTTGGATGATTTAGCATTGAATTTTCCCTTAATTGAACTAGGAGAACCGAACCTGTTCCCCTGTACACAAAGCCAGTTTCATCAAGATATGCGTTACATGGGTAGGAGTAGAAGACCGTCAGAGGCCTGCTGTAAAGCTCTAAACTCAACCCTTTTGGGATGAATTGTAACACTAACTGCACCCCAGGCCTCCTCACAATACATCATCAAATTAAATTTTAGCCTTGTGGCTAAATGAGCACAAATATCCACAAGCACGTGTAAAAATGTAGTGGAACTTCTTCCCAAAAGAATAAGGGTTATGCTAACAGCAACTGGGGACTAAATGTGGAATGGGATTTTTAAACAGCACATGCAAATGTTATGGTCAGATGTCAACAAATTATTTTGTCAATATAGTCTGTATGTGCTTAAAGGACAAGTGCAAAAAAGTGATAAAAGTTAAAATATAAACATTTACACATGCCTCCAATTAGAGACCAACATTAGCTAAATATTTATCGCTAATCTCTCGAATGTTAGCTAGCATGATACTAACTCTGATTATACATATGCAGTTCTAATAGCCAGATGTTACTACCAAAACTGCTTTGAGAAATATGCAGTGTACATAACAGCAGATTTTAGATTCCAGAGGAAAGAAATTAGGTCTCTTACGTATAGATTTTCTAAGTCATTAAATCTGAATCCTTGTCCGATGCTATAAAGCCAGCTATAACTTTACAAATATATGATTATAGATTTATGTACTGATGTCAGTGGTGTATTGTTGGTATGCAAATGTAATAAATTCAAATGTAAAAATGTGATAGTAAAAACTCGATTTATGTAATTGCACATTGTATTTACTTCCCACTTCTGAATGTGTGTGTGGCAAAAAGACAAAGGGAGATTAGCTTGGTTCTACATTATTTATTAAAAAAACAAACACATAATTATTCAGATATATTTGTTTTTTTTTTCAGGATTGAACTGAGTTGAAAGACATGCAGAAATGGATTTTGATAATTAGGCTGGTTTCGACCCCTCATGGGAGAAGCCGAAAGAAGAAGAAGAAAAAGAAAAAGAAGGCTGATCTGGATTTCACTGCTGGCTGACACGAAGTTCCCGGTGGCGGTTAATATATCTGGCAATCCGGGAGAAAACGTGTCATTCTGCAGCAACATCGATACAGTTTCACTAATTATAAGAGTCCTGTATCCTGTTTAGTATGAAACAACTAAAAAAAGACAATTATTCACAATATTAGTACATTAAAAGTTTATTTTAATCTATATCAAACAAAATACTGTTTCTGCTCACAGAACATGTATTGTTGGTTTGTTTACAACCATTTTAAACTAGTTTCTCACCTCAGCTACTTTCAAACACACAGGATGTCGAATAGAGGTTGTAGAAATGTCAGTGTATTGCAGGAAAGGTGAGAAACGGAATCCACATTCAGCTGGAAATGAACAAATCAGCTGCATTATGGGTTCCGTTAACCACCCGGCCGCTGAGGTTCACGAAGTTCCGCACATAGGCCTCGAAACACACATAGGTCGTGCATATTCACAAATCTGATCAAGGCTCATACATTCTTTAGACTGTTTTATCGTTGTTGGCGTCAGTGTCTCCATGGATGAAGCCAATCCTGTCTATTTATCTTCCTTCATCTAAAGTTAGGAGGCCTGAAAAACCTGTTTCACGACCAAAAACACACCGATATAGTAAGGGCAGTAGTTTCTCAAGTAAAGGTTGACTGTTGACAAGACTGACTGATGAAAGACAAAATAAGAAGGAATGCATGATAAGGTACTGACGAGCTGCAGCTTTACTCACTGGATATATATATAAAAAATTGTTTGTTGCTGTACATACACTTCCTGCACTTTCACTTTGCAAATCATATGACAAGAAGATACAAACTAACAGATAGCATGAATGAAACAGCATTTGGTATTTAATAGTTTAGCTTTTGGGTGAGTTTTTCTTACTTTTCCTTTAAGCGACTTTCTCTGTGTTCCTGTAGGGAAGCAAATAAAAGCAGAAGCTTGTGAAATTCAATAGTGATGCATACAAGTGTAAAGAAACAAAAGGGAAATACTCGTACTGGCAAATACAAGAGAAACTACAAGAGTAACTTAAAGTAAAAGAAAAGAAAATAGATGGCAGGAGGGACAAGCTAAACAAGTATGGAGCATAGAAAAATTTGATAAAGTTAAGACAGTTACCTTGAAGGACTGCCAAGTCTTATCCGTCCTGGCCATTCTCACTTCTCCCTCTTGCCCGTGCTGCTCAGTTCTGTCTGTTCATGTGAATATGTGTGAGTATTTATAAGTGTTCACTTCCTCTTCAGAAATCTGAGAAACATTTTCACTTTCACTTCTTCACTGGGCTGCCCACAGACACTCCCACCATCCTTGTCTTCCTCTGTCCGTCTTTCTTTTTCTATCTATTATGTCCTTTATGTCCTTGATACATCTCAGACATTATGCTTTTTCGAATCAACTTCCGTCCTTTTAATGTTCCATGAGTTACTGTGTAGAGAAAGTTTGTCCTTAGTAGAAAAAAACATGTTATAAAAGCTTCTCAGTGGTTAAATGAACATGCTTGCAGTTTTTTTTTCTCACACTCTAACTGCAGTTTATGTTTTATATTAAAAATTAGCAGGTTTCATTTTTGTCAAGGGACCTAAGAGCTGATAATAAGTAATGAAAATGCATCTAACTCAAAATCTAGTTTCATCCTATCATGACATTTACATACTTATTCATCTACCGAACCAGGATGTATACAAATAATTAAAAAAAAGAAACGAAAAGAAAGGCACATTTTATGTTGGACTGTAGTTGCATGTAGGGGTCAGAAGGTGTTTATTAATGTTCTCTAACATTAATGTCGTGCAACTTATTATAAATCACAATTTGAAATCAGTGTGCTGAACCAAATACATTATTATTATTTTATTATTTTTGTTATAGTGGATGCTTTATTATGATCTAAACCTTATAATATAGGATAAAATGGATGGCTGTTTAACAAAAATAATCATTTAACAGTTGATAAAACTATCATTATTATTTTGTTAGGAAAGTTTTTTTTTTTTTTTTTTTACTAAATTGTGTGCAGTGCTTTCCCAGGCTTTCAACAACAGGAGAATCTTCCTGAAAGCAAATTTTGTACTTTACAGTTTCTCAGTCACATGACAAGCTGTGTTTGTTTTTAAGAAATAAAGGAAAATATCCCAGTGAAGAAAACAACTATTAATATCATTTTTATATGTTATATGCTAACTTTAAGCATAATTAACAATTTGTTGGCAATGCCGAAACAAAACACTGTAACAAAACTT
>NC_139584.1:8235956-8310956 GCF_946808225.1 Silurus aristotelis
AGATTGTTTGCTCAACAAAAGGTCTGAAAGACAAAGAAAAGGGAAGTGTGACATGGTTTTGACATGGGCATGGATGCACCACACTGTGCATATATGCATATACAAGGTGATCATCTTTGTACTAACCAGATAAAGTAATACGAATTTATAAAATAAAATGACACTGATTTGGTGTGTTATGCAGTGTGCGTGTGTGTGTTAATGTGTATTCTTGGCATTAGTTGTCATTAGAACAGACGTTTCTCATAGCTGAAAGGCAGAAAGAAAAGATGCAGTAAATAATACAAACCAAAAAACCCAAACAATATCCATAATGTTGAAGTCATATATTTAGACAAAAGCTGCAATTGCAGAGGTTGACCAGTAGTGGTCACTGCTATTTAACAAATTTCATTGGCAAATTATTTTGCTATTAAAGGATCAAGGATCGAGATAAAACTACATATCAAAAAGATGGTATAAAAAGAAAACTTTGAAACTTTCATTTTTCTGTTTTATTAATCAATAAGACATATTGAATTTCCATAAGAGCACCCAAATAGTTAGATCTCCCAAGTTCACAGACTTTAGAGTAATTAATATATGCTTGTAATCTACGGTACACATTATTTGCACATTCCTGTGGGGTTTTTTTTGGGAATTTGTTTATTCCTAATAAAATCTCTACTTAATGCTTGCTTGTCATGTCAATATTAGCAAGTTAAAAGTTCCTTCAACTGATATTTATTCTGATAATAACATTTGGGCTTTTGTGATGTAATAATTAAAACATTTCTACACTGATATCCAGTCACATTAACTCAGATTGTATTCAATTTTCCAAACTGCCAATTGCTTTTTCTGTTCCGGTTCCAGTTTACCATCACTAGTTATCATAATTATAACAAAACGTACAAACAAAACAGTTTTTTTCCCTCCTTATCCAAAACAGGATTCTGCCAACATTTGAATCTATGATGACTTGTGCGGGTGTTTCGAAATCTCCGATATTTACTGCAAGCACAGAAAGCCCCGCCCCCATCCCAAAAATCACGTGCACACAGCTTTTAAGGCTTTCCTGCTTTCAGCCACGATCAAATGGAGAAATTCATTTATATAAAATAAAAGCCATTCATGTCCAATTAGACAACATTTATAAAAGGGATTATAGTGGAAATGTTTTCTGTACATTACTGTATAATCTGTTAGAAATCCACAAACAGCTGAGTTTTTGAGGAATTGCCACGGCCAGCAATCAGTTCCAGACTGCACAGCTTATATCTACTTAAACCAGACATGTTCTATTTCTATAGATAGGTAAATTAGTTAGTTTTCAATTATTAGATGTTTTTAGAATATGGCGTACTTCATCTTTTATGAGGTCTTGAGCTGTATGTATGCGTGTGTACCTGTGCAGCCCATGCACTCCTCCCTCCACCTGAGCGGATACGGTTCTTTTCTCAAATTTTAGATCGCCAGAATACATCATTGCTCTGCGAAAACAAAACAGGCAGAGAGACAGTAAACACTGAATGCCCAGACTTGTACGCCTGCATGTACACAGTTCTCACTTCTGAGTCTCTGCTTGTGTGAGTCTGTGCGTGATCGTTTTATATTTAATACTTTGGGTCGGCGGCTGTGTGTACCTAAGTTGTGTAAGGCTCTTGGCTCCTATGTCCTGGCAGGAGTGCTGGATTCCAGCATGGAGGTAGGGGACGAACTTATGGACGGAGCCTTTGTCCTGTACAGCGCCTGAGACTCCCTGAGCTACTTTAATCTTATCACACTCGCTGAAAGAGAGATGGACACACCGTGAGGATGAGACTCAAGAACAAATTTAACGGCATGCAGATGGTGGAATCGAGAAGGAGGAGCTGAAATCAAATCAGCAAGTCACATGACATTTAAATGACATCACCACTAGACATTTGAATTTCCCTGCTAGTTTGATGGTAGCTAGCATGCACACGCTACAACACACAATATACAAAAACCAGAAAAGCAAAGTAAATCACATTGGGATTAAATGACTGTATGCAGGATCTAGAAATGGTATTTTAATGCACATAAAAATGACTAAATGAGTGTGTTACCTGAAATATCTGGTCTGCGATCCCAGGTTCTTATCCATGGCATCAAGTGAGCCCATTCCTCTGTACTTCTTCAGCCGGATGCCATCTGAGAAAAAATACTCGCCTGGAGCTTCACTGGTCGCTGCCATCAACGAGCCCATCATCACTGAGAGACAACGATACCAACGATCGCATTTAAATATAAGAGTAAAACATTGTCACTGGCAATACACCTGAATCAGTTTGCCACACATGTACCCACTAATCAATTACATTTTTAGCAAACAAGTTCTAATCGTACAACAGTAGACCTTTTCTACCCTGAGGGCTTTTTTGAATTAAGTGCCTCACCTGTGGATGCCCCGAGTGCCAGGGCCTTGGCGATGTGGCCTACGTTCTGAATGCCGCCGTCTGCGATGACTGGCACGCCGAAGCGCCGTGCATATTCCGACACCTTATACACAGCTGTAGCCTGCGGTCTGCCACATGCCAGTACTGAAAGAGAGAGAGAAAAAAAAAAACCTCTCTCAACTCCTATTTCAGTACCAATAATCCCCAATATACACAACATGCTCTAAGAATTTGTATTGTTAACCGTTTCCCAGCATGCACTGTGTCAGGATTATTAAAACTCACTGTGGGTGAGGTTTTGAGGAAGTTGAATACAAATCATTAGGTTAGAAACAGCAAAAGTACTTGGGGTGTATTGTACATAAAAGTGAACTAATAGAGGATTTAACAGATTCACGTTTAGAAAAAAAAAAGGTAGCACTGTGTGGAAAAAGTCAAGGACTTCATCTAAATGCTGATGACATTTAAGAGGATGTACCCCAGCTATATGATGTGATACATATCAAAAGGTATAAGGTTTTAAACAAAAGAAATAAAGTAAAATATCAAAAACTAATAAGTTGAGCAAAGAATTTGATTTGAAAATCTAGAAAACAGTGATGCAGAAACTGGAAATGTATAGCAGAAAAAGTGGGCGGGGGTATAACCGAACATAATCATGTATAACCCATGATGCAAATTATAAACAGAATTATGTATTCGTTCCTGGCTTTTCAGAAACCCTGTATAATAGAGCGATATAACTTGAGGTTGACCGATTGATTGGGCCGATTTTTGCCTTTTTTTTTTATGAATCAGTCAGCTGATTGTGCTACAAATTAGACCAATTATTAGGCATGCGCATCTGACGCACCAAACCGCGCATGTGCGTTCTGCCCCTGCGTGAGAGAACATTACTCTCCCAAACCAACAGGTGGCAGTAGTCTATTCGGCATACAAACAGGGAAACCGAAACACTACAACTGTGCATATATAAAGCAATCAGCGTTTACACCTGCTGTGATCATTACTAACAGATGCCTGCAGTTCAATCATGTCTGCTAAGTTGCAAACACAAGAGCAAGAATGGCAACATGCGTGTTCCATTTTTTCCCCATGTGCTAATTCGTTAAGCTAAATAGCTTATCTGAGTTCTTTTTCTCATCGACGGGCTCCGCCGCTGCTCAACATGCGGAAACGGCTGAAAAACAGCTGATGCGATCCAAGTCAAGCAAACTGTGTGGAAAAAAACCCCACCGACGCTCAAAAACCACTTAAAATTTCCAGATTGCCGACCGTCAGCTTGGTGTGTCCCCGGCCTTAAGTTCTTAACCTTCGCTCCTAAACTTATCATATATTTCATTGGTTAAATAGGATGCTACAGTAATAGAAAACAAGAATATATTTGAAGAGAATATGCGAGTAACTTCACTTAACCAGCTTAACCACTTAACCAGCTGTAGTTTGGGCTACAGGTAGGCACAGGGACCAAAACCTGGTAATATGTGCACTAATTGGAGAGGCTTATGTTGTTCAATAAATGTTTCATTGAAGCGATTTTATGTATCATGTCTTATTTATTAATTATTAGATTTCACGAGATAAAGGGGAAAATAAATAAATTAAAAAAATCGGCCAAAAAAACCCATCAGTCAATCTCTACTAGATAACATTATAATGTATAATAATCCCTCTTCTAATGGTCTGCCAATCAATAGCAAGACAAACACCCTCAGTCTGAACACAAGAGCAACAAAGACAGACGTGTATGGAATGTCTACATTTAAAGCAAATAATAATAATTAAAAAAAAATAAAATAAAAAATAAAATATATAAATAAATAAATTCCTTACGCACTTTTTTAGAAACAGGATGAGCGAAATGTACTTAAAAAATTAAGTACATTTCGCTCATCCTGTTTCTAAAAAAGTGCGTACGGAACTTTTTTTATTTTTATTTTTTAAATATGCCCCGACATCACAGATGTCACCTGCTCTGTAGCAGGAAAAAACCTAAAATTACTTGGTTATGAAATTATTGGTGCTTACAACTTATTACCAGGAGCGCCCTCTGGTGGGCAGAAGAGGCAATTCTGAATTAGTGCTTTTCACTAGAGTAATATTGCCCACTTTTATTGATTGAACAATATTTTGACTAAACGTTTTTCAAATGCCTACTTAATTACATTGTACAGTGTTATATTGCTCAAAAATATCTCTACATTTTACCTGATTGAATTGCATAATGCTTCATTTACTTTTTTGGCATTTGGCAGAAGTCTTTAGCCAGAGCGACTGACTTCTCAATTATTTTTTATACAACTGAGCAGCTATAGGGCTAATTAAAAAAAAAAAAATCATGATAATCATCATCATTTAAAATCAAGACCTTCTGATCAAAAGTCTTACATCTTAAACACTGGGCTACCACTTCCCACACAATGCTACATAAGCATTTTCAAAAATACACCACATGCAGTAAAAGTATCTGGGTACATTTTGCTAGAACGCAAAACGGGGGCGGCTTGGATGAAGTGAAAAATGATACAATGAGTTATAACTTAGAACAACTCTGTTGTGTAAGTGGGTTAGATATGCGGCGAGGCTCTCATTTCGGCAAACCGCAAAATTTTTTCCTTAAAATAAAAAAAAAAAAATTAAATAAAAAACAGTTTCCTTAAATTGCGGTCACACTTTGTCTTAACCATAAGTGCACTTCAAACTGCTCCTCATGATTTGAGTCTGAGAGTTTGCCAAAGACTGACAGGTTAGTCAGATTACAGCAGGGGTTTCACATTCCAGTCCTGGAGAACCACCGCTCGAACCAGATTGACTCATTACTGAAACTTGTGTCGAATCCGATGTTTTATTCTAAAAGAAAGAAAAGAAAAGAAAAAGAAAGCCTGTACAAATATAGACAGGACTGGAGCCTGACACCTCTGCAGTATAACAAGCATCCAAAACCCCAAAAACCCAAACACAGCAACTACTACTACTGCTGATGCAGAGCCTTTAGCCAATCAGTGCAGCGGGTTGTGAAAGGAAGGTGGGCAGGAAGAGTAGCACTGAGCCAATAGGAGCCCTGTGTCAGGGAGCAGGGGACGGACTTACTGCAGTATCCTGTTACAGTGGCTGGGGCTTTGGGGCTGTGGAGCTTTATATCAGGAGGAATAGTAAGAGGAGCTAGAGAGAGATTAAACACAGAGCACGGATGAAAGGCATGAAAGAAGAACTAAGGAAAATAAAGCGTTCAAATCATGTGGAGAAAAAGGATGAATCAAATACAAGTGGATAGCTAGTGGAGAGAGAGACGTAGAGCAGACGAATGGGGGACTAAGGGTGATACAAAATAAAAAATAGGGAAAGACAAAAACAGGAACAAATAAAGGTGCCTTTGAAAATGAAGACTGGCTTGTATGGTCCCATTCTTCTCAACGTTTTTTTTTTTTTTGCGCAGAGTAAGAAGGAGCACTTTGAGAGGCAGGATTTGTTGCCAAGCTGCATTTTTTTTTAATTATTCAAAAACTTACATTTCTTTCTTTTTATTTGAAATAGAGGTTTTTTTTTCATTTGGTATGTAGGCTGTGCTCATGTTAAATTGCCTCCACTGCTTGGGCACATCTTGATGCTGAAACTATAGCACAGCTAAAGTTTCCACACTACAACCATCAGCTAAGAACTATTCTAGCTGTTTTGCCTCGCAAAGATTTCAGGGCAGACAAAGACTGGGCCACATATTTCAGCTTTCACCTGACCAGATGATTCACTAATAGATTTTCGATTTATGCAGTCTATCACGCTCTTATTATACTTATTCACAGGTATGATGGATCGGTCAATCCCTTAATAATAATTACACAAAAACGCTTAGACACCTGGATTCATGTGATACTAAAATGGTAAGATACATGACAGTCATTTGTCAATGTACCAGATCCAAAGTGTACCGGAATCATAATTTTGCCCCAAAGGGACTAAATGGAACACTCAAACGTCACAGGATAATGGACAATTTGGGTTTCGAGGTGGTTAATCAGCTCAAAATAAGGAGCGGATTTAGGTTTGGAAGTAACAGAAAGATTGTTGATGTGTATGATTGATGGACTCGCCTTCCTGTGTGATACAGATGGAGCCACTGCCCATGCCCACTCTCAGAGCATCCGCACCGGCATCGATAAGATTCTTCGTCTGAGCTGCTGTTACCACTGAGAAAAAAAGAGAAGAAAGAAAGAATGTGTTCAGAAGAAAATTAAAATTTTTTTTGTTTAGAAACATACCAATTTTTTTTTTTATATAACTTATTTATATCCTATTGTTATTGTAGAACAACATCAAGTGTGGCACATTTGTGACCTCTAGTGGTTATCCTGCACTAATGCAATTTATGACTGCACCTTGGAATGTAAACCTTGCTCTCTAGTCTGAGTTCTGATTGAGTTCCCTTTTCAGTCCCTCATGAACATCCTTAGGATAACTATTATATTACACACACTTCTCTATTATACCTCCATAAAACTATTCCATTATTCACATAAATAAATACACCAACAAACGTATTCAAACAGACATTTCCCAGCCATAAAATTTTACCGTCAGTTAAACTCAGTACTTTTAATAGTTAACTGCACTCAAGTGGATATTCTGAAACCTTCCAAACGTGTCAATTAACTAAGTAACATAAGAGTGACTGCATACTATTAGTGTTTAATTGTGATCATGGTAACCATGTTCTAAAACATCACAGGTCCTAATTTAAGAGCTGTGACTTTATATTACACGTTTTTATGAAATCCTGGATATCAGTGAAGCAGGAACACCACACACCATCCCTGAAACAGATCAAGTGGATTGTAAGTGTATGCTCAAGGGTGTGTGTTGAGTGACTCCTACCGTTGCCTCCGATAACCTGCAGGTTGGGGTATTTCTCCTTGATGTACTTGATCATGTTGATCTGGAAAATTGAGTTTCCTTGAGAAGAGTCCTGTTTGAAACAAACCAAGCAATTAGGTGGGAAATAAAAATAAATAAATAAAAGACAAGAAAAATGAACACAAGTGCACATGGGCACTCACCAGGATGACCACGTCCACGCCAGCTTGCACGAGCAGGTCGAGTCTGTATTTGTCGTCGTTGTGTGTTCCTATCGCAGCGCCACACAACAGCTGCTTGCGAGGGTCTTTGGAGGCCAGAGGGAAATCTCGGTTCTTCTTCAGGTCTGTGCGAGCAATGATGGACACCAAGCAGCCCTCCTCGTTTACGATGGGCAGTTTGCCTGAGGGAATATCAGGTAAATGTTGCTAGAAACGCAAAACACTTTCGCCCACTACATATCAGTGAACTGCTGCCATATTTTCACAACCGTAAAGAAATGTTTATGAAGTGCCTTCAGCTGATACCAAAGATCCTGCAACACCCACTAACATTAATTACCTTGCTATAATACAATACTTACCAATTACATGACCTTCATAAACCCATAGCAGTGTTTAAGTAAATTCTATATTTAATAAAAATAGTTCAGAAAGAGAGATCAGAAAGAGAGAGAGATCAGAAAGAGAGAGAGATCAGAAAGATGGCGAGATCAGAAAGATGGCGAGATCAGAAAGATGGCGAGAATGCGCACTAAATGCACGCCATTGTGCAAAATTCTTAATACAGCAAAAACATGTAACAAATAAATCCTATCTGAAAATCTTATTTACAACATTAAAATTCATAAATGAAAGTCACTCCAGATAATTTATTGTTATAATTGTATTACTTTATTTTAGGTTCGATCAGACCTTGTCTTAATTTACTACTAATTGGTAAAGATCAGTAAAATGTACTGAACGCAGGTATGGTTTTTATAATGACTTCATGAGGATGAACTGTGTATTTATATTTGATTTAAAAAAAAAAAAAACAAGGATTTTGTTTCTCAGGGAACAAAACAGTGGAACCTTAGGAGGACAAAAACAACTTAAATATATAAAGTATGTATGGAAAGTGGTATAAAATTATTTAACAAAAAATAAATAAAAATAATGCAGCATTCAGAACATTAAGAACAAAGTGCACATGCGTTTATTAATTTACATTTCACACAAGACAAAACAAATGCAAACTTGTTATTTTACCTTTTTTACTCCTCTGAAGGATCTCATTAGCTTCCTTTAACGTCACACCGGCAGGAGCCACTACAAGATCCTCCATTTTCGTCATCACCTACCGACATTAAACGCAGAAATGTGGGTGAACCTTCATACAACACAGTCTCAATGTACAAAAGGGTTTAAAGTCAATCTTATGCCTTTTGTTAAACATGTATCTTCTTACGGTTAAATCCCTGCTTACCTCGCTGAGCGGGAGCTCATGCTCCTCCTCTTTGAGGAAGTCGATGTCTCGGGATGAGATGATGCCTACAAGGCGTCCTCCCATCTGTCCGTTGTCTGTGATGGGAATGCCGCAGAAGCCGTGACGCGCTTTCGCCTGAAAAACGTCTCTCACGCGCTCGTTGGGACTCATCACCACAGGATCTGTAATGAAACCCTGCTCGTATCTCTGAGAGATGTGGCGGGGTGGAAGAAGAAAACGTCCAATGGGTAAAAGTGTGTATGAGTAGGGCATAGGAGCAATAATAATAATAAATACCACCAGTTAAGACTAAGTAATATTCTTGCTCTGTAACAGGGTATAACAGGGTTGTCATGGAAACCAGTTCTTATTGTTCAAAGTGGTTTTGTACCATTTCTCACCCAGCTCTTATCTTCAGAGTATCTGAATATAAAATGTAGCTTTAAGCTTCTTTAATCGCAAATGTGGCCGACCAACCCAATCACATAGTGTCTTTCCTCTGTTCACGTAAGGAACCGTAAACAGCCGTGACCGGAAGGCTGAACAGAAGAGAGCCACTAAATGATTTCCACTTTTGACATTGATAATATACAAGGAACAGTGGTTCCATTTCATTTGAAACCATTTTTGTAATATCTAAATGCCTCGAACATTGTGTTTATAATATGTATTTTTTTTGCACATCATATATCATTTTACCTACCATTAAAATCAGTCTACACCCTTCAGTAGAATCAGGCATTTCAGGTAAGTGTCCACTACTTATTTCTAAGATAAGTAACTATAAAATAATTTACTATTTTGGCAAAAGAAAATAGGTCTATTTTCCAAACTGCTTTATATGGGAAATAAAGTATAAGTTTGTTTTCCTCCCCTTAAATCAGGGGTCTTTAAACTAAGGCCATCTGTAGATGAAATACACCAAATAACTATTGAGTGTCGCAATCACATGCTGCTAAGGCAGTTGGTCAGATGTACCTAATCGTACAGAATGTCAAATTCTTGAAGATGTGTGTGAAAGAGAAGAAGGGCAGTGGAGTGGTGCGGTTGCAGGGAGAAGAGGTGGAGAAGGTGGAGAAGGTGGAGGAGTTTAGGTACCTGGAATCAACAGTGCAAAGGATGTTTTGGAGACACGGTGAGGGAGGTTAGATTGAGATGGTTTGGACATGTGCAAAGGAGGGACATGGGGTATATCGGTAGGAGAATGCTGAAGATGGAGCTGCCAGGAAGGAGGAAAAGAGGAACGCCAAGGAGGAGGTTAGGGATGTGGTGAGGGAAGACTTGCAGGTAATTGGTTTGCAAGAGGCAGATGTAGAGGACAGAATAGTATAGAGACTGATGATCCACTGTAGAGACCCCTAATGGGAGCAGCCGAAAGAAGCAGAATAATAGTAGGTTTTTTTTATTATTAGTACAGCCATGCGTCCCATTCCCCTGGTGGTCTAGTGGTTAAGATGCAGCGCTCCCACCGCTGCGACCCGGGTTCGATTCCCGGTCAGGGAACCATCCCCAGCCACTCTTAGTGCCGGTCCCAAGCCCGGATAAATTGGAGAGGGTTGCGTTAGGAAGGGCATCCAGCGTAAAACATGTGCCAAATCAAACGTGCGGAGGATCCGCTGTGGCGACCCCTAACGGGAGAAGCCGAAAAGAAAGTACAGCCATGCGTCCCGAGACAGAACAAATATTTTTGCACCTGCCCCCCAGCAGATTGCTTTAAATAAAAGATCAATTGTCAACTAATAACCGTGTGTTACGGTACACCGTCCCATCGCTCATCCCTCCCCTCACAGAGAAACAACGCTTGAAGCACAGTGAACCCACTGCGAGTGTGCAGGTAACATGAGAGGAGAGATTTACCTTGACCTTTCTCACTTCATTAGCCTGGAATTCTGGCGTGCAGTTATGGTGGATGAAGCCGATCCCACCAGTGAGCTGAAGACCACAGAACAAACAGTTCACAGTTGACACAATTAGGGCTGTAGCTATTGATCATTTTAGTAACCTAGTATTCTACCGATTATTCCAATGATTAATCGAGTAATCCGATACTAAAAAGAGCAATGCTAAATATACAAGAGAAAATAAGACAGGTTTCTTAAAATATTAATTTGTAATTAATTAAAGTAATTTGTTTCCTTTTTAGAAAAATAGCAATTTTATAAATTACATACAAGAATATCGGTGAAAACTAAACTGATGTAGTGCATTCAATTGGCGAAAAAAATAAAATAAATAAAAAAATTTAATAAAAATCATACATTACTTTATATATATATATATATATATATATATATATATATAAAATAAAAAAATAAAAAAAAGTAGTAAGTGCACCGTGAACAGTGTTTTCTTTATATTTTAGTTAAAAATTATCCCAAAATCTCTGCAAACTTTGTCCTTTTCTTTGGCCTGTATGTATAGAAGGACAGTTTCGACGCATAAAAAAAAAAAAAAAAAAAAAAAAAAAAAAAAAAAAAAAAAAAGAAAGGAGTTTCCCTAGTTCAGTCCCCCCTCACAATTTCCAGTTTATTCCTCGTAATTCTGATTCCCCCCTTGCAATTTTGACCTTTTTTCCTTAGAATTCAGAAATTTCTGGTGCATCCACTGCTAACAATAGTTGGGCCTAAAGTTTGAAGCTGTTTGTGTATGAACGAGGCTCCTCTGCTTCATTTGTCTTGTTCTGTCTCCTCCAGAGGATGGACAGAGTTCTCTCCAGGGTTTGGAGGCTTAGATCGAGACCATGCGATTCTACTGATTGTAGCCTATTTCATTTTCAATGTGTAAAGCTTTCACCTCAGAGTGGGTGACTGCTCGATTGGCTTAATAAAAAAAAATTAAATTAAAAAAAAAAAATAATAAAAATTGGAATTGTGAGAAAAAAAGTCAGAACTGTGAGAAATGAGGTTGGAATTGTGCGATAGTCAGATTTAGGCAAAAAACAGGCTTCTATATGAATCTTCTCCTCGCCCCTTGCTGTTTTCTCCTCGTTTCTCCATTTTTATAATAACGGTCCGTGCGGGAAAAATGCTTCGCATGCATTTAAATGGACTAAACGAAGCATTGAGGCATTTGATGATTATTTTTTTTGTATTCGAATTACTCGAGGAATCGTTTCAGCCCCAGAACACAATATCTGCATCATGGTAATTAAAGGAATATTTCTGACAATTGAATCTCAATAAACCACAGGTGTTTAATGTGATCTTTTTCTCTTTAATATAGTGATGTAATTCACATAAGCAGATTTGTGTCTGTTTTACTTACAGCCATAGCGATGGCCATGCCCGACTCGGTGACCGTGTCCATGGGAGAGGACACCAGCGGCGTTTTCAGAGTGATCTGTTTGGTCAGGGCTGATGTCAAGTCCTACAGGGAAAATGCATGTGAATATACAAAATGACAATCCTTATATTATATAGACATATGTCCTGTTCTAGTGCTTTTCATGTAGAGTTCGGCAGTTTTGTAACCACAATGTGTGAGTGTGTAATGTAACCCAAATAGCCGAACAATGGCTTTTGTCTTTAGAAAACGAGTTCTAACCGTGGCACTAATAGACAGCTCTGTCTATGAAACACATCACTGTGCTCCAATACAAATTACCTAAACTAGACATGCTGAAAAAAATGTTTGTTTTACTTACCACTTGGTCAGCTGTAAAGTCAATATAGCCTGGAAGAACCAAGAAGTCACTGTAAGGGAAAAACAAACAAAAAATTGCCTCAAGTCAAACAAACACGCAAATTAAACTGTATTTTAAATGCCAGCTCAGTGTCGAGACAACAAATCAATATGATTTTCCCCAACAGAGCGCAAACTACCATCCTGTAATTTACATAAACATAACACTACAACTGTACAGCATTGTTTTTCTAATCATTTAGTTCTTCACTGCTGAATTCTTAAACCTGATTGCATATAGTAAAAATAGTTTATATAGTGACAATTCATTCTCACCAACGTTTATAGTGGAAATGATAAAAATGTGTAATTCAACACAGAAAATCACTTCAGTGTTGATATGGTGACCCTTCTGTCAGTGTAGTTGGCAGTTCTTTCATGAATCACATGGTGTTCACAATTTGTTCGCTGTACGTCCTGTTCCGTATGCCCCTTTGGAGAACATTCTACAAACCTACTACAAACAGTAAAAGCCGTCCACATTCTCCAGAAACTGTTAATTACTTGCTTATTACAATGTGTATTACTAATAAATCACTAGCCATATCGCCGATTGCTGCTAAAGCGATCCCAGTGATGTTTTAATAAAAGACAGTTTTAGGCAATTGTTAAAGTAAAATTGGAAAACTGGGCAGTTCTGAGCGAAAGAAATGAGTCTAGAGACTATAATAAAAGCCATGTTTGGCCACTACGTCCTGCTGCAACCCTTTGAGACTGGCGTCAAAGTCGACAAGCTGCGGGAGCTTGATTTTCACATGTGGGATGAGCAAGTTGTTTGGGTTTCTAAATTCTCCCAGTCGTGTGGTTTCTTGAGCGCTGAGCATTAGACTGGATGGCGTAGCCACAGGGTGTAACCATGTTATGTTTATACATTAGGGGTCACAATCTGGCAGACTCCAGTGAACTTAAAACTACAAGGCAAGAACAAGACAGACTGTGCTGGAGGCTGTTTTTCCCCCAAACGTGGCACTGCACACCTTGAGCATGTTCGGTTCAACATATAGTTGTGAGTCAGCATTCTGAACACTTAACATTATCAAAAGTAAATACAGGTTAAGAATGACCAATAAACATTTACATTCCAGTTTGAGGATTGCACTGACCCTATTTTCCCAAGATTCAAAGTAATATCTGGAAAGGCCAATATCTCCCAGTGAAGTTCTCAGACAACATATGCAAATTAACATGAAAGTAATGTGATTTTGAGCAAGGGCCTTAACCCTCTATGCTCCGGGGGTCCCTTACGAGGGAAATATCAAGGTCCGTGACGTGGGGCCGCCTTCCTGTGGGCTCACCACCTGCAGGAGGGACCGTAAGGGACGGTGCTGTGAGGATTGGGCAGCAGTCGAAGGCGGGGGCCTGCTTAGACTGCTGCCCCCGCGACCCGAATTACGGATAAGCGGGAGAAAATGAATGAATGAATGTAATGTGATTTATTTCCCCCAAATCAATAGGTTTCCATCTTTAAGTTCAACTCAGTTCAGCATAGCTGACTTTTATTTTTCTTTTAAGGTTACTTACATTTTTATGGACTTAAAGGAACCATACAAATTAATAGATAAAGGGTTTCTTGCACTTTTTTTTTTATTGGCAATTTACATTTTGCCTGCTTGTGTTTATTTTTGATACTTTACCAATGCAATTGAAGCATAGAAGAGAGCCATGTTTCAAATAGTGTGGTACAGACAATATGTGTGAAATTAAAATAAGATATTTGTTTTTTGAACCATTGAGGTATGTGTTCATTACTTATGATCTGTGATCTCAGTTCAGCAGAAACAAAAGCACTTTCTTTTATAAATCTTTTATTTATTTATTTATAATGTGTCCAATAAAAATGTTTAAATTTAATTCTTTAGTCTGGCAGGTATTTAGGTATATAATTGTCCAGACCTCACTTGGCGAGGAGGATTCAATTTCTAGACCTCAAGCAATTTCGGTTAAAGACCTCTGGTGAACATGGACACTAAAAGTAAAAGTGTCTGGAACACCTTGTATTTCAGCCTCTAACCCCTGA
The DNA here is from genome assembly GCF_946808225.1 of Silurus aristotelis. Taxonomy (NCBI): domain Eukaryota; kingdom Metazoa; phylum Chordata; class Actinopteri; order Siluriformes; family Siluridae; genus Silurus; species Silurus aristotelis. The sequence continues at coordinate 8,250,372 of NC_139584.1, forward strand.
AGCTCTTTCTGGAATAAACCAACCACTGCTGGAATGTGTAACCTAAAACCGAGCAGTGTCACTGGAAGGGTGGCGTAAAGTAATCATTTTTAAGGTCAATTACTACCTTTAGTGTGCTTTGGCAAGCTTAGGTTTTTGGAACTGACCATTTAAACAAGTCTCGGTTTATAAAAAAAAAAATTTATACAGGTCAACTGAAAGAATTAGCACATCAGGTAAAGTGTTCAACAATTGAACACACCAAAAATAACACTCTTAAATGGGCCAGGATGTTTAAAGATATCCCAGTGGGATCCATTTTATACTTTTATAAAGGAGTGGAGGCTTGAAAGTGGTATTATGCTCGGTATAATGTAATCACAGCAAGCAGCGTTCAATAGCACCATAAGTTTCCGTCCTGCTGTTCAACACAGGAGGTGATAAACAGAAAGACTGAATGTTTATCTAATGCATTACAGTCTGTTCTTTTTGTTGGTAATTTATATTAAGCATAATTTGCGCCTGCTTACACTGGAAGATTTTACAAGTGACTCGTTCATTCAAATGTAACTACTTCGTAAACGTTTCTATTCGTTTTGTGTTTATGAAGGCAGCACTGTAAGAACCCAGTCTAGCGGAATGGACTGAATGCTCCAAGCTGCATGTTGGGCAGAATAAACCGGCTGCTACGTACTTGTACGTGAGGCCATCACCGCATCCGAAGAGCTGCTGTCCGGTCAGACCATCTTCAGGCACGTAGCCGGTCTGTCCACTAATCAGGTAGTCCGCCATTGCGCAAGGAATCGCGGCGAAAACCCAGTCGAAGAAGCGTGTAGAGATGTGAGACGCGTCCCGATGTGAGACAGTAGGGTCACGTCTAACTTGAGCCGGCACACGGATCGCTCACAATCTGGAAGATAGCACTGGAATTGAGGTTTTGTTACCGGATTGTGTTGCTGGATCGCCGTTACCGGGAAACAGGCATTATTTTGACACCAGTTCACCAGGTTTAGGGCCGGCCTCGGCGCCGTGGTGCCAGCTACAAGCGCACGTGTCTGTCTGAACCGCGACCTTGTGTTCCGCGGGTATAAATAAGATACGACTTTGCGTCATTTCCGGATTGAAAATCCCGCCCCGATTTCAAAACGCAGAGTCCCCGTGTAGCGTGGCCAAATTGGAGACACGGTTTATATCGCATGATTTGGCGACTTGCTAAACGTTTTCAGCGCCAACAAACCGAAATGTGGCTGCCCGGGACCCCCATCCAGCTCCCAGCTCCCACCACTGGCGCTCATATATACGAGCTAGACCGCGCTTTCACTCAACACCCGGCACGGTTACACATCTGACCAATCACTGATCACTACTCCTTCCTAACAACCAATCACTGATCATCATATGTCTGTCCCGCCTCCACACTGCTTTATTCTTCTTTATAGAAATAAATAAGGAACATTCTTTCCTTCATGATCACTCACATTTCATGGTTAATCACTGCTTATTTTGTGCATACTCGATAAAAAATAAAGTGTTTGTAATTGCAAAATGTTTAGCATTTTTATACTAAACATTTATTTCATCATATAAAAAGTAAATTATTGAAAAAAAATCATGTTCTGATAGATCTGTATTTTGTGCAATTTTATTCCAATAGAAGTGAAAAAATGTTCCTCTACATGCCTAATTTGTCATTTATTACATCACTAATAAATATGCACGCTTTTTCTGACGTCATCTTTCATGCTTCTGTAGCTACGCAAATTATTGGCAACACTAGAAATCTACTCGCATGAAGCCTAGGGATGGTGTGTCAAAGAGAGACAACCGTTCAATGGTTATTTACAGAGGCATTTCAAAGTGAAGTTCACTTGAAGGGAACAAAGGATGGACTCTGCTTTGCTCACTCAATACCCACTTCTAAGGAGAATAGTTTATTCACAGATGCACAAGCCTATGAGCACATGCTACATGTGTTAAATGTTAACCTGAAAGTTTACTTTTCATTGTAGAATTGTGTTTACTGTCCATTCCAAAATGTCCAGATTTTCAGTCAAGTGTCAGATATGAAACACCATGTTGGGAACACATGGGAAAGGTGGATTTATTTATTTATTTTGTAGTAACTGTCTAATTAATCCTGTTCAGAATAGCAATGTTTGAAATGATTTCTTTATTTTTTTTATCTTGGAATCCTGAATTAATAATGTTCATTAGGCAATATGTGGATAGGTGCAAAACTACTTGGTGAGCCCAATTGGTGACTTCAACAGTCCCACTCTCACTTTTGGATTACAAGTAGTTGGATATTGTAGGGGAAAACTGTTTTATGGCCTTATTTGCTTTCACCTTGTAAATCGTCTGGTTACTACCGGTGTCCACTGGTTTGGTGTATCTAAATTGCGCTCATTCAGACTGTAACCCTACTTTCCAGTGAAGTATTTCCACAGCCCTTAACATTATAAAAAGGTGAACGAACAATGTGTAGTTTTAAAATTACTCTGAGATTTGCATAGAAAATAGCTATGAAATTATAGCAATATAACCAACAATAGTTTTAACGATTTAAAAGGCAGTTAAAAATGAGACCGCTATACCTTTCAGAGTAGAATAATGACATTCAATCATCACTGTCACTAAAGTCATATTTTAAATATGTAAATAGACCTGCAAGCTCAAATTTTCTAAAAGTAATTCACTGATATCTCATCAGCCTTAAATTAATAGGGGTCAAACATATATATAGGAAAAAAAAAGTAGGAGTATGGTATTGTATTAATGCAGATTCTGTACTACTGTATAATCAAATTTCAGACTGTTGCTTTATGAATGGGAAATAATAAAATAAGTAGATTTAGAAGAACAATAAAATATTGTGTCGTTTCCCTATAACCTGAAATGGTATCTTTACAGATTCAGCATTATTGAGAATCAAACCCTTAAGAATTGAAATCCTATAGTGTTGTACGGAGGACTTTAGTTTATAACAGTAGTAATACAATAAATGAGCCTCCAAAATGTTTCTCTGCTCTGAAATCTTTGAATGCCATGTCAAATTTCATTTTTTAATTTCTTAAACTTCAAATGTTACATTATCAAGCTGATTTTCAGAACACAGTCAGTCCTCAGCGATGTGGTGTTGGGTGGATCTAGACGTCCCCTATCTTTTGGCGTGCATGTGTGCATGGGCCATCCCATGAGGTTAATTTTATCTCAGGCTCACAGCCTTGGCTATATTTGGTCTGTGAGGGTACACATGCCAAACAAGCAAGTGAGCATGTGAAAGTGGATGCGAGGCAAAAGACACACTTAACCCGGTCCCGAAGATTTAGACGATGAACACGAATGTTGCGTGATGTTTGTGTACAGAACAAATACACAGGACTCAATATCTGGTTTAAAAACCTTCTCTCAGTAACTATTTCGTTATTAATGTACAACCGTTGAAAATTACAGCATGTTTCATTGTTTTTTTTTTTTTTTTAAATGAGCTAACTATCAACAGCCATCTTTCAGAAAAGAAAAATAAATCAACTCAGTGAGAAGCGAAAAAAAGAAGACAAAGAAAAAAAAAAGGATCAAAAAGTGATTACGGGGAAAAAAATCAACTGGAAGAGCAGCAGTTAGTCCATGATTCAGGAGTGTTTTAAACTCTCGAGTGTGAACGTGTCTTGTGAGCTGATATGAAGACGTAAAAAAAAAAAGAAAAAAAAAACAAGGGGGTGGGGTGGGGGGTAAATCAGGATACAATCGTGCTATTCTAAAACACTGGAGCTAAGAAAAAATGGGGACAGAAAGAGAGCACACAGGAGAGAATACAGGATAGATAGCTGAATGTGTGAGTTAGAGAAATTGTGGCAGATGAGAAACAGCACGAAAGAAACAAAAGTGAAGGATTGGGAGATGAAGGGATCTTTGGATCGAGGGACAGATGGACAGGATGACGAGAATGACAGAAGAGAGATATAATGCGTGTCGGACGGATGTTCAGGTGTCATGAAAGTCCTTCAGCAGTGTGCGTCTCTTCTGTTCAGCAATGTGCATCTGATTTTCCAAATCCTATAAAATAAAAAATAAAAAACTTTTGAGCAACACAATAGCAAAGAGCTTCTAAGCATCAATAAAACAATAGATGCTAAATCTAAATGCTAGATAATAAAACACAATGCTAGGTGCCATGCAAAATCTATTTACACAACAACGACAGTGTGTACTGAGCTTTGCAACAAGGGCCAGAACTTTCTACCAATGGACTTAAAAGTGTATGTTGTAATGCTGAGGTCGACCCATTCATTGGTTGATTGCTGGAATTATCTGCTATCGTCAAAACTCCATTCCGATAGTTTTTTCGGGTGGCGCTCGTTGCTGGAACAGCTGAGGAGGTCAGATACCATCACAAGAGCGGCCTCTAGAGGCAAATCACTGACACCACATGCTGTATTTATGCAAGACTGTGTGCTGCCCAGACAGCGCATGGTGCCCGATTTATTATTTATAATTCGATTTTATTAATATAATTAATGCAATCATATTTATGATACTACATATTATTCAAGAAAATAAACATTTTAGATTTAAAATTTCACATATAAGTCATGCAAGTTTGCATCAGGCAAAAACACCTGTAGACCAGTTTAATAATTAATTAAGAAGTCTAATTAATGTAATGCTAGCCTATAAAAGCAGCATCCAAAATAGTTGACCCCTGCCGACAAACCATATCATCTGTACATTAAGGAACCATTCATAAACAATGTATGGATAAAAGCTTGTGGACACCTGATCATAAGATTTGTAGGCGCTTTTTTCAACCAACCCACATAAACTATATCTTCATGAAGCTTAATTTGTGCATCTCCTAAATCAAGTGAAGGGAAAATGTAATGCTCCCACATGCAAAGACATCTTATATACAAGTGTGTGCCTCCAATTTTGTGGTAACCGTTTGGGGAAAACCATATATGGTTGGTGTCCCAATAATTTTGTTTCTAGTGTAATTAAACCTTCCATTTGACCTAAACATTTTAATCTCCTATACAGTGCTTTTTTGTTTTTTGTGTAGAAGTCAAAATAAGCCCAGGCATGAAATCCTAATATATTTATCTATGGACATAAGATTCGAAATTACAACAACTGTGTCTAGATGAAAAAGAGAAACACACTCAGCTAAAGGTGCATTAAGTAGGATTACCGGAAGTTAAGTATTGTTTAAAGCTATGAATATTTTGTATCTGAATTATGTAAAAAAAAAAAAAAAAAAAAAAAAAACAACTATCGCACATCCAAGTTAAGAAAGTGCATTAATGTTTATAATTATGCAGCAGAAAATTAAACCTATAATATAAAATGTTTATTATTGTGGCCACTGGATTATTGCCACATACTTCTTTATATTCAGACTGTATTATCCAAATGCGTATTAAAGTTATTGCCCAGGTGTTGTAAGATGAGAATACACAAAATTTAGATAAGGGTTAGAATTTCAGGTTTCCGCGTTTATTTCTATAGCGCTTTTCACAAAGCAGCTTTACATTTAATTTGCCAATGCAAGAGTGTGTTAGAACACACAATCTAACAACAAAACAAGTAACAAGTGTCCTGTGTGTTCTCACCCCTCTATCAGTGGCATTGAGCTCTCCCTCTACCCTCTCATAACTGTCTGCCCTCTCCACCTTCCATGACAGGTTCTCGATCTCCGCTTCCAACTGTGCCTGCTGGTACTCAAACTGCATATACAAACACAAAAACACACACACAAAATGTAAACAAAAGCTCAATATTATGACAGTACAATAGCCACTAGTAAACAACTATATATGAAATTATTCAATAGTTAATAGTAGGGCTGCTACAACTAATCAATAACATTTATAATAATCCGTTATATAATAATATAATAATTCGTTGTCAACGAATGCCGTTATCGATTATTTGGGCTGCTCAAGTTACGGGTTTGCATGACGGTAAGATACACAGGCAATTGGGCCAACCGGCTATAAGATAGTCAAACTCCGGAAAGACAACAGTCAAACTCCGGAAAGACAACAGTCAAACTCCGGAAAGACAACAGTCAAACTCCGGAAAGACAACAGTCAAACTCCGGAAAGACAACAGTCAAACTCCGGAAAGACAACAGTCAAACTCCGGAAAGACAACAGTCAAACTCCGGAAAGACAACAGTCAAACTCCGGAAAGACAACAGTCAAACTCCGGAAAGACAACAGTCAAACTCCGGAAAGACAACAGTCAAACTCCGGAAAGACAACAGTCAAACTCCGGAAAGACAACAGTCAAACTCCGGAAAGACAACAGTCAAACTCCGGAAAGACAACAGTCAAACTCCGGAAAGACAACAGTCAAACTCCGGAAAGACAACAGTCAAACTCCGGAAAGACAACAGTCAAACTCCGGAAAGACAACAGTCAAACTCCGGAAAGACAACAGTCAAACTCCGGAAAGACAACAGTCAAACTCCGGAAAGACAACAGTCAAACTCCGGAAAGACAACAGTCAAACTCCGGAAAGACAACAGTCAAACTCCGGAAAGACAACAGTCAAACTCCGGAAAGACAACAGTCAAACTCCGGAAAGACAACAGTCAAACTCCGGAAAGACAACAGTCAAACTCCGGAAAGACAACAGTCAAACTCCGGAAAGACAACAGTCAAACTCCGGAAAGACAACAGTCAAACTCCGGAAAGACAACAGTCAAACTCCAGAAAGACAATAGTTAAGCTCTAGAAGGACACCAGGTAAGCTCCAGAGAGAGAAAAAAAAAAAAAAAAAAAACAGTTGGACTCTAGAAAGACACCAGCTAAACTCTAGAAAGGCAATAGTTAAACTCCAGAAAGGCAGCAGCTAAACTCTAGAAAGACAATAGTCAACTCTGGAGAGAATGGTTAAACTCTAGAAACAAATGGTTAAAGTGCTGGAAAGAGTAGTTGAACTCTAGAAAGACAACAGTTAAACTCTAGAAAGATAGTTTAACTATGTTGCAAACTCTAGAAAGATAAATATGTAAACTCTAGAAAGATAATAGTTAGACCCTATAAAAGAAGATAGTTAAACTCTATGAATATAATAGTTAGTTGCAGGCCTAGTTAATAGTGATTTCTGCTATTAACCCAAAAATAAATAAATGACACTCAAAATGAAATATTTTCAATAAATAAATAAATCCTATAGATATGTGGCTTAAACAGACATGTGTATAAATATTCCCATGTTCCTCTTGGTAATGCCACTCACCAGTTTTTTGCGGGGGCCGGACTCCATGTAATAGGCGTAGGGGTAGGTATACTGCAGTGTGTATCGACACTAAGGAGGGATAAAACAAATACTAATCATTAAAATAAAGCGTAATGCTATAGCATATCATTAGAAATAAAATAGGGGTGCCATAGGGGATCTTTGTTCCGTGTGGACCTTACAGAGTGAACAGCAATATGTTTATCTACCTTGGCAAGCAGCTTGGCAGCATTTTGCATGTACTGCCAGTCAATCCAGGTACCCAGGTTATTCATGACCCTCTCATGAATTTTCTCCTGAATGCGCTGGTACGTCTGAGCCTCCAGCTGCAAACTCTTATTGTGGTTCTCCCACTAAACACACACACACACACACACACACACACACACACACACACACACACACACACACACACACACACACACACACACACACACACACACACACACACACACACACACACACACGTTGTTTACCTAAGACCACTTAACAGCATTAGCATTTGTGTTCATGGAAAAAACCACCGGATCTCTTAAAAATCAGCTCCAAGTAAAAACTCTTAATTCACACTCAGGAAAGATTAAATTTTTTATGTAATTCATAACTAAAAGAATCAGCATATGTATGTAATAACAGTGAAATAAACAGTAATTTCTTTTGTAAAAATTGTGTCATTTTCACATCCAAGAAGTCACTACCCTAGTGACCCAAGTTAACTAGGAGTTGTTTACGGCTTCTGTGAAGTGCTTGTGTTCAGGTATGCACGTGCCGTACCCTCTCAAAGTAGAAGAGGTATTTTTTCAGGGCCTCTCTAGCCTGCGCCTGTTGACTCTGGTTGACGATGTCAGGATTCTCTTTGTAGCGACTGCACTCGTAATACTCGCTGCCGTGAGTCTTCCAATCTCCCAAACACATCCAGCAGAAATCTACACACATACATGGCTTTAATTCAAAGACAAACTACAGCATGTTTAAATTTGATTAGGTAATCTTACATGTGCAGCAGCTAGGCGCTTACCGTGTTTACACTTGGAGCATTGCTACAGAGAGAGAGAGAGAGAGAGAGAGAGAGAGAGAGAGAGAGAGAGAAAGAGAGAAAGAGAGAAAGAGAGTAAGGGGGGGGGAGAGGGGAAAACTTTCAGGAACCTTGTAAACAACACTTAATATAAAAATAAAACAAATCTAAATTTGCCTCTTGACAATCAGTTAATGTGAGGAGCATATAGAAAACCGTGACCAAATATGTGAGTAAATATGTGGAACTGTATTGTTAGTGAGCCTTCAACCAGCTGTAGTTTAGGCTACAGGTAGGCACAGGGACCAAAACCTGGTAACAAGTACATTAATTGTAGAGGCTTATGTTGTTCAGTAAATGTTTAATGTAAGCAATTCTCACTTCTTTGTACTTAGCTGTTAGATTGTATGAGATGGCAGGTTAATCCCCCCCCCCCCCCAATAAATCAATTTAAAAAGCCACTATACATCAGCCATCGACAGCCCTGATTTCTAAATATCGACATTGGATAGAGAAAAACCCATATCGTTGGACCTCTAATGAGAATGCATAATTGATGTCATATTAGAGCTGAAAGGAAGCAGAAAGTATTATCTCTAGACAGTGTGCTCTCATGGCCATGAAGGTGCAGGAGTGAATGAAGTGTACACTACTCACCATGTGGTTGCAGCCGCCATTTTTCTCGATGCAGATATTGCACTTAGGACACTACGGTTCAATAGGAGTAAAAAAAAAAAAAAAAAAAAAAAGAAATCAATTAAAAAAGAAATCATTGGCAGCTTCCATGCATTTTCTTGCTTCACAATAATGTTAAAGTGTGTATATCTAGGTGAACCCGCATGTGTTCAGATGTTGCCAATAACACTCACGTCTTTAGTGTGCGCGCTGATGTAGTTGGCAGTCTCTGAATCGTCTGCGCATTTGGTGAGCCATTTGCGAATGGTAGCGCAATCTGTGGGGGCGTGGTACATCTGCCTGCACTTAAAACTAGGGAGAAAACCAGAAAGAACACACACACACCGCCTATAAGAAGCTACTATTAATATGGTGGCCGTTATGGTGTTAACGTGCAAATCTCCACGTGTTAAATGTAGCGTAAATTTAAGGCTGACTGACTGCTTGTTGTCTCTTCAGACAAGAACGTTTTTATTTACCAGAAGACTTCGTCGCAACGACTGCACTGAACTCTCCGAGCTCGAGGCTCTTGCACCTTAATGACTATGGGACAGTCTGCGCCGGGACACAACTGCAGCTGGAAGTGACTCTGTAGAAAGACACAGAAAAACTAAAATCAAAAGATTTTCTTTATCATTTAATCCTGCTACTTTAGAAGTACAATTATTATAAACTCTAACATTGGGAGATTCAGCGTTTGAATCCTGCTGGGGGATGGAGGGCAGGGTCTTTCCATGGTCAGGTCTAATAGAAGTTTTATATCTTATAAATCGTAATAGAGATCATATAGCAGAGTTACCACCTAAAGCAAAACAGCAAGTTTGATACCTTTTGAATACAACAAAACAATATACACTGACCAGGCATAACATTATGATCAATAATCAGGCATAACAATATGACCACCTGCCTAATATTGTGTTGGTTCCGCTTTTGCTGACAAAACAGTTCTGACCCATTGAGCATTAACAGCATTCACTTCTTTCGTTTGAGCTACAGTTCATCATCTGTTGGATCAGAACACACGGACCAGCCTTCGCTCCCCATGGCCCCTTTATGACCCTGTCGCCGGTTCACCACTGTTCCTTCTTTGGAACACTTTTGATAGATACTGACCACTGCAACCCGGTCTATCAACATTGAGGACCAAATGTTCACTTGCTGCCTAATAAATCCCACCCACTAACAGGTGCCATGATGATGAGATAATCAGTGTTATTCACTTCACAGGTCATAATGTTATAAAGCCAAAATGTTGTGCATAAAATAAAGAAATAAATGCACAGAAAAGGCTCGAGCAGCAAATTTAAATTTTATTTGCACTAATTAAATAAAGAAAAATAAATAAATAAATAACCACCCCCAGCTTCCAGAAATGAGCTCAAAGAGCATGATATGGACATGTTTTCTTACCTGCCTATGGCCTGAGAACATAAGCAATACATATAACGTGTTAGTAAACCCTCCGCTCCAAAACAGCCAGTTGGAATGGTTTTGAGTGCAAGTTTTTTCCTGCATACCAGTGCGATGCTGATTACTACACAGCAAACGATTGTTATTTAACAGATTAAATGTTGCTCTACAAGATGTGTGTGTAACATTAGATTATAAACTGATGCTGTTTATTGCTACATGAATGACTGTCCCTGTAAATGTAATGCACACGTGAAACAATGGTGTGTTTTTAGGTAACTGGTAATTAGTGCATTAGTTTTTGGTTAAACACATGGTGACTTGTCCTCCTGTATTGATCTGTGCTGAGTGGATGCAGCAAATACAGAATTAAATGCTGGCATGTTTGAATTATTTAGTTACTTGTTTAGGTGATATGTTGTTTTCGAAAATTATGATGGTCATATCAATCCTAGTCCGTCAGCTCTTGATAGTCTGTATTACGTTAAACTTATCATGCAAAAAACACACACACACACTACCTCTACGTAGTCCCTGAAGAGGTAGCGTCTGTATTTGTCCTTTAGTTCATCATTGGGCAGCAGTGGCAAGACGAAATCCTCTGGCATCTGAAGAGCACAATCCTGAGCCATGCAAGAGATCCCTAAAAGTACACACATACATGGGTGGATTTAAAAATATTTGCTGAGTTCAAGCAGTAATATATTTAAATGCTATAAAAAATTTTTTTTTTTTAAGTGTTTACAATAAAATCAGATCTGTAACAAGGAAGAGACACCAGATAAAGAGCTCGCCTTTTTTCACTTTTCACAGTCAAGCAGGAATAATGAGAGGAATAAATGTCGCTCACTCCAACAACTCCTGATCACATCGTCCATGTAGTTATGTGTGGGTGTACTTACCCACTCCTATGCCATCTTTGACCAGCACGGTGCAGTGCTGCTCCCAGCAGGATTTGCAGAAGGAGTGCTGACATGGTAGAGAGAGCAGCGCATCTCTCCGTACAAACTGCAGACACACACCGCACTGCAAAGACGCCACGGCCTACACACACGGGACACACATGGAATGAGAGCACGGTATTAACCAAAACACACTGTAGCTTTATTAATTCATCATCATCAGCTTGAGTTACTTGTGAGCTTTAATTAGCTAAAAAACTTTGCATTGGTCTGAGTATAAAAGAACAGAATAGAAAAGAATATAAATGTGAAATTCCCACTGATTTATTTTTATTTTACTGTGATCACAGACCACTGTTCAGATCTTTTAACTAAAGACATCTAAAACACACAGAAATAAAACCCCCATAATCTATTAACATGGCTTAGGTCCAGAGTACTAAATTGCAATATAAAGTGCAATAAACCTGCACTTTATAAAGTTGAGTTGATTGAATTAATGTAAAAAAAAAAAAAAAAAAAAAAAAAAAAAAAATAAAATAAAAAAAATACACTGTACTGACAAAAGTATTGAGACATTTATCTTTTCCAAGCATATGTGGTATCAAAATTTTCCTTATCTTGAAGGACCTCAAACCTGTTCCACCATGACAATTCCCCTGTGCAGAAAGCCAACTCCAGGAAGATATGGTTTTATGGGTTGGCGTGGAAGATCTTGAGTGTCCTGCTCTAGAGGTCTGACTTTGTGATGAATTAAAACACTAAATGCAACCTCAGGGCTCCTCACCCTACATCAGAAACCTGACTTTACTAACACCTATGTGGCTGAAATAGCACAAATCTCCACACGCACACTCCAAAATCTAGGGGAACATCTTCCCAGGAGTGTGGAAGGTAATTATAACTTCCTAATGTGGCTTTCAAGAAGCACATACGTATATTACGGTCAGGTGTCCACAAACTTTTGTCTGTATAGAATATTTGTGATTTCAATATGGAACAGAAAAATTCGCCTAGTGATTTTCATTTCAGCTAACAAACTACTCCACTGTTCATAAATATTGTATTTTTATTGATATATGGATTCCCATCTTCTGCTAAAACAAGCATCCACCAGCACATTCATAATGCAAAGCGATGCACATGCGAACATTTCAAAATGACTGTAATGTGCCCGTGTGATTCGGTAGGCGAGGTTCTGAAACACACTGCACAAATCCCACACTTGTGTAAACAACAATACGAGGTGGTATTGAAAAGATTTGAGACTAGCCTTGTTTACAAGTAAGTACTTCATTTATTTATGTTTACACACTATCACCTTTAAAAAGGTCCCCTTTGCACTACAATACAGCTCTCCCAGCGTTCCTGCCACTTCTGGAATGTGTCCTGGAAATCATCTTTTCGAAGTGTGTAAAGAACCTACTGCAAGTCACGATGTAAAGGTTGTGGCATGGCGGAGTCGGTGTTGGATCTATAGTGATAACAAATGTTGAGTTGCTCAGTAGCTCCTGGTTCCACAAAGTAATCTGACTGTATAAGACTGCAGAAAGGACAGTACTCATAATCACACACTCCAGTACTGATGTTAGTTCTCACTCTCCAGTGTTCTGTATTGTTTAAAAGACTAAAATCACACTCTTAAAGTCACCTAAATAAGGATGGGTTTCCCTTTTCAGTCTGGTTTCTCTCAACGTTTCTTCCTCATTCATCTAAGGGAGTTTTTCCTTGCCACATTCGCCTTGGCTGCTCATCGGGGATAAATACACTCGTTCACTTTAATTCTTAAGTTCTGTAAAGCTGCTTTGAGACAATGTCCGTTGTGAAAAGCGCTATAGAAATAAACTTGAACGATGGATCTCGGTAATTGTGTCAAAACGGCGACCTTTGAGCTGGATCTTCATCTTTGGGAAAATGGTGAAGTCTGCAGAAGCCAAATCTGGCGAGTAAGGTGGGTCTGGATGTAAGATCATGTGGCTTGTTCTCCGGCGATCACCATGCACAAGTTGCCTGATGGTTTTGACATTTACGGGGGTTGAGTTCGTTGAAGGTCGTTCTTCCGCTCTTGAAGGGCGTGTGCCATTCAAAACACCTCGAATGACTCGTTGCAGCATCGCCGTTATGTCAAGCGCGTGTCGTGTCAAACGTCTGTGTGGCAGATTTGCCCAGTTTGATGCAGAATTTCTTGTTTGCTCTTTGTTCTAACTTGTCCGTGAAGCAATCGCAGACGTGGCAACGCACGCGTTCGGAATAGAACCAGTTAGCACCACCAGTCTCAAAACTTTTTTATACCGCCTCGAACAAACAGTGTCAGGTAAGCAGAAATGCCTTAAATAGAGCCAAACTGATTTCAGGTTTTAGTTTAGCTCCAAATTGGTGACTTTGAGCTTTTCCAGCCAGTGGCGGTGTTGTTTATATGTAGAAAATACACCCACTGATATGCTAGTGCTGAAACCAGAACTACTGTACATGCCGAACTAGTGGAAAGAGTTATGGTACAATTGGGCTGCCAAATAACTTCCCAAATAGATATCCCATACAAGCTCTAGTGTGACTTATTTATATAACACCGAAGCAAACCTGAAAACAAACAACAAAAACATTACCACCACCACCACAACGAGCAGATACGTACAGTGAGAGATCGACAGGTGGATATGGGCTGAACCTGGGCCTCACATAGCAACTGAGACGAGTTGGACTTGTACCTATAACACACACAGAGAAAACGCAATCAGCTCTTCCCCTTCTTTGTTTGTTTTGTAAACTTGGTACGCGTTTATTCACGGATGTTTGTGTGCCGGTCGTTGTCTTACCTGTCTAGTATTTGGGACACTTGCCAGTGGAAATGTACAAGGACCAGTTTGGCTACAGCTGGTGATACCTAGGGAAATACAGAGAGGAAAAAAATTAAATAAAAAAAAAATATATATATATATACCACTGATTTATTTTGACTGAAGAATGAATTTGTGGATTGTGCTAGAAATAATTTATTAACAGAATTAAACAACTTGAGCGAGATTTGCATGATCAGATTTTTTAATACTTGTATTAGTACGCTAAAACGAGACACGATGCTCGTGTGTGGCGATTACGCTTTTGCTACATACGAAGGAAATGTAGGAAAAAACGCTGGACTTTAGATTGCGCATGCTGATTGCGGTGAAGTCTAGAGGTCGAGGAAACGTTCGGGTGTTTGTCAATGAAACAGTGAGAAAGCCAGTCAGATTGTTTAGAAGGTTTACCAGATAATATTCAGCCAATAGTTTTAGTTCAGCAACCTATTAGCTTAAACATCATCTGCATCACAGATCGCTGACACCTCGACAATCGCATGTTAATTATTTGCCTGTAAAGGACACGTGCATTTTATGGCTCGACAGACCAAATTCTGAAGGATTGTAGAATTCTAATGTGACAGGAGCGACTCCGCGATGCCGAACTTTATACAGTGTTGTATACTGCATTCGGGAAAACGGACAGAAATGAAAAAAAATATCAATCCGCTTACAAATAAACACATTACACAATCCGAAAATTGACAAGACCTCGTTCTCCCTATTGTGGCCGCAATGCAACATATTACCTTGTGATAAGTTACATCCCTGATACAAACATCTCTTTTCCAAGCGCTCGCGTGCCATTTCTCAGACAGAACGAAGGCAAGCTCGCACTAATGTAGCCTCCGTAAAAGCCTGGCTTGCTGACTTCAGGAAGCATCTCCCTGCATGCTACCAGGGGAAGATTTAAACCTGATGAAGCCTCTTGTGGGTTCAGGAGAAGCAGCTGTACAGCCCACACGGTCACGCCAGTGCCAGGACACGTTTAAGTATGCAGAACTACAAACAGCCTTTTCTCTCGGTACTCTCTCACACACATACGTGGACGCAGCAGGGTTTCCTCTCAGTCTGTTTTACATCAGACCGTTCAGTGAGTCAGTTCTGCCCACCCGCAGGGCTGAAGCGTGTTGGGGGAAATAAATAAATGATACTTTAATGGACTAATGGAATCCGGTGCTTTATTTTTTAACAGCAATAAAAAGAAGCGGTACAGTCTATAGCCATATTAACGTTTTCCTAAAAAAAAATGAAAAGTGGTATATTTATATATAAATAGTATATTTGGACACATTTAGATCGATAGACAACTATTTAAATATTATTAAAGCAGCTCGCTTTAATCGAACTCTCAGATGAGTCTCAAATCAGACCTACTGAGAAAGTACTGAGAAATTGTTTGCATTGGGAAAAACAAAAACAGTACCGTCTGAACAACTTTGAGCGTTTATCTGTTCTGTCCCATTTCACAACCGAGGCATCGTTCAGATGGAAACCACACACACACATCATATATACAAACCTTTAGTGAGGTGGACACGTGGTTGACTTCCTCGGTCAGCAGTCTCTGGCTTTCTCTATAAGTCAGACACGTGAACTGGTACTCTTCCGGATCGAAAGTGTCGGGTTCCGCTTGCTCCACGTCGCCCGCCACGCCTTCATAATAATAAGCCATATCGCCCTGATCTTCCTCCTCCGCGCCCTCATTGTCCTCCTCTTCGAAATCTTCCTCGTTACTGTCGGACGCTTGGCTGCTCATGTCCACAGACATAGCCTTCGGGGCTTATCCGTATGCCGTCTCAAACGCCGCTCTCCACCAGCAAGCGGCCCTCGGTGCTGCCGCTGTCTGCCCCAGACTGGACCGCGTATCCAAGGGGGCCGTGCCGAACTCAGCAGCAGCGGAAGAAGCAGAAAAAGTCGCACTCCCCGTCACTCATGAGGAATCCAGAAATGGGGACGAGCTGAGAGAAACACTACAAAGACACAAACGAGGATTCGATCAGTCACCGGATATTATGTTTTCATTAAACAGTTTAAAGCAGGTGTATTCCATAAAGCACTGAAGGCTTCATCGTGCACTGCAGGTACGCCCTGAAAAATGGACAGTTGAACACTATAGCTGATTTGTGTTAATCATTTCCTAGCGTCCGCCAGAGTCGGTTTTTACCACAGCGGAGCTTTTGGCTTGAGATTTTTTTATTTTGTTGGCCTTTTCTCAACCAAAACACAATGCTGGCGCTTCCACGTTCAATTCTTTTTGTTTGTGGAGTGCAAATCAGAGTAAAAAATACACTTCTGTTTAGTGTATACAGAAGACAAAAAGAGGAAAATCTTGGTTGAGGAGTATGGAAATGAATTATATGAAATATTGCCATGAGAAAGATAAAGCTTTACAGAGTGTGTGCAGAATTAATACAAATCACCCTATAAAAATAAAATATGCTAATTATATAAAATAGCTCTAATCCTATATTTGTGTAATTTATCTAGAATTTATACAGTCAAATCAACCCATTTCTTGTTTTAACCCACATTGAAACGAGATGACGTCCCCCCAGGACAAATGTGCTAATCTGTCTACAGAAGATATCTAGAAACGTCTCATTTCAGCAAAATATTTATGCGAAGTAACGTCGCAACCCAGAACAGCCGGCATGTTTGGGTCGCTCCTGCAGTCAGGCTGATCGAAAGTAAAATCCATTTATCCTTGTAACTGAATCGTCCTAGAGTGCACTTGGAAGTAGACTGAGAGCACCTGGCTTGGACCGGGTCTCAGATCGGTTATTTTGGTCCGCACTTAAATGTGTTTTGCAGTGTTCTCACATGCCTTAATGACCTAGAGGGCAAACATACCAATGTTCAAATCAACCAGAACTGAACAGTGCACAGATGAGATCGGGAGATGCCTCCCAACGCTGGTGGATCCAAGAACTGGGTCTGGATACTATGATGTAGTTGGGCTGAATGTAAATAAATGGGCACAACGATGCCACTGTACCACTGAATAAGAAAATCGTGAAAAAAGTGAATCGTGAAGGATTTGGGTCACATCTGGTGCTCATCCAGCCCTCTGTGTTTATCGCTCTGGATCAGTAACCTGCATCACCTGGTTACGGCCTGTGTTTTTTTGTCTCTTATCTACAGAATCATTGGCCTTGGCTAGTTCACACTTTGAGGTCAAAGTGTGAGTGTTTTGGAACTGAATTGTTTTGGAGTTCGTTGGCTTCCTGCCATCTGATGTTTTTTTCACTCGTGCTGCTCAGGTGAGCACAGATGGTCGAAATGGACAAAGACCAAAGAGTGAATGGCTTTCCGCTGCGGTTTAACGGCTCAAACCTGAGATAGGGAACGAGATCAGAGGAAAGATCAGGGCAAGTTAGTTGATGTGATCGCTGCCAGAGTTTGTTCATGTCCCGGTGTACAGCTGTGACCCCAGTCACAGACTCCGCTACTGAATCAGAGCCAGGAGTTGGTCCGAAATGTAGACTCTCACCCCATCCAGCTCATGTTTTTTTTCCAGATCCGAAAAACAACTCGCTGTACATTCCCGCACTGCTATTAATAACTAGGGCACACGGTGACACACATAATAACGCAAAATGCCTACTTGGGGATTAGTTTCAGTCTGGTAGGGCGGGGAGACACGGGACTCCGTCAGACCCGGACTCGGTAGCTGGATTGTTTCTAATCGCGGACGCTGCGCTGTTCGCTAACCTCAGAGCTAGCTTAGCATGTTTTAGCTATCGCAGTGTATACGCAGGAGACTGAGCTGTGAACACACCATCATGTTTTACCAAAACTAACTTACATACGTCCGGATGTGCACATATACACTGTTTTATTTACATTTTCTGAGCCCGAAGTCACACCGGATATCATTTCCTCCCCCGGTGGAAGCGAGAGGAGCCGCCGCCAGAGCGCACTACAACCCCCGGACTGGCATGTAAACAAGGCCCCTTTTTAATCCCAATCTCCCCCGAACTCTCACGTGTCAAACACGTGAGGAGGGGGAAATGCCTTTTGCGACAAAACACGCCGATTTTATTTCACCTACCGAAATGCCACACGGAATCGCCCGACTTCTGCTGCAGGAAAATACACCCAGGCGATAGAAGCGCTTCTGGAGCTGATGCACACACCAACATACAAGCGGGGGCTTAGTGAGTGGCGTCACTTCCGGGTCCTGTTGCGCCAACGGCTGCGTCTCAATTTAATGACTTCCGACTCTTGAGGATGCACCGTGGAGGAGACGATTACACGGATTACGCTTCATATAAGGTGCACTATGTGTTTGGTAGGCAGTGATTTAGGGCGCAACCCGAGAGCTGGAGCAAAAGGTATTGGCTGTATGTTGCACTGATCTGAGCAGAGGTGTTAACTCATTGAGGCAGGAACAACAGGCTGCACAGGAGGTGGAAGGTGTTAAACTCATAAAATACCACTGTATAATTGTACTTTCTGTCTGGACTATTATTGAAATCTGGCCTGTTTTATAAGTGGTATATCTCTTGCCAATCATAGGTACATTTAGACTTATTATCAGGCACAAGAATGAGCACAGGGCATGCACTTAGTTATACATGGACATAAGAGACATTTGTCACATATGCATTACAGGAAAGTAAAATTCTTTCATCACATATCCAAGCTTGTCAGAAAGCCCCGATGGAGAAAAAAGTCTTAAGGGCCTTGCTCAGGGGCCCAACAGTGTCAGCTTGCTTTTGCTGGGCCTTGAACCTGAAATATTTAGATTATTAACCCAAAGGCTTTAGAGTAAAATATGTAAACACCATTTCAAAGCACTGAATTTGACTCCACTTAGCTGTTTCTATGTTCATTTGTATATTTACAATAAGTCCAAAAGTGCCTCCTTAAAATGTGTGAATGATTTTGCTTGTGCATAGTCTCCAAACATGCTGCTGATTACACACACTCCCAAACTATAAATTTAATTCATTTTTATGATGTCCATGTGCTTAATGGCATTTCTAACAGCCATTATTTCTACTGAGATTATCAATTATCATTTGCCTCGCTTACAATTACAATAATGGAATTAGGCGGATGCCTTTATCCAAAGCAGCTGAGGCTTGAGGCCCAAAGAGTGGCAGCTTGCTGATGCTGGGATTGGAACTCACAACTTTCTGATCATAATTAGATTTTTACCACTAGGCCACTACTTCAACATACTAAAAAGCATTTGCATCTATGTGGCTTCAAATAATTATGAGGTGTCCATAATTTTGCCACATATATTTTTGAGGCCGAAATTCTGAAGAACTGTTGGTCTTATATAGTTCTTATTAAAATTTAATATTTTTATTTTTTTTAATTAAAGTTTATGCAATAAAAGTTGTCAATATTTCTGGAGATGGTTGTAGGTAATTAGATTAATCATGGGGTAATCAAGCTTATTCAATTTAGGAACTTTGGTGCATTGCTTTGGATCCTCTTTAGACTTTTAACCCATCATACTGTGAATGGAAACAGAATTTGTTCAAAAATATGACTCGTGGACCACTTAGATACCAAATTATTTATTATTCTTTCAGCTTTTTTTAATAAATCTTTTACAGAAAAATATCCCTGAATAAAACTATTTTTGTAAAAAAAAAAAAAAGTGAAAAAAACATGAGTCATTACAGTAATAGGTTTACAGGTCATATGAAATATCACGGACCAGTGTATATTGATTATAAGAACTAAGTATGTTAAAGACTAAATATTTATACAGTTCATTGGTTGGAAGAATGATCTATCAGGTTTCTTAGAAAACTGGCTTTTATGCAAATATAACAAGGAAAACATGCAGAGAGAAGGATACATAATCACAGAATCTATTATATATAGGCTTATCAGAAATATTAGTGGCCTCCTGTTGCTGTCACAGTGTAGGGATTTGGTTTAAAAAAAAAGAAGGATGTTGTACACACAGCCAATCACACATCCTGTACTTATTGAATATTGTCTCAAAGCACTCAAAATGGTAACAGCTCCAGAAACACTAACAGGGAACAAGTGGCCCTGAATAGAAAATTTGTCCTTAGAGAAATACCCCAGTGTTATTAGCATAGCCTTTATTACATCTCTGGACTTACATTTGTTAAAATTTCTTGTATGTGATATATGGTTGGCTCGTTTCCCTTTAATTAAAACAGGACATAGATACAAAAAAACACAACCGTTTTACAAATTGCAGTGAAAAGGCATTCGTGTCGTGTAACTTTGACATTAAACAGAAATGACAAAGCTGCGACTGAAGTACGGAAATAAACAGCAAGTTACAGTAATTATATCACACACTTTTCTCAAAAGGGAACAGATGCTTCTGCTGGCCACGCCTCTCCCTCTTACTGACAGACTTTTTAGCTCCTCCTTCGTCCTGGTCCTCCTGCCTGTTCTGTGGCCATGAAATGGCCAGGGATGGTGCAGCCGTGTGACCTCCGCCTTCGCCCTCCTCTCCGGACGAGAATCCGTCCGCTTCTCCTTCTCTTTTTTGCGTAATGCCCGTGTCCTTGGCCACGCCCTGTTGTCCGTAACGTCGCTGCAGCCGCTGTTTAATCAGTAGACCTTTAACCAACAGTGTCCAGTTTGCCAATGCTCGCTTCTCCCGCTTCTGTTCCAACGCACAAAACACAAACGATAAACATGCTGCAAACACACACCTGAAAGGTTCAAAAAGTCAGTTTAAAATGTATGGCTTGGTTTGGATTAATCAAAAACCCCCACACATCATACCCATTTACTGCGAGCATTAAATAAAAGATTTAATAATTACTCCCATTCTTCGGTCAAACACCATTAATCCCTTGAACAGAGCGTTGCTTATAGATTCCATTGTGCAGACATTATAATGCATCACATGGCTGCGGTGGGCAAAGTTACATTCATCAAAGCCACAAAGAAAATGCAGCAAGTCTCAAAGTAATCCATATTACTGTGTGTATTACTGTATGTGCTGAAACAATTCAGATGCACTCATTTTAATAATGAGGATGAGAGAACTTTCATAAAGGATGGGTCAGTCAAACTCTCAGCAGCCACTCATATATTACAGCCTGGGGCAGAACACAAGTTGGTGAAACCACTCTCTCAAACACACACACACACCTCTTTCTCTTTCCGCTTCTGAATCTCTTGCTCGTTTTCCCAGGCAGCTTTCAGAATCTCCTCATGTTCCTCACAGACAATGTAGCCGTCAATCCTGCAGTACAATGAGACCGATGAGGGATTTTGCAGTTGCATTATTACTAAACATTTCATCAAAATCCTCAACACAAGGTACAGAACTCGCAAACACAAATAAACAGACTCATTAACTGTAAAAAAAAACAACAACATTTGTTTGCAACTTTGCCTACTTGACTTGAAAAACATTTCAAAAGTACCAAAGCATTGACCAAAACAAATGCAAATTCGCTGTACATGTAATCACAACACAAGTGCAGCATTTACATTAACATTTACATGCAACACTTCGTTTGGAGAACACATTCGGATGAGACGAAACAGTTAATGCACTTTTTCAACAGCATTATACGTGCTTAGTCTATGTTATTACAAAGAAACGGTACAACTTTACATTTAATGTGCAGTAGCACAGTCTTATGTTGTCATTTTATATATATATATATATATATATATATATATATATATATAAAAAAAACACACACACACACACACACACACACACACACACACAGTGGTCCCCCAGAACCCATGGGGGTTACGTTCTGAGACACCCCAACCAAACGAATACGTATATATAAATATACAAGATTTCTAACTTAGATATACTCCCTAATCAGGGGAAAGAAAAAAAAAAAGAGAGGGAAAAAAAACAAAAAACAAGTTCTTCATGACAATAACATAAATCTCTCTCTTCAAATTACAAAAGGGGAAAAACAAAAACAAAAGAAAGGGGATATGGACACAATCTCTATAAGTAAAAATTTATTGGGTTCTATAGCAAAAAAATTCAATGAGTTTTATACTCAATTCACTTTTACCAAAAGACAAATATGCCTTATTTTGGTAATTCACACAGGGTACTTTTTACAATGTCAG
Source organism: Silurus aristotelis (assembly GCF_946808225.1). Classification (NCBI taxonomy): domain Eukaryota; kingdom Metazoa; phylum Chordata; class Actinopteri; order Siluriformes; family Siluridae; genus Silurus; species Silurus aristotelis. The sequence goes on from NC_139584.1 coordinate 8,272,508, forward strand.
AGAAAATACTGCCACTTCACCCAAAGTACTTCAAAACTGTAACCGACTGAAATGCTTCAAATCTTTTCTAATATATTATGTATATTTGTCCCAAAAAACTCCTGAGAGTAGGGCATACTCAAAATATGAGAAAGTGGTTAGCACTTTGTGAGCCACATCAACAATTTGAGTTGCTAGAAATGAATTTTTCTGTTTTGTAGTGAGGAAAAAGCGAACAGTATTTCTCCAGCAAGAGACTTCTTTCGGCTGCTCCCGTTAGGGGTCGCCACAGCTGGTCATCAGTCTCCATACTACTCTGTCTTCTACATCTGCCTCCTTCAAACCAACTACCTGCATGTTTTTCCTCACCACATTCATAAACCTCCTCCTTGGTCTACCTCGTTTGCTCCTTCCTGGCAGCTCCATCCTCAGCATTCTTCCACTGATATACCCCATGTCCCTTCTCTGCACGTCCAAACCATCTCAATCGGCCTCACTCACCTTGTCTCCAAAATGTCCTACATGTCCATACCTCGTCACTCCCAATGAAAATCTCAACATCTTCAGCTCCAGCTCATGTATTTTAGTCAACTTTCTTTAGGAGAACTGAAATCTAATAATTGTCCTTTATCCATGATTAAACAGTAGGCATTGATCCCAGCTCATATTTCAAAGCACAAATCTAAAAATTTGGCTTAAAATCTGAATCATATGCATTTCAATACCTGCATATAGTCCTGTAGGTTCCAATAATGAATAATCTCAATTCAATTACCTAAATCCATTGATTTTCTTTGATTACATTTTTGTCTACAATAATCACTTGAATAGGAATATCACCAAACCAACCAATCTCTATGTCCTTCCATCTTGCGTGATACTCTGGATTGTACCAACTAACTATTAATCTCAACTGGGCTGCCCAGGAATATTTTTGCAAACATTGAAGGGCCACCTCTCCTTAGTCTTAAATCAGCTGCAGGCTTTAATATTTTACCCTTGGTTTCTTTCCTTGCCATATGAATCTGGAAATCAGTTTATCCCACTCCGAAAATTGTTTTTTTGGACAAGGTAAAAGATAAAGACTGGAATATATAGAGTAATCACAGAAGTATGTTTTGCTTAACTGAATCTTCTCTAGATGTTGAATAACGATAAAAGGTTCCATCTTGCGATGTCTAATAAAAGAATTGTTACTGATAGGGCCATAGTTGAGCATTTTTTAATTGTCCATATCCCTGGGAATATTTATCCCTAAGTATTGGAATATATTTATAATCCAAATTTAAAGAATAATCCTTTTTAATTTCTTCTCGGTGTTATAATTAAAAGTCAATACTTGTTTTTTAAAATATTCAATTGAAATTCTAAATCAGATCTTGAAAAGCGATGTTTCGAGATCAGATTAACCAACGACTCTGTTGACTCCTTTAGATAAACAATATGTCATCAGCAAATAGTGCTATTTTTGTGCTCGTCGTCTTTGATGTTAATATCTTTTATTTTAGATTTTTGCCAAGTCCACTGCAACAGGGTATTCATGGTAGGACACGAATATTTGTTTCATAAATCTCATGTAAACGGAATTTTTTTTCTTAAGAAAAAGCCAACTGACTGAATCAAAAGCCTTCTTGGCATCAAGAATTAGGAGGACAGCTTGTAAATTAGAATCTTGAATATGACTGATATTATGGATAGTCCGTCTAATGTTGTCTTGCATTTGCCTACCTCAGAATCAACCAGATTACTCCGAGTTAACTGGTTCCAGCATCATCAATTCAACTTTTTAGACAGAACTGAGACATATAGCTTATAGTCCATATTCAGGACGGAGATTGGTCTATAAGATGTGTAGTCTTGTTTATTTTCCCCTCTTTTGGAATACAGAAATTACGACTTCTCGCCACGAGGGTGGCAAATCTCTTCTGTGTAAAACATAATAAAATGGTGACTATTAAAATAGTTGTCTGAATAACATATACCATTCGGAATGAAATCCATCTGGTCCTGGTGATTTATTTTTTTAAGCCTGGATATTGCTATATTTATTTCCTCTTCAGTTATATCTGCAGTTAAATTAGCATCCCAGGTATCAATCACCAAAGGGAGTTTTAAAGAAATGAAAAAATAATAAATTTTAATAGGATCTACAGTCTGTGATTTAGTATACAGATTTTTATAATAATTTTTAAACACTCTGAATATCTTCTGAATTATATGTGTTTTTATATCGGGTCTTGTATCTTCTGTATCGTCAAGTCGGCTTGTTGCTTGCGTAACATTCTGGCAAATAACTTCATGTCTTTGCCTACAGACTCATAATATTTTTGCATTAGGAACATTAGTTCTTTCCTCAATTTCCTGTGTATGTAGGATATCCAACCCTGTTTTAATTTTTTATCTATTTGTTTGTTAACGTTTTCAAGCCTACATTATTTTTTATTTGGACATAAAAGGCTATTAATTTACCCCTATTTTTCCCCACTTTACATGCATCCTATAATATAGTAGGTGGGACTAATCCATTATCATTCTGCTCCACATATTGATCTATTTCTTCTATAAGATGTTCCCCAATCGCTCTATTATTTAGGATGCTAGAGTTTAGTCTCCAGAGAGTGTTTTTTGGTTTATTCTATACATTTAGAAAAACTGATATTGAAGCATGATCAGAAATATCAATTAATCCTATGGTGCAATTTGTTATTCAGAATGTGTCTTTTCCAAATGCAAAAAAAAGTAATCACTTCTTGGACAGGATGTATGTGGGATTGAATAATATCCATATTCTCTTTGTCCTGGATGGAAGTCTCTCCATACATTAATCAAACCTATTTCTTTTAACATTGTGTTTATCTGTTTCCACAATGGGCTCACTAGTTGAGAGGAAGAGTTCGAAGAATCTAATTTAAAGGCTTATAAAACATTAAAATCCCCCTGCCGATAAAAATGCCCTGCGATTCAGATGTTATTAGATCTATCAACGTCTTAAAAAAAGAACATTTACTTCCTGGAGGTGCATAGACATTAAGAATAGTGATTAAGGTGCCCTCAACTCAACCTCATCATTATGCCTCTGCCCTGTCTTTTATTTCAGCAAGGTGCAACTATGCAACTCCTCTCCTATGTCCAGATCCAAAAGAAGCAGAGAAAATGTATTTTAACCCCAATCTGATTACAGTTATTATGCTCTGTTATGTTGAGATGGGTCTTTATTTATTTTATGAGTTGCCCAGGAGCTCCTGGTTCAATAATCTCAAATGACTGTAAAAAACTGTTACTCATAATCTTACACTCCAGTGCTCATGTTAGTTCTCACTCTCCAGTGTTCTGTATTGTTTAAACACTATATTTACACTCTTGATGTCACCCAAATGAGGATGGACTCCCCTTTTGAGTCTGGTTCCTCTCAAGGTTTCTTCCTCATAACATCTAAGGGAGTTTTTCCTTGCCACAGTCACCATGGCTGCTCATCAGGGATAAATACACCCATTCACCATAACTTAAATTCTGTAAAGCTGCTTTGAGACAATGTCTGTTGTGAAAAGTGCTATAGAAATAAACTTGACTTGACCATGCACTTAAGAGATATCATCCTAAAAACTGTTCGTCTTTTCCTCCTGCACAATTTGCACTTAAATGTAAAAAAGATTTCTTGAATCGGGAAGTGGAACATTGAACAAGAAAATGACGAGATGACAATGAAAGTGCATAAGAGAAAAGCTTTAGAGTACCTTCATCAATTTAAGCCCTATGCTCATCCATGCACCCGCTACCGGTACTGTAAATTGATCTATTTTGCTAAATTATCTACTGTCATTTTTGGAATTATTAACAAATTAAAGTATACTACCCCAAACTGAAGACCATTAGATTCTGTGTAGCCTAGGTCATGTCTATGATTGTACCTATAAACCTGCATCCCTCCAAAGTGATTTGTCTTTTCTCTATGTGAATGCATACAGTAATATCAGGGCCAGGATGAGTTTTCTTTCTGATCTAATGGAGTTTGTTTTTCAAGAACTTCCATACATGGCCTCTGGAGAAGAGCATCTGCCATTTGCCATAAATGTAATGTCAGTGCAGTTGATTGTGTGTCCTTTGTCTCTTGGATCTATCCTTCAGAAGCACCTTTACATTCTGTTGTGTCTGAACAACATTTCAGCAATTTCCATATGTGTGCAGCTTGTGGCTTGTCGTTTCAATTATTACGCTTTGAGATTTTGCCATTATAAAAGACACACACTTACACAGCATGCGAGTATCCTCCATGGAAATCGAAGCCTGTTACAGCAGGAGCACAGTCCAAGTTGAGTTTTCGAGCCACTCTGTTCAGATTAGGCAGATGCAAGTGCACACACCCCACTGGCAACATGCACGGTTGAAACATGTACACGTTTCCAAAATCGTTACGTGGAATCTGCAATAGACACAAACACACACACACACACACAAACACCAATCTTTAGACCTTTGTATTGTTCCTGCTTGCTTTAAAAATGCCATTCACTTTCCAGCCCCCGAAAAGTCAATAATCATCAATCTTGACTACAGACCAGCAGCTCTGACATCCATCTCCCTCAGCGTCAGGACACTGAACTATAAAAACAAAAAGGCCCAGACACAGACACATTTTTTTCCCCAAGCTCAATAACAACCTGGAAAACCTTCATTAACACCAACCCACACATGCTGAATGGCCACGCCATGTAGCAAACTCACTTTCTCTCATCATACATTACATTTTCTTTATTCAACAACACATTTTTGAAAAGCTGTTGATTACAAGGCTTAGATCACGTGGACTCATGTGCCTGGCACGGGTCCCTGTGTATGAGCCGCTCCATAGAAGATTGTGGGTATTAACAGAGAAGTGTTATTTTTTTTTGTAATAGCTAAAGAACAATAACTGCCAAAGCTGCTGTTAGAAAAAGAAATTTATCCTCATCTTCTGACCAATTAGATTGAAGGGTTCAACCACATAGTGTTGATCATGACACAATGTTTAATAAGTCTTTTTATCTGTATAGTTATATAATAACTATTTTTAAATTCTTTTCCTGTACTTGATTGTGATTCTATATAAATAAATCTACTCATACATTTACTCTTTAGTAAACACTGCATTTGTATAGATTTATGGTGAATCGGGGGGAAATTAGACTAAAACAAAGTAGACACATGGAGAACAGATTCTACCCAGACAAAACTAAAATTCAGGCTTGATGTGGGAACCCTAGAGCACAGAGGCAGCAAATGTGTACCCTCTGTGCCATCAGTTAAAGGACTAACTGCTAAGTCAAATTCCTTGTAGGTGAAGGTGGTAGCTTAGTGCTTAAGGCATTGGATATTGGATTGAAAGGTCATGGGTCAATGTCAAAATCCCAGTCACACCAAGCTACCACTCCAGGGCCCCTAACCCCAATAGTTGCTCAGTTGTATGAATGAAATGTCACTCTGGAAAAGGGTGTCTATAAAATAATATAAATAATAAATGTAAATCTTACCTGGCAAATACAATTCTCTTATTCTGACATGCTCACCTTGCCATTGATGGCTACAGGAGGCTGGTACTCCTCAGTTTGCCAGTGGCCGAACAGGGCCAGGTCCTTGCTCTCTTTGTTCTCAGACATCATCCTGGCTTTCCGTGAACGGTTCGAGCTGCCCTTTACCATCTGAACCAACAGGGGGATAAAAAGGCCATTTTAGCAATGAATCATGTTAAATTTGAGAGCAGGACTCAACTGTCTCTAATTGTATAGATTAATGTTTGGATCGGATTTATTAATCAACTTACGTTTATATTTTTTCTATTTTATAGTTATACGTGACAATCTTTTTCGGCAGGAATATACCTGCACTTTTTATTTCTATAGCATTCTGACAGGTAAATTAACCATCTGATGGGTAGCAGAGTAATTTCTCACCTTGTAAGGCTCCTCTCCCAATCGAACGGTGCGTGCTTGCTTCAACCAGATGTCTCTGGAATGCAGGGTGTGGACACAGTCCCTGAAAATGCAACACAAACGAATCAATAGCGCTGACCAATACAATAAAAAAAATGTGCAAGTGTGTGCTCTTCTATGCCATTATACACATATGGTTAAAAAAAAAAAATCTAATCAAACCCTAATTACACTCCTAAATCGTTCTGAAGGTTTTTAGGTATCCAGGTCCATGAACTGTGTTCTGATACCAAGTCAAAGAGTCAGGATCTGTGCTATAACCTTGACTGCACACATCTGAAGGACTTCGCCGAGTCACATTCCCCAGCAGCCCTTGCACATTTACACACACACACACACACACACACACTACCGTGAATAGACAGGTTCTCCTCGACAATAGCCCAAAATGGTGGCAGTGGTGGGGTACAGTGCCTCGTACTTCAGCATATGTCTCTCCAATGCATACAGAGGGTGGTTTTTATACTCCGATATGGATGTTGGCAATGGCTTATTCATCAACGTCTCCTGCAGCTATAATGGAGAAACAAGCATATGTGTAAGAAAAAAAAAAAGAGTTAGGGGGAAGGGGAGCACATAAAAATAAATTGTAAAGTGTCTTTTTGTGGTTTTAAATAAAACTGGATTTAAAATATTCAATATTTCTTACACAGCCCTATTCTAATGTTCATAACACACAGGCATTTTATAGGAAAAGTCATTTAAAGGTTGCACATTATGTGTTTTATCACCTAGACCAGGGATGGACAACTTTCATAGTAATGAGGACCAGAATTTTTTCTCCTTACCAGGGAGCCAGATTATTTTACCTTTTAAATCTAAGATGGAAGCAGTTCTGGCATCACTGGTGTATCTTTCATATTTTTCTGTGTGATCAGTGGTGTGATGTTGATTTACATTCAAATGCTTCATAACCGGTTTTGAGTCCAAACAGCTCAAACACATGGGTGCCCCCTTAAACTTGAATAAAACAATCTTTTTACTAATACTGGTTAAATTTCTAAATAATGTGCATAATACTTTTATGTTTTAATTACTAGCGTGACTGGCAGAAACTAGTGCCCTCTCCTGGTTGGAGGATTAACATCCTAATACGAAAGCAGTCTTTTCATTTTTCAGCGATCAGACTGACATGGTCCCGAGGGCCGTATTTAAAGATATTGCAATCCACCAGTTGCCAATCTCTGACACACACACACACACACACACACACACACACACATTATAAATAGTGTATGTGTGTGTGTATATATATATATGTACATACGTATATACACTATATAGTATACATACATACATACTCAAATGAACATGTATGGGAGATGGAGGAGCAATGCACATCATCATTATAAAAACACAGAGGTAAAAGCACATATCTCAGAACAATGGTGATCATACAGCTGTATACATTTTGTCCCACAAATGTGAATCTGTGCAAAGGCAAAAGTTCTGGCTCATAGAGAGCCGATGCATTAATTTTGTTCTAGACTATTTTTCTATTAAACTGTCACCCATTTGTATTCAAACCAATAGATGATTCATACTACATCCCCCATCTAGTGTGCATACAGTGAACCCGAAAGCCATTTAGAATTCAGGCTAAATAACGAAACCCAAACCTATTAAGCAATTCATGGAGTAAAACTAAATTCTTGTCATCTTGTTGTACCTCTTTGTCTTCTTTCTGCTTTTGTTTAGAATCAGGACACTCGAAGAAGCCTAAAGTCTCCTTCCACCATTCGGAGTCGATACGGCGTTTCCGTGACGACGTGAGCCAGGTGGGGTCGTATCTGCTGCTCACGTCTTTCAGGTAACCGTTATCATCTATACCCACAACATACGTAATTGGCTGAGTGGCCTGGTTGGAGCAGAGCTTTGGGTGGTCCACCCCTTGATCGACACCAATGCATATCCATTTCTTTGCCTCTTTCAGGTACACCTCAATCCATTCATCATTGCCTTTTCCCTGCCTCTTTCTCCTCCATTGCTTTTTGCATACTAGCTCATCTTCTTCTTCATCTTCATAGTCTTCTTCTTCTTCTTCTTCTTCTTTTTCCTCCTCTTCATCCTTCCTGGTTTTCTTCTTGGTCTTGCTAGAACGTCGTGAAGCCTGACTTTTGCCCTTTTCTTTACCCTTTGACTTTTTTGCATCAACCAAATCGTCACTATCATCCTCACTGGTCGGCTGAAACTCCTCTTCATCACTAAGCTCCTCATCCCCGTCACTGCTCTCCTCTTTATATGACACTTTGGATGCGGTACTTCTTCTTCTGGTATTTTTTGGCCTTTGTCCATCTACTTCTTTCTTTTTGACCTCTCGATCCTCAACATTTCTTTTCTGTCTCTTTCCTCCTTTTTTTGGCTGCCCCTCCGCACTGGAAGATGGGCGTTTGGACCCCAGGGAAATTTTGGGTTCTGGTGGCTTTTTATCAGCTTTATTAGATTTGTCTTTAGAAGGACTTCTGGAGGTCTTTGCTTTACCCTGTAAATAAAAAAGACAACATACTTTACTAGTTCATTCATTCTGAAATGCATTACAAATTCATGTCCATCAAAACACAAACAAACCTACCGTTTTTGTTGTTGGCTTGAAGGATATTGGCTGTAGTGAAAGCACCAGTCGACAGTAGAGGCGCAGTGACCTCAGCACCAACAGGAACAGCTAAGAAACAATGACATACATCTTTCAATTTCAACCTTCTGCGTGAACGGTATTCTGTAAATGTACCTCAATATTTTCGGCAAGGTCTGGGTGACACGAAAGGTCTCTCACATAGGTCATCTCCTGATGATCACGAGCAGACAGACTTCCCAAACGTCTCTCAAGCAGCTCTTGCAGTTTCACATCCTTCTCTTCAGGGAGAGCCGGGTTTAGTGTGAACGTCTCCTTAAACCTGTGTGTAAATGTAGAAATTGCTTCTAGATATAATATTATAAAAACATGTGATTTCCAACACTGCCAGGCTTACACTACTAAAGCTTATACTAGTTTGGCATTTCCTATTTTTCTCCACCACACCCACAGGCTGCTCCTTTTTTTTTTTTTTTTTTAACCTCTGTTTATAAAAAGAAGTAACATGTTTGGACGTTAAAAGGAATGTCTGGCTCCCAACTTGTTCATTTGCCAATTTCTAGCCACTAGCTAGCCCTATGTTGCTCATGACATCTACCAACCACGGAAGGTGAAGGCTAGCGGGACACGTAAGCCGGCCAAATATGGAAGAAAGCACTAACCACTCTCTTCCACATACGAGGTGACTAGCTCTGTTTTTAAGAAAGTGCTTCATTTGTCTATGTTTACACACTATTGCCTTTAAAAACGTCCCTTTGCACTGCAATACAGCGCTCCCAGTGTTCCTGCCACTTCTGAAATGTGTCTTAGAAGTTTTATTTTCAAAGTGTGCCAAGCACCTTCTGCAAGTCGCACTGGATCACCGCAATGGTGTCAAAACTGCGACCTTTGACCTGGATCTTCAGTAACGAGCAACAGTATACAGCATTATGTTTTGCCGATTCTGAAACTATAATAAATCGACATTTTGTGCCAACTAGTTGAGGATGATTTTCCTTTTTAAGTCTGCCCCCTCTCAAGGCTTTTTCCTTATACAATCTCAGGGAGGTTTTCCTTTCCACAGTCACCACTGGCTCTCTCATTAGGGATACATTTATAAGGAAAAACTTATAGGAACTAAACTCCAACTTTATCACCTATTTATCTCTGTAAAGCTGTTTTGGGACAATGTCCATCGGTAAACGCGCTATACCAACAAAACTGAATAAACAGAATTGAATTGCTATCCTGGACTCCTGGCCACTGATTTTGGCATCGTTGGAATTCATACTTGATGATTGGGAAAACACTTTTTTTTCGAGAATTTTGATTTCAACTGACCACTTTAGAAGATCCTCCAGATAGACGGTGTTGATACGTTTTTTATAAACTGTGGTGAAGTGGGGGGGAACTAAAGACAAAGTGATGGCCAATAGGTCAGGCTCACAGCACAGGCGATTCCGGGACAGTCCGCTAGCCAATAAACATAGGAGATGAACCTGAGCGACAAAGAAATGACAGGAACGTGATAAAATCTCAGGCTAACTTCGTTCATAAATATGAAAACAAAATGGTCATGACTTGAAAGTCAAATACCGACAAGTCATGCACAAATATGTATGCGCACACACCCAGAGGTGGGAAGTAATGAAATACAAATACTTTATTACTGTCCTTAAGTTACTGTACTTAAGTTAATGTCTCGTCATTCAAAGTTGTCATTCATTAGATATCAAAATGTGAAATTTTGTGAAGGATGTGTGTACTTTCGCCACCTCGGCACGCACCTTGTGTGAATCCATCTGTATCTCCTTGGTGAAACGTTTCATTGCTCTGCGCAGGTACATCTCAAACTCAGCTTGCTTGTTTTCCCTGGAAACAATCAAGATCATCATCACTGAAACCTACACATTCTATTGGTTGATGGTGTGACACGTAATAAAGATTTTATAAAATGTGTCAATTAGCTTTTGAGTACAACCTTTAGCGCACTGGAAATCCAGACTTTGCATTGAACATGTGTCCAGCTATTGCATCACAAGACATAAAACCCAATCATGTTCTAATATGCAAATACAGACCATTAAAATCACTGATGGAATTTGCATATTTATATAATAGTGGCTAGACGAATAGATTTTCTGATGAAGGTAGACAGGTGATTTATTATTCACTCTCTTTTTTTTTTTAATGGTTTTCAGAAGTTTGTGTGACTTTAATCAACCCAATTTTAACTCAATGTTCAAAGAAACACATTCGGAGATGCCTCATTAACCAACACACGCACACCCACCGACTCTCACCGACTCACACCCACACACAAACATGAACACACAAACTTTTTCTGTCTCTTGAGCCTGGCCTCAGCTGTCTCAATCTCAATCTCCACAGGCTGAGAAGGAACTGCAGGTTCTTGGTCTGCCTCTTCTGCTGGTCCTAATGGGCCTGCAAGTTCTGCATGTAAAACACACACAAACACATATGCTTGAAGAACACTGTCATCTATTTATTTATTTATTTATTTATTTATTTTTACATAAATGTACACACACACATACCTTCCACTTCCTCCCAATCCTCGTCTTCATCACTCTCCTCACTCGTGTTATCGTTTTCTTTTTTCTCTTCTTTTATGTTGGAATCGTTGCTCTTTAGCACAGAACTCTCTGGAATTGACATGCTCGAATCTTCAAAAATGTCCTCGGGCTCTTCTTTTAATGGCTCGCTGAAGTATTTGCTCTTCTTTCCATCAGACGGCTTACGTGCATTTTTCGATGCTTGGCCTCTGGGCTTGACAGCCTTTGCAATAGTTTTGGCTCTGGTAACCTTGTCTGCTAAACACATGCATCAGGATGAGAATAAGAATAATTATGCTATGCACCATTATTAGTATTGCATATTCTAAACAACAAATGCTGTAGGTTAAACACTATAATAATCAAGGCATTATATTATAATCACATTTCTGTGTACTTTGGAAAAGTATGTGTGCGCTAAAGTGAGTCATTAGACGAGTACGGTGTGAGAAAGAACATGTTCTTTTGAAAAACAGCATGGCTGGGACACACCACTAATAAAAATCTTGACCTGAGAACAACTAAAAGGAGTTGTTTGTGTAAAGAGAAAGTCGCTCTGAGGAGATAATTATTTAGAATATAAGCAAGTTAAAATAGGAATCATTTAGAACATGGGTATTTTGATCTGTGCAATTATTGCTGTGTTCACATAATAAAAATGTATTTAATGTGCTAGGTATAAATGAGAATGTAGTGTCTTTTTATATTAATAACTGAGCTGCCCTTGCACTATTGTTAATAAATAATCTAGGAAGAATGTGGATCGAACCACAATGGAAAGAAGGTCAGAGGATAACGGTGACATGAGGTCCGAAGACGGTCGAAGGCAGCCGGATGACAAAGGTGATGTGAGATCCAAAAGGGTTCATTGGGTGCAACAAGTGATGTGTGATACTTGAATTGTGTAAAAGAATGTTAAAAGGATCATGTTTTTCGGTTGCTTCAGGCCAATAATACTGTGCATTGTGAATAGTGAAGTAACTGAACTCTTTAGCACTTATAGAACAATGACAGATTCTGCTGTTACATACTATAACTTGCAACAAATAAAGTAAAACTCAGTACCAACCTTGCAGAACTACTGAATTTTTATCTATTGATGGTTATTGACACCATCTGTTATAATACATGACTATATATCAAATGTTATTATTCTAATATTTGTTGTTATGTTGGTTTCAATATTGTCAGTATATTGCCAATGGACCGTATTTTTATTTATATACATCATTGCCATTCAGTGAGGGAAACATAGATTGTGACATTCTGAAGCAGAACATGATGCCCTCTTTTTAGAAACTGGGTCGAACTGCAGTTTTACAACATCATAACTCCCAACACACCGCCAAGAAGACGACTGCCTTGCTAAAGAAGCTGAAGGTGATTTTTTCCCTGTACTCTGCAAAATTTCACAAGCGACTGTTATCTTGCCGTTACACTAACCTGTAACTTAAACAGCCCAACTGATCAAGAACGCCATTCGTTGGCAACAAATTTAATTATTGATTAGTTGTTGCAGCCCTAATCTATCTATCTATCTATCTATCTATCTATCTATCTATCTATCTATCTATCTATCTATCTATCTATCTATCTCTCATTTAATTTATATATATATACACACACATATACACACATATATATATATATATATATATATATATATATATATATATATATATATATATATATATATATATATATATATATATAGTTGTGTATACAGAGATGGGCAGTATGTATTTCAAATATAAAATAAGATTTTGTCATTTATATTTGAGATGATTGATGAAAGTGGCTTCATATTTTGTATCTAAATACTTTAGTGTTTTGTATTTTTGTCATTTTAAAATACTGTAAAATACTTTGTAAGATGTCTACATAATGGCATCATAAAGATGCGTCCTGTAATTGGTGCCTACTCAGTAGTTCGCCCAGACTTGTTGAGATCAGAACAGAAAATTTGTTCATATGGAAGAAGGGGGTGAAAGAAAGAAACTAAAGGCTGCCAGATTTCAAAAAGGTATCCAATGATTGATAAATAAATATTTTATTTATATTTTATTCAACCTTCACCCTTTATCCAACCCTGTGTGTATAGAATAATTTGTATCTGTCAATTAAGATCATTAGGTAAAATGCACAGCCCCCCCCCCCCCATGTTAAGTAAGATCTCATAAAGACACGCCCGTTTCCACGCCCCAGTGGGCGTATCTCGAGTCCTTACTTAACCTCCAGAGGGGGAACTCTAATTCAGTTACAGGCGCCGGAACGGCACTTAAATTCTGGAGCGAGGAAACGATTCACTTCGCGCACACACACAGTGTGCACCAGTTACTCTCCTGCCTCCCCTCAGATCCACAAGAGCAGCCATGCAGAAGTGCACATCTGCAGAAATAAATAAACAGCTGCACAGCATTGAAAAGTCGAACACAGCCATAATGTTACTGCTGCATGGAGCAAAGTGAAGTTGAACACCACGAACCGCTTTTTAAGTCTGTTTAACTGTAAACTAATGTTGGGAAAGAGAGAGAGAAAAAGAGAGAGATGGATGGATGGTGGAGGTTGAACTTCCTGTCTACCTTTGATGCCCCGCGTTTTGGGGGGAGTTTTGCTCTTCTTCACCGCCTGATTCTTCTTCTTCGCGGTGTCCTTTTCACTCACCGCAGCTTCTGCCCGGCGTTTGTGTTTAGCCATGTTAGCTTTCCGTGCCCCGTTTCTGTTTAAAAGAAATTAAGATATAAAGTAAAACAGCTCGACGTGTTCAAAGTGCAGGAACCGCGCGTGTGTGTGGCTGTTTGTGTAACTTCATTCACACACCACAGTTACACAAGCATCGAGCGTGTCTTGTTGAATAACACAGAAGCATGCCGCCAAACGTCACTTCCGGTTCTGTACAAAGACTGAACGTCGCGTTTTATTTTATGTGTAGTGCACTCCAAAGGATACATATGCGCCGTTTAGTTCACACTCAGTGTTAATGCACGTGTTTAAAAAAAGCGAGGTGTTTATAACACCGCCACAATGGTGACGTCAGAACTCAGGGGCTATTAACACTAGAGTGCGGTGTTGTACATCATTTTATTTCATAAATTAACTTTTTTTAACTTTCATTTGCGATGTGCACGGAAGGTTTTAGTGAAGAAACGCTGTAAAACATTTTTTTTCAACTAATCATGTCTGAAGCTGAACATACAGTGCAATACAGATATCCCACAGTGTTCTCAAATGTTTTCAAATAGTTCCCATTGAAATCAAACTTTATAAACATTTTATATCTGACCCTAATATGATATGTTAGCTAGTAAAAATAACAATAACAATTGTAATTCTATTCTAGTTATTCTAGATTTTTTTTTCATCCCTGTTACCTTTATTGATGATTAATCCAGTACTAGTCTCGTGTTCGTCCAATGAAATGCTCTCTAGAATGTATAAGTCCCGCCCACAGGAATGTTTGTTTTTGTAAAGTGGCAGCATTTGATCATAGTTACAGGTTCCACTCGTATTGTTCTTTCCCAACCCTTTTAGATGAATTAGCTCTCAGTACTACAGTTGTGTATCAAATAAATTGCAGTATTTTGCAATTAACCCAAGTTAACACATTTCTCTTCTGTCTATTTACTCAGTCTTTTTAACACTAAATCTTGCTACATTTGGCAGAGATTAAACTTTTGTGACATGACAATGGCTAAACTGTTTATACGTCTCAATATAAATATCTGTTTGTGAGACAAAGCAGCAGGAAAACAGCCAAGAGAAGAAAGTGTGAACACCCACACTTCATTTTTCGGGCAATTGAATGATTACTTGAACGCTTGAAAGTTGCAGATCAGACCTTTTGAAGTATAAATAGAAGTTACTTGATATACAGTGTTATACAGTGTAATTTTCAATAAAAAAAAGCTTCCCATTGGAATCCAGTTCACAAAATGAACTCGAGTCTTGTTTGTGACATTGTATAAAAGATATAAAAAGAGAAGTGTTAGAACATGCAAGAGCAGGCACACATTAACCCTCCTGCTTCAGCTGCATTGCTTTGCAATTTCAGCTTTTCTTGTCAGATCTAATTACCTCAAGGTGTCTCTGGGCATTATATACTAATGATGAAGCAGTGATCTGAAAGGCTTTATGTAGTTGGTCTCTGAAAAAAACATATAAGCAGACAGGTTTGTGTAATAGAAAATGAAAAATATTATGGATGAATGAATATTTGCTATGCACATTTTTTCATTCCTTTAATTAAAAAAAAATTTATAATAAAAGAGAATTGAGTCAATAATCATTGATGAGGTGCTTTCTAAAGCCTGACAAGAAACAAAAAATGACTTCTAATCTTCTAATAACAGTGCACTGTGAAGTGGTTTATTGCTTCTATACCACATTCAATGTTAACATTTTTATTCATTCGATAAAGGGCTTATACCTATTTAAAAATCTGTTTATAATAAGGTTAAATGTGGAAAGTACATAAAACAAGCAAGTTTTTAATATTACATTTATTACACCATCTATTAACAATCATTCATTCCTTTTTTTCACTCTCTCAATATGATATTATATCCAATTAAAATAATCACTCCAGTTCTGATTATGTCAAGGTGTCTCTGGGAATTATATACTAATGATGAAGGATTGATCAGAAAGGCTTGTATAGTTACATTACATACATTACAGATTCTATTAACAATCGTTCTCTCACATTCTTTCATGTTTTTTTCATGCGCTTGAGCTTAATAAGACAAACAAAGCAAAGCACACAGCTTGTTTTTTTTTTATTCTGTGGTGGAAAATCTTTTACCTCAGACTGTTAAAAACCTCTGACAGTAGACATTCTTACCAAAATTGTAAAAATAAAAACGTAATAAACAATCACACATGCTTTTTTACCCTTTCAAATCCGTTTAAAGGTAAAAAATCTAATATACATTTCCCCATGAATTGTCTGTAAAAACAAATCACCAAAAGAGCATTCATATAACCAACCCTGTGTCTTCTGACTGTAATAGAAAATTTTGTAACACCTTCTGAATGGTAAGATTCGAGAAACCTGAGTGCACTGTGGTCTTAAAGCCTAAATAAAACATTTCATTTTAATGTGGTAAAAAAAAGAAGAACATGTGTTTGAATGGTGGGGCTACAGCAGGAAAGATCTGAAAGCAAAGTTTCCAGTCAGTCGAATAATGCGTTACACTTCTGTGCTCTTTTAAAAAAATTTCAGTGTTGGTTCAGATGCCATAATGTGTAAATATCAGAGTCATGAACCCTCGCACTGCACTCTAAAGTAATCCACCTGAACAGATGAGCGGGTGAATGTCATAAATTATGTGCAAATAAATTGAAATCCCCAGTTGTGGCTTTAGTGCTAAAAGCAGTGTCTTTGTCTGTTAAACTAACTCTCAGTGACATGAATCAGCTCCCTGCAGGTCTGCTTCACCGAGCCTGAGGCTGCACCTTTACTCATTAAAAGCTCAGCAACAGCCAGTGAAGTCTATTAGAATTGGTGTGTGTGTATGTGTGTGTATACCTGGTGTCGCTTGATGCAAATGAACATCTGTCTTTGTGCAGCTCTGCAGCAGATGTCCGGCTCCTGAGAGTGTGTGTGTGTGTGTGTGTGTGTGTGTGTGTGTGTGTGTGTGTGTGTGTGTGTGTGTTAGGATTACTTCAGAGAGCTGTCTGTAAACTCGACTGGCAGCACAGTTTCACACAGTCTCCCTGCAGCAAAAAAGCGCCCGTTGGGCATCTGGACCCGGACTCGTGCCAGGACGAGCGTATGTGTGTGTTTGTGTGTGTGCGTCTTTTAGTTGACAGGTGAAGACAGCTGTTTGGCAAAAAAGCCACCAGACTCAACTCTGGCCAGTCTCCATGACGACGTAGGCTCCCAGCCCTGCATGGCTTCCATCCCTATATGAAACACGAAACTATCAGATAGGAATAAAAAGCCATACAGGACAGAGAGCAGTTCTGAGACCACATGAGAGATAGAGAGCGAGAGAGAGAAAAAGAGAGGGGGAGGAGGAAAAAGCACAAAGTCAAACATTTACATACTCACATTAGTTATGCAGACTATCCATATGTTTTATTGATTTAGACGAGTTCACCGTGTTATGACTCTCAGAAAGATGACTGATCACAGGCAGTTCTTTAGGAGAGGTCTGAAGAGATTGTGCTTTACCATAAAGGCATGAAAGAACCACTTGAAAACACTACCCTACAGAAAACACTATCTTTGCAGAAGGAAGGTCACACAAGGGGGCACTCGATGGCAGATATCACCCCTGAAATAAGCTTTGCCTCAAATACTACTCCAGTACTGCCCTCAAATATCATATAATGTATAAATGAACTGTAATGAACTGATGTTATGGCGTTAAAAGATAGCCAATATGTTGCCATTCTTTTCCTGACTAGGATGATGTAGTTGATTGGGATGATAATGATGACTCTCTAGAGTACAGTACATTTGCATACCTTTCACCTGAAAAACATGGATATGCTGTGCCTCAAAAATTATTCAAATCGACTGTAAATATTTTAACAATAAAAATTTCCATTTAAGCACTCAATTATATGACACCTTCATCCACTTAAAAATAAAACAAATTACAAGTAAGAAGCTGATGGTTAAAGGTCTCACATACGTGATTGGGATTTGAACTTACAACCTTCCTTTGAGTAGACCAAATACTTATTCACTGATACAAGAAAAAGGTTTTTATTTAATACATTATTTTTCCCTTAGAGTCATAATTTGCATTCAAATTAATTAGTTCGTGAGACTCTTTAATATGCCCCATGTCTACAAACCTGGAATCGCCCCTATGCATATCCAGATAAGAAGTCACCTGGACATGCTAACCCCTAGCGGCGAATTTGTGTACTACAATGTCTCCTTAAAATCCACATGGACATAAAACTAATTAGACTCGTATACCTATACACATGGACACAGACATATCCGACAAAAAGCACACCACATGTCCAAATAACCTTTCTGTCCTAATACAAATATATAATATATAATGTCCTATATTATATATGATAATAGTGTAGTAGTGCGTTTTAGACGGTCAGCATCCTCACTGGATTTTTCCCAGTCCTACTCACCGTGTAATGAGACGTCCTCGAACTCAAGACATGACTAGTCTGTGTACGCTAAAAAATCAAGAGATGCATACAGTTGATGATAATAAAGCCTATTGTGTCGAATGCGACATTCCTGCAATGAAGACAGATGATGGAGTTCATTAATTCATTCATTCAGTCATTCATGCATGCGCATGCACACCGTGATTGAGTGAGCACCTGTTGTCTGTCTGCTTGTGTCTCTGTCTGTCTGCCCTCAACTGCGAACGAAAATGCTTAAAAATGCGCAAGGCGCAAAAGAAGCGCAAAAAGGAGCGACAGACGCGTGAGACAAAAATAGAGAAAAAGTGTTCAGAAAAAGAAATCTGCACCTGATGGAATGAAATCTGTTGCCATTTTGCCAGGTGAAGCACGCTAAATAGGGTTTAAAGAAAGGCAGAAAGAAAAGAAAAAAGATGCGTAATATGGTCTGGTCTGGGGCAAGACGGCCGGTTAGGTGCCTTCTGCGTGCCAGGTAAAGGGAAAACCCGCAAAACCGCACATTCTGCACGTCCTCGACTACAGGTTTAACGAGTCGAGTTTGATTGTGCAAAGAGGACAATGTGCGCAAAAAAAATAAATAATACTAAAAAAAAACAAGAGGATGTCCCGGTCCCGGTTACAGCAGTGACCGGCGGAAAGGAGACATGGCGCAGGAGAGCAGTCCGCGATGGACTAATGACGGATGAGTCACCGGGTCCGGACCCGCGAGATGCGGCGCGTAAACTGGGAAAAAAGCGCACCAAGTTGAAAGTTTAGCCACGCAGCAGGATTCCTGCTGTCCCACAACGGCTTTAGTGTCCATGCAGTGCGCTACGGGGTCCGTCTGAAACCCGGCAAGGACACAGTGAGTAGCTTCACTTGTCCTCGTGTGAACAGGGCCAGGTTTTAAGCGGCTGAAGATGGAGCTGGAGCTGCGGCTGCGTGCGCCTCCGGTCCATTCTCTCGCGCAGACAGAGAGGAGGAAGACTGTGGAAAAGGCAAGGCTCAATCCCCCTTCCCCGCCCCTCTTCTGGACAGCCAATAGCAGGACACCACTGGGCCACTTTCCAAAAGCGGACACCATCGTATAAAAAGTCGTGTGGTATGTATGGCGTATATTAGTGCTCCTCTCTCATGATGGATTCAGTCCCGACACGCACGTGGTAATCAAAGACAGCTGAAAGTGCGTTTTTTTGTATCACACACCCACTAAAACCCACTGAAAGCATCTTCACCGAGAAGCACGTGCTTTACCTTTTCATATTCAGCTCACTATCTAGAATCACAATAAGTAGTCTACAGTCAAGTCAAGTCAAGTTTATTTGTATAGCGCTTTTCACAACAGACATTGTCTCAAAGCAGCTTTACAGAAATCAACAGTTAAGGTGAATGGTGTGCATTTATCCCTGATGAGCAGACATGGTGACTGTGGCAAGGAAAAACTCCCTTAGATGTTATGAGGAAGAAACCTTGAGAGGAACCAGACTCAAAAGGGGAACCCATCCTCATTTGGGTAACATCAAGAGTTTGATCATAAATCTTTCAACAATACAGAACACTGGAGAGTGAGAACTAACATAAGCACTGGAGTATAAGATTATAAGTAATGTTCTTTCTACAGTCTTATACAGTCTTTATGGTTATAAAACTAGGAGCTACTGAGCTCAACATTTGTGATCAGCATCTGATGCACTTTGTAGGTCTGCACAATTTTTTGTGGCTCATTCTTAAACAGAGATCCAGTTTCCATGGTAGGACTCATTTCTTAGCAGTGTATGAGTGTTGTGCTCCTAAGAGTCTAGCAAACACAAAAGTAGCTTTAACACTGTGAACTCCCAATGTTTCAGCATCATGCGTGCTGAAATAACAAACAATGCACGGTAATCTTGGAACCATTGGACGTCATCTGGAGGTCACAGAGGTTTTCACGTGAACAATTTGTTCGGAAAAAGCCAGGGACCGGAGTATTCATAGCCAATGGTAGATGATATACACGCTTGTAAACTTGTGAAGGTGACTTGATCTTTGCAGGAACGTCCTACACATAGTTTGGAACGTTTTGCCATAGATACATCACTGCACAGTGCACTGAACAGCCAAGAGAACGATCAGATCGATGAGGCACATCGAATCCAGACACATTATAGTCCATAGTGAAAGGGAAACACACCATATATGGAGATTCAAATTGCAGTTTTATAAATCTGTGTACTTAACCAGGTACCTTTTGTTTAATTAGACTTTTAATCTTTGGAAATCCTTATCCCACTTCATTACTACTGTTGGCTGGATATTTTTGGCTGGGGGTCTATTTTCTACTCATTTAGTGACACAGGAGTTTAAAAATTCATACCTTCCTCCTTCATTATATGTGCTTTATTCTGGTCAGAGTCATGGTCGGTCTCAAGAACATTGAGTGCAGTGAATGATAGTCGTTTTGCCGGGCACCATAAACAAACATACATATATTTAAACAATGATTCAGACCTAGAGGTAATTCAGACTCATCAGTCCACCCACCAGCACGTTTTTAAGCCTGGAGGCCCTCACATTAAGACAAGAAAAGTGCGTTAAGATCTACACAATTGCCCAGATGGCACTTAATAAAAGCTGGTTAGTGTTATTTTCTATTCCTTGGAGTAAATGGGGGCTGATAAGTTGTGCAAAAAACCTCAGATGGCCTTCAGCAGGGCACCTATAAGATACATCTATGAGATATAAGGGGCAATTCATGTTGGTATAAACTAGATGTGCCTAATTAAGGAGCAGTGTTGTGAAGTGAATATAGAAAATCAATATCCAGAAGCCAATAAGCTATGAACTAATGCAATTGAGAGAAAGACAGCTGTCTACAGTGGAAGAATGGGAAAAACCCACCGCAGGGCACAGTGTATCCCCTCCCCCTCCTTGGCACATTCCACAGTGTTTCCTTGCGCCCCGTGTCCCTCTGTGCCCAGAGTTGCTAGGTGCTGAAAAGTTCAGCTCAAGCTCTCATGCGTCTAATATCATCTTCTAATACGTCTTCTCCTACGTTTAATATCATCTATCACCTAAGTGCAGATGATGGACAAGGCTAAATAAGTGCCACCTTCAAATCAATACTCTAAGTCTAAAAATAGCCTTATTAAAAAGTATCATATGGATTTGACGTGAATAATATGTGCTCATATTGAATACATGCGAAGGGGAAATCTAAGTGTAGATTAAATTAAAATGTAAGAAATTAACATGCGGAAATAAAGAAATCGTGTGCAAGAAAATATATAAAACACATGAAGTTCCTAAAAGTCTAATTTCACAGAATGTAATTTTTCTTTGTGCAATTGTGTCGATTAAAATATCAATATTATGATCAAAAGCCAACCAGTTTAGCATTTTGCAGAAAACATGTATGGAAAAGAGGAGGCGGTGCAGGTCCATATGCAGAGGTTTAATTATTTTCTCCAGACATTTGAAGCAAATGTCAAATGATGTCACCCTTTCTATCTGCCTCCCCCTGTCTGGTGGTTCTGGTCTTGTTCCAGCTCAAAGTAATTGTTTAGACTCATAAAGGGAGCGGTGGAGGAGGCCATGTTGGCTTTATTAGTCATTTTTTGCAGATGAAAGAACATATTTTCACTAAGTTTGCACAAGGATTCCATCAGCCTTGTATGTGTGTGTGTGTTTTATTCTTTTTACAGAAATATGCCTAATTGTAAGGGTCCACCATTGCATTATTTCACATCCGGTTGATGAGGAAGAAGAACTCTGCCGTTCTGTACACAGGTCTGTGAACACTTCAGGTAAGGGGTATCATTAGGGCTTGGTTTGGACCAGTGGGCTGCCCTGAGGCTGGAAAACTGAGCTGAAGTGTGTATGTGTATGTTAATAACACACACACACACACGCACGCACGCACACACACACACACTTACACACACACACACACATGCTGCACACTAAGGAGATCTCTGGGGGCCTCTGCCAACTCAGAGCTGACCATTCATTGCATTGGAAATGATGTCACCTGCTCTTCCTGACCATGAAAAGGAACTACTGCAGAATGCTGAGGGAAATGTCTGGCGATTTAATGAACCCCTCAACCTCACACACACACATACACACACACACACACGCACACACATACATACATACACACACAGGGCTGGATGAAAACCAGCTTATATGTGCAAATAGAGGCACACTAAAGGGCAGTACACTTAAAGGAAAAATCAAATTTGCACGAGTTCCCAATAGGGCTTTAACGATCGGACGAATTGAATCAATGAAATTTAAGGGCACTAAAATGGATCACAGTTCATTCTAAATCTAGTACTGATTATAATTCATTCTAAGTAGATTATTAGCCGAAAAAAGAGATCTGTGTAAAAAAAAATGTATCTAGTGTGTACATTGGACAGTAAGTATATACTTCATCTCTCCATCTTAATCACTGTCCAATCAACAGTACTCTGAGACTCTGATATCAGACATGGCTAAATAGCAGATTCAGTGAATCCTTTTGTTATGTATTGAAATGTTGGTGCATTATATGATATTTACACCTCTCAGTCATACTAAGCTAAAATCTAGTAAAGAACGTATCCCTAATAATAAACCTTACCCTGTTCGATAATATCTAACATCAACATACTGTAATTTCTGGACTATAAAGCGCACCCATATATAAGCCGCACCCACTGAATTTGACAAAGATTTTTATTTTAAACATAAAAAAGCCGCACCTGTCTATAAGCCGCAGGTGTCTACATTGAAACTAATGAACTTTACACAGGCTTTAACGACAGTGTCTGTTACACGGTGTAACGGGTGAAATATGTTGTGGCTCCTTTAAGAGCAGAGGTGCATTTTGGGAATAACCTGCCGCATTTTTCCAGTATTACTGCATGTCAAGTCAAGTTTATTTGTATAGCGCTTTTCACAACAGACATTGTCTCAAAGCAGCTTTACACAAATCAACAGTTAAGGTGAATGGTGTGCATTTGTCCCTGATGAGCAGCCGTGGCGACTGTGGCAAGGAAAAACTCCCTTAGATGTTATGAGGACGAAACCTTGTGAGGAACCAGACTCAAAAGGGGAACCCATCCTCATTTGGGTGACATCAAGAGTTTGATCATAAATCTTTCAACAATACAGAACACTGGAGAGTGAGAACTAACATGATTACTGGAGTATAAGATTATAAGTGATGTTCTTTCTGCAGTCTTATACAGTCTATATGGTAAGTAGCTCCTAGTTTTATAAGCTCAGCATTTCTGATCATCACAGATCCAGCATCAGCTTCTCCATGCCAGAGCCTTTAAACACTCCAGGAGTGCCAATGTCAAAACTCCACACATGTAGCGGGATCCAAATGGCACTGGTACGTCTCGAGATGGTTCGGGATGTTTGCGAGTTCGGCATGTGTGCAAGACCGAGGAATATGTCCTTATTATTTTCTGATGCTCATTTCTAAGTTTCTTTGACTAACCCGTAATGCTGTTTCCAAGAAAAATAAAAAAGCACAAGTTTTGGAAACCTGTCTGTGCTTATATGATTTCTGTTGCAACTGGAGTTAGCGAGCTCTCCCATGACCCAGACTCAACACGTTACAACGGCTTGTATCTAAACAGTAGCCTACCAAGTAAGTCATTGTTTACTGTCTTCCTCCTTCCTTTCACAACTATTTCTCTCGGGAGTTTATCTTTTGGCATCGTTGTGTGTTTGAAAAAAACTTTTTTTCTCCCTTCGGAAAATTTCATTGGTCTAATGTTATGGGGCTCAGTATTTTGGCTTGAAGTTTGTGAAACCGCAAAAAACTCAAGAAAAATTCATAAATTAGCCACTTCGTTGTTTAAGCCGCGGGGTTCAAAACGTGGGAAAAAAGTTGCAGCTTATAGTCTGAAAAATACGGTATATTTATTTAAAATATAACACAACGGTAGGTAAATATAATAAAAATATACAAAAAAGTAATACTCAACTAATAGTCAAACTGGAATACAATATAACTACTGACAAACAGTTTGGGGTAGCTGGATGGACCAAGCTGGATTTTTTGTTTCATCAGGCCTGGTCAAAAAGTAATTAAAGGCTTTCTCACTCTAAATCTTTGCTATAAATATTGCCATAGTTCTGCAGTTCTTCAGAGATGAAACACAGGCTTGCTGACGTGGTTTAGGAAGCAATGTGACTTGCTGTACTCTATAAACATGACAAAACTTCGCCATGAAGCTGAACACTGTAACTTTCCCGGTTGCAGCAATTGTGTGCACCAAAAGCATGATGGTAGAACGTCCTGACAATTTCAAACGATATAAATTAAAAATAGTTCTACTTGGAACCTTAATTTGTAAATATTGTTTGTACTATGACTGAGATTTACCAATTTTATAATGTAGTATAAAGTCAGCATTGTAATATATAGACATGTATATGTAAGCAACTTTCATTCCTTATGATTTAATTTTTTCCCAAGCAGAAGCATGCCTTTGTTATAGTATTTTTTTTATTATTGATAATCAATTTGATTAGATTTAATCAGCCAGTCAGTGTAATACTTTACTGTTTCTACTCGGTTACATCATTTGCACTCACTGATTACATTTTATAATCCAAGGTCATAAGAATTTGAGAGCAAAAGATAGTGGACTCAATCTGAATGATTCAATATGTACTGTATATATATTATGTAATATGATATTAAGAAATGATATCTGCATGCTCCCATGCATGAAAATCTTTTAGTCAATCCCATTGGCTTTATTTGGGATCCTGCAAGACCCACCTAATCTTCAGACATACAGTGAGCAGAACGAAATTCTTCACAGAGCTGTCGCAATTCACTTCCCAATGAAATGTGGAAAAAAAAAGAAGAAATCCAATAACCTATGAATGTCTGGCTCACTAATGCGTGCTCATATTCAACAAATGTGTGGGTGAGCTTAATCAGATCTGTTACTTTAATTGTATTGCCTTCATTCACAATATCACTGTAAGGTCATTTGTATTAAATGTTAATATTTCAGTCGTATGAGGATGGCAGTGAGAGTGAAACCAGGAAGCGTAGTCCGTACTGGTGTAATGAAACACCATGGCATGTGGGAAGAATAGAGAAAATGACACAGGAATGGCTTTAGGTTCAAACAGCCAGAGAAGATGCTAAATGGAAAAATCAATATAAAACATGGTCATTTATCATGATTTAAATCTAAAGCAATTCAATAAGAAACCTGGGACCATTTTACATTCAGTTCTACTAGTAAGTAATGATTTCATTATGGTGCATGTAATGAAGAAAATAATGACGTGTTCATTAACAGGGTCTGAGACATATAGAAATATCCATTAATTATGCTTATAATAATGGATGAAGCATAATTTATATAGAGTAACTAAAAAATACTTAGCCCGGAAACACTAAGACGATAACCCTAAGTAGGTTAACCATTATTAATGCAAATTAAACGTTTTATTTAAAATTATATATATATTTTTTACATCACAATCACATTTTTAATCACTATATATGGTGAAGAGCCTGTCCCTATATTAACCTATATTTTAGTCAGTAATGTACATTTTATAATTTTATCTTCCTGCAATCCCCCAATGTTTGGTCAAGGTTACGTTGGATTTGGAGCCCTGCCCCGGGAAGCCCCCTGTACACAAAACGAGATACACACTTTAAGGAATGCCAGTCCATTGCTTGACTGTATGTAGACACAGTACATTTACATGCTTATTCTGTCCTGGGAAAATTTCAATCTAGACAGTCTACCACCCAACATTGATTTATAGAGTTTGGAGAGAATCCACACAGACACTAACCAAGGTCTATTAAGCTGTGAAGTAAATGTGCCACCATGCTGTCTACAAATTACATAAACATAGTGTTACATTTTTGAATGAGTCTAAGTTTTTATAATTATTATTATTAAATGGTGTAAATTATAAATTAATTCTATTCTAAATATTAAGAAATATTACAAATAAATTATATGTTTATGTACATATTCTTCTACAACTACATATAACTAATCTACACACGTTTGTTCTTAAAAGCTGCTTGTTTAGTGTTTTGCTATTGTCCTTAGCATGTGCTTCAGTGGCTCAAGCTCCTTCAAATTTCATACTCATCAATGCTGTGTGAAAACAAGAGAAATTTAAATTGGAATTCAAGAACCTCACGGTAAAATGTTAATACAAACACTAAATATTGTCAGAGACGGAAAAAGCAAACCCCCATGGCTGATTCGAGTCAGACACGGTATGGGAGTTAGATTTAGACTCAGCACCTCTCTGATGATTGAGTGGATGTACCTGTGTGTGTGTGTGTGTGTGAGGAAAATGAGGCAGAGGAATGAGCACCGAGCTCATCCGACGTCCAGAACAAAAAAATTTAGGAAAAAAAAAAAAAAAAGCGTAACCGTCATCTGGTCTAAAGCGGGGCACCATGGCAGAATTCTGCGCTCAGCTCTCTAACTGACGCTTCAGCACAGGACCACAAAGAGACGTGGAATTAACCAGGATTTAGACAACAAAAAGCCTACAGCCACCCTGCTGCTCTCGCTTTCTCTCATACAAACACAGGTAGTGAAATGAAACACACATAGACACATACAAACACACACATAAACACACATTCCAGAATAACTGATTCAGCAGCTAAAGAATTTCTGATGGAACAGCATACACAACAGTATTATATACACAAACACACACACGAAAAGAATAAGCACATCATAAATAACTGGCTAAATAAGATTAAATAAGACATTCTGTTTAATGTTTATTTTTCTCACACACACACACACACACACACACACACACACCAACACACGCACAGAAGCAGACACAAACACAAATATGTTCCTGCAGCATGACTGAACACCACAAAGCACTTAAAAAACGATTATTCCATTAATATTCACTTGAATGGTTAGGTGATGTGGGTACATTTCTTTTGTTCCACCTGTTTCCTTATGAAATTTGCAAATGAGAATTTGAATAGAAGTTTTCGACGATAATTTTAGCTTCAGCTACTCTTACTTACCATAAAATAGCTTCACGGTCAGCAACATTTGATAGGTATGAAATTCACATATGTATCACATCATAAAAAAGGGTTGAACCTAAATTCTAATATTTGTTCCATGAAATTGTATTAATTTATTCTCAACAGTTTATTATCTTAATTTCGTAGCGTTTCTCTTGGCTGCACTGCTTCCAGTACGTGTATGTGGATGTTAGATTTTTTTGTCCAATCAGATTTCAGCCTCATGTGCTGCCATGTCAAACTAATCTGCCCAGGGCCTTCAAAATCTGTTCTGCTGGCCCTTTTACCTTTGAGAATATTACCAACAGGTCTGGTTCTTCAACCAATCAGATTTCAAATTTGCATCAGAGGGCCAGCTAGCTGGCCCAGAATAGCGTCAGCATTTCTCTGTCCTCTGATTGGTTAGTCAGAGGAAAACTGTTACAGTTCAACTGGCAAAACACGTCTGTAGCTCTGCACACATTAAAACATATGAGTTAGACTTTTTTACGCATACGGAGGAAGAAAAATTGTTTTGGTTTTGCACATAAAAATAAATTTTCAAGAAAAGCTAGACATCATGAGGAGGTCAGCCAACCCTGAAGCTTGTCTCACATAAAAATACATTTTCAAGAAAAGCTAGACATCATGAGGAGGTCAGCCAACCCTGAAGCATGTCTCAGCCCGGGAAAGGGTTTGTTCACCACTTCCAGTCCAGTGAATACGAGCGGTACCACTAGCTTACAGCCTCTGATGCAAATTATAATTATGCATCTCTGGTGAGTAGGTTGTATTTTATTTACATGTTTATGTTTTTGTCATGTTATTAGGCAAATATCGATTATATACTGCTCCAGATGATGTAGGTACACAGTTGCAGTTGTAGTGTAGAGGTTTGAAGTTGTCTGGGTTTCTTGCTTTAGTAAAATGGTATTCACTCTCCATATGTAAAATGCCTCTCTCTCTGTAATGCCACGCGTTGTTATATTGCGTTCTTGTATAGTATGAATGGTTTCTATAATTGGGACCTGATAGTGGTGGTATTAAGAGGTGGATTAAGTCGGGTAAGTTCCCACTGAAGGCCCAGGTACCAAATGCATGGCCCACCACTGGAATCACTGATATTCCAAATTCAAATCTAAAAGCTATGTCATGCAATATATATCTTGTGAGATTGCTAAAGATTTACAGAGACACAAAAGTTAACCTACTGTTTGGTTCAACAAATGTGTCTCACCATCAGCCATCAGCCATCGCATGTGTACCAAAATAGCCAAAGCTACAACAGCAGGTGATCCAAGATGGCGGCGTGGCAGTAGCTCACAGCGGCCGTTCTGGATCCAAAATGGTGTTATCTTTGTGTTGCAGCCCTTTTACACGTTTTTACACAGCATATGGACATTGGAGCAACCAGTGTTTGTGTGTACCATTGCCAAACTCTATTGATATAACAATCTTTTGCTCTGGTTGAAGCAGAGCTCTTTTTTTTTTTTTTTTTTTTTTTTTGCACTAAATGTCACACATGTACACTTTATGTCGTCCCCCGGTTCGTATTGTGTTACTTTTTGGTCATTTATAATTTCTTTATATAGCACATTGGTCCAATTTGTATCACTGTGACTTAAGCGGTGTTGAAATAAATCAAAATCTTTAAAAGTAAAAGTACACAAAAGATTTCTGCCTTAAATCACACAATGATAACAGTATATAAATCAGTGCCTTTCCTTTCAGCAAGGAACCAATATTTGCTAAGACCAACTAACAGCTGCAATGCTAATCTCTCAAATATAAGCTAGCATGATGAAGCTACTTTGATCAAATACTAACTAAATGTAACAGCAGATAGATTAGTTTAGATTGTATAGGAATTTAGATCATGTTAATAATTAACCATATTATTTTAGTGATGTAGTGTTTATCAATGTGATGTAGTAAGTATTAATGTCTAAGATGAGAGAATCTCAAATAACCACTAAAAATGAGGAAGTATTCTGTTCCTGAACTTTAAGATATATTATATATTTTTTTTTATACTATAATTCCAACCAACAATCCAGCTTTCCCTTATTGTACATCAGCCACCAACCAGGAGGGGTGAAGACTAACACGTGATGCTTCTGAGACACCTGAAGCGAATCATCTGCACCTTTTTGACCTGCCAGTCACAAACAATTTTGTTCTCTTAGATTCCCAGTCACGAATGGCTGTGAAACTGGTGCTGTTTCTGCAAGCAGTGTTAACAGTAACCAGAAACATCTTGAATTGAAACCTTTAATTCTGGTGGAAGACTTTAAACCAATTTAGGGAATCCATGACATTTTCTTAGCAAAATATAATTTATTTATTTCTATATATATATATATGTTAATATAATATTTTATATATTATAATATTTATTGTTCTCTTATGCTTCAAGAAAAGCACTAAAACTTTTTTGCACCATTCACAAATGACACACATAGACACAGTTCATGTTTTTAATACGTGTTCGGTGCAGCAGGGAGCATTAAATCATAGTTCAGTTCTAAAATGCACCCATATATAGATGCAATCATATTAGCATCAATTTATAATTTAAAAAACCCTGAACAAAACAGGCATGTTGCCATAAATCACACATCACAAAATATGAACCACAAAGCAATTTTATATATATATATATATATATATATATATATATATATATATATATATATATATATATATATATATATATATATATATATACAGTGAGGAAAATAAGTATTTGAACACCCTGCTATTTTGCAAGTTCTCCCACTTAGAAATCATGAAGGGGTCTGAAATTGTCATCGTAGGTGCATGTCCACTGTGAGAGACATAATCTAAAAAAAAAATCCAGAAATCACAATGTATGATTTTTTAACTATTTATTTGTATGATACAGCTGCAAATAAGTATTTGAACACCTGAGAAAGTCAATGTTAATATTTGGTACAGTAGGCTTTGTTTGCAATTACAGAGGTCAAACGTTTCCTGTAGTTTTTCACCAGGTTTGCACACACTGCAGGGGGGATTTTGGCCCACTCCTCCACACAGATCTTCTCTAGATCAGTCAGGTTTATGGCCTGTCGCTGAGAAACACGGAGTTTGAGCTTCCTCCAAAGATTCTCTATTGGGTTTAGGTCTGGAGACTGGCTAGGCCACGCCAGAACCTTGATATACTTCTTACAGAGCCACTCCTTGGTTATCCTGGCTGTGTGCTTCGGGTCATTGTCATGTTGGAAGACCCAGCCTCGACCCATCTTCAATGCTCTAACTGAGGGAAGGAGGTTGTTTCCCAAAATCTTGCAAAACATGGCCCCGGTCATCCTCTCCTTAATACAGTGCAGTCACCCTGTCCCATGTGCAGAAAAACACCCCCAAAGCATGATGCTACCACCCCCATGCTTCACAGTAGGGATGGTGTTCTTGGGATGGTACTCATCATTCTTCTTCCTCCAAACACGTTTAGTGGAATTATGACCCAAAAGTTCTATTTTGGTCTCATCTGACCACATGACTTTCTCCCATGACTCCTCTGGATCATCCAAATGGTCATTGGCAAACTTAAGACGTGCCTGGACATGTGCTGGTTTAAGCAGGGGAACCTTCCGTGCCATGCATGATTTCAAACCATGATGTCTTAGTGTATTACCAACAGTAACCTTGGAAACGGTGGTCCCAGTTTTTTTCAGGTAATTGACCAGCTCCTCCCGTGTAGTTCTGGGCTGATTTCTCACCTTCCTTAGGATCATTGAGACCCCAGGAGGTGAGATCTTGCATGGAGCCCCAGTCCGAGGGAGATTGACAGTCATGTTTAGCTTCTTCCATTTTCTAATGATTGCTCCAACAGTGGACCTTTTTTCACCAAGCTGCTTGGAAATTTCCCCGTAGCCCTTTCCAGCCTTGTGGAGGTGTACAATTTTGTCTCTAGTGTCTTTGGACAGCTCTTTGGTCTTGGCCATGTTAGTAGTTGGATTCTTACCGATTGTATGGGGTGGACAGGTGTCTTTATGCAGCTAACGACCTCAAACAGGTGCATCTAATTTAGGATAATAAATGTAGTGGAGGTGAACATTTTAAAGGCAGACTAACAGGTCTTTGAGGGTCAGAATTCTAGCTGATAGACAGGTGTTCAAATACTTATTTGCAGCTGTATCATACAAATAAATAGTTAAAAAATCATACATTGTGTTTTCTGGATTTTTCTTTTTAGATTATGTCTCTCACAGTGGACATGCACCTACGATGACAATTTCAGACCCCTCCATGATTTCTAAGTGGGAGAACTTGCAAAATAGCAGGGTGTTCAAATACTTATTTTCCTCACTGTATATATATATATATATATATATATATATATATATATATATATATATATATATATATATATATATACTGTAAATAATTGCACAACCCTTTATTTCCATGTGATAATAATTCGGATGCTTACTGCTTGCATTGTGTTGTTATAATTGTTATAATCTGATTTGTCTTTGTGCATCTGTGTGAATAAAAGAGCTGGATGTGTTGTCACATGTGTTGTTTAACTTTGTCCTGTATAATTAAGGTATATGGTATCTGTGTGTGTGTGTGTGTGTGTGTGTGTGTGTGTGTGTGTGTGTGTTTGTGTGGGTTTGTGTGGACGTGTAATGTGTATACCTCCTGCTGAGCACACACTCTTATTCAGCACTGATGCCTGAGTGAAATGTAGCTGACGGTGAACATTCTGAGCTTAAAAACACTAATGGCACATGCTGATGACCTTGGGTGCATGTGACATTATGCGGAAAATGATCTGCAAACCAACATCAAACTAACTGATTTTAGCTCACAGGGCGGTGTGTGTGTGTGTGTGAGAGTGAGAGAGAGAGCGAGAGAGTAAGAGAGAGAGAGAGAGAGAAAAAGAGAGAGTGTGTATGGCCGAGTGATTTGGCTGGAGATGGATTTTCTCTAGATGGATTTGCTGTAGATGAGAGGTGGTATGGTAGGGGTCCAGCAGCGCTTTGATCATTACCGCTTGTGGAAGAAGGTTTCTGACACAGATATGAGCCCCTTTACTTACACACACACATGTACACACAAACACCTCTCTAAGAAGTCTGATTATAGTAAGTGTAGCAACAACTGTAGCTCTTCAGAGATGGGACATTCTGTCTCTCCAATATCTCTGTCTCTTCCTACTCTTTATTATTATTTTTTTTATATCTGTTTGCAGTTCTTCCGGTCGTTGGGTTCTGTTCTTCACCAGCAAAACAAGGGCTATTTTTAGGCATGTATATTGAAAAGCTGCAGGAGTTCACTTTCACATTAATTATGTGCATTATTGTATAAAAAAAAAAACAGACTGCTTACATCTATGTTTATACAAAATCCACCTTTCTTTCCTCTCTCTCACACACTCACACACACACACACACACACACACACACACACACACACACACACACACACACACATACACACACTGTGTAAGGTAAATGCAGAGAAATGACATCCTGTCCTGCTTCCTGTTTAGACAGACCTTTGTTTATTTAAGACTGTGTGTGTAGGAAATCTGTACATGGTCAGGATATGTCTAGACGGATGCAGATATATTTGTCTTTTTCAATTGACTTAAATAAATTATCCAAGCATTTTCTTTTCAGGCAAATCTCTATGGCACATGCATATGTAACAGGAACAGAAAGTGTTCTGTTAAAACATGTGTATTGATTGTTATATTTCTCACAAAATGGTTTTTCATATATCTGGTGTACCTGCCTGAATGAGCAAATTTCCCCTTTAATTGCAGTGATGTCATCATAAGCCTACATAATTTTCTGTTTTGTCTCCTCCTCTTCCTCTTGGCATTGTTAATCAGATACATCAGATAAAAGCTAGTGAAACCGCTGCATGTTGTCCCGTGTCTGTTTCCACTACACTACACAACGCAAAAAAGTGATTTTGTAACTGGTGTCGCGAGCCACCGGTTACACATATGTGGTGTTTTTTTCCCTCCACAGATGAGAAGGCGAAAATTTGCCAGATATTCCTGTTTATTACAGATTACACAACATAGGAACAGTTGCTGAGTACTCAAAACGACCATCACTGCACTCTAAAATACAAATCCTAGGGCAAGACATGCTAATGTCATGTTAAATGTGTACACACGTGTACCGAATGCAATCCTTTTATGTGTGGAACACAGTTAAAATCTGAGTTCCCTCAGGAACGTATAAAACCACAAGTTTTTTTAGTCTCCGCCTCGCACTTTAAACATATTTTTAAAAATTATTACTAAACTTAAAAACATAGACAACAAGCCCAGGGATATATATATATATATATATATATATATATATATATATATATATATATATATATATATATATATATAAAAAAAAGTAACTAGAGTTAGCGCAGTGTTACTGTGGCTACTTACTTTGTATCGGAAATGAGATTTGTTTGTGTGCATGCATGAAAATGCTAAAGTATCCATAGTGCTAGCATTACCCGCTAACCAGGAAGTGGCTAGTGGCTAATACTAGTGACATGGATTACCATTTTTTGTCCAACTTCAAGAATTTATCTTAAAAGGAGAAAATCACACACACACACACACACACACACACACACACACACACACACACACACACACACACACACACACACACAAATAGGGTCTAACAAATGTAAACTGTTTAATTTATTTTTAAATTTATTTAGCTTTATTTAATTTTTTTGGGCCAATTTTATTAATTTTCTCAGTTTAATTCATATAATAGAAAAAAGTGTATTGCTTTAATTTGATAAAATATTATAACGTTTTAAATTATTATTAAATATTATTAAAGATATTATTTAATCAAACAGGCATTTTATTTAAAATTTGTAAACTGTTTAACTGTTGATGAGCTCAAATATTAATAATAATAAACTGCGGTAATAAAAAACGACAAGCTGTTTTATGTTTTTATCTTTTCCAGCCATATGTGGTTCTTTCTCAAACCGTCACCACAAAGTGAGGCACACAATTAGTAAGTATAAAGTATAGGATGTCTTTGGATGCTGTAACATTTAAGTTTCCCTTCACTTGAACTTCGAGATCAAACCATTGTCATGCTGGAACAGCAATGCACAATGCAAATGCAATGCACAATGCAAACTCTTGAGTGGCCTGCTATAGAGCTCCGACCTCAACCCTATTAAACACTTTTGAGATGAATTGAAACACTGAATGCACCACAGCCCTCCACATGCTTCATCACTAACTAGCTTTGCTAATACCTTTCTGGCTGAATGAACACAAATCTTCTCAATCCCACTCCAAAACCTAGTAGAAATGTGCTTTAGAATGAAACTGTTTTTATTTAATAATTCATCCATACTTTACAAAAATTCAGGTTCGTAACTTTTAAAAACAATTTCAGCATTTCCAATGCATTCCAAGCTCTGTTGACTCTTCTGGTAAGACACTTTATTTAAATATTATCTATAAAATGTCTATTTTGCACTTAAACCTCAATTTTAAAATCTGTTTCTTGAAAAAAACACGGCCAGGCCTTAATCTTCCATTATAACTGAGTCTCAGGGAAGTGCAGGAATTTTTGTGGACTTTTTTTTTTTATCCATAATATTCACACACATGGTATAGGCAGGGTTACAAAAAAAGCCTGGAGTACTCCTTTAACAGGAAGCTCTCTAGTCTCGATTTGAAGGCCATTTTCAGTAGAGAATCACATCCCAGTGCAATTCAGTCAAGGACGAGATTAAATCCACGATCAGGAAAACACCTCAAGAGTAACTCGCAGAGCCGCCACTCCTCTCCATTAATGTGCGGCTGATGCACACACACGTGTATCCGCGTGCATGTGTCTATGTGCTGAAATCTAGCTCTGCCTGCTGAGGGGTTGTCATGACTACAAAGAGGAAATGGAATGCGGTAAATATCTCAATTTGCCAATCAACCCCCTTCCACTGTCATCAAACACACACACACACACACACACACACACACACACACACACACACACACACACACACACACACACACACACACACACAGATACACAAGCACACACACACACACACACACACACACACACACACACACACACACACACACACACAAATCCATGTACAAATATATACACTTTAAAAATGAGTTTTGAAAAAAAGGGTGACTTTCTTCGAAACACACACACACACACACACACACACACACACACACACACACACACACACACAAAAGAGAAGTTATATTTCACACTGTAGGCATTACAAAGTTCTGAGCACGTTTCTTATACTTTTTTTTGCATATTTATGGTTGTAGAAAAAATAAGTGAAACCCAATAAAAAAAATAAAAAAACACACTTGCGAAACGTGCCTTATGTTCAGTAGCAGTGCCAAAACTTTTCCATTCAGCTCCAGTGACATTAATAAGAGAAATAATTTAATTTTCTTTTAAAAAGTGGGGGTGGTGATTAGGGTTGTTTGAGAATAGAACCTTCCCCTACTGACACTCACACACACACACACACACACACACACACACACACACACACACACACACACACACACACACACACACACACACACACAGAGAAGCAGGAATTAGGTTTAAACGAGTGGAAAGAGACAAAGGCGGAAACAAAGGCAGAAAGAAAAAAAAGACAGAGAGAGAGAGAGAGAGAGAGAGAGAGAGAGTGATGAGAGAGCACAAGGAGAGAGGCGGTCACCTGGAGATGCCGGCCTGGCCTGGGCCGAGCCGCACAGAGGGGGGAGCCGTCGCCATGGTGAGGGGCACCGGTTGCCATGGCAACCGCTGGGCCGGGGGTCAGTGGCCACAGGAATGTGTTTGCACACAGAGGTGCATGCTGGGAGGAGAGTCCCACTGTGAATGTGTGCGAGTGTGTAAGTGTGTGAGTCACGATGCTGCCATTACAACGAGGTGAAATGAGGCCCGGGACTAAGGGGTAGTTACCGAGTGTTAAAAAGTCATTTAAAGAAAAAAAAAGTTTTATGGACATTTTCAATTGAGTTCAAATCAGATAAGGTTTTATTTTATACGCAGCTCATCTTTCTCTCTCTCTCTCTCTCTCTCTCTCTCTCTCTCTCTCTCTCTCTCTTGCTCTCTCTCTCTCTCTCTCTGTCTGGTTGTCTATCTTTCTTCTCTCAGTCTTCACCCCCCACACACATATTTAATGAGAAATAAACTTTGAAGCTTATCAGTCACTGTGGTTATTTATTTATTTAATTATTTTTAATTTTTTTCCATTTTAATTCACCAAGTGTTTTTATTACCCCAAGCACTGTTTCTTTATGCAATATGGGAGGTATATAAGTAACATTACATAGCACAACATCACACTAGCAAAATACATAAATAGCAGTTAAATGCAAGTCAGAGACAAAGCAACATGCAAATAGCATCATATAATACACATTAGCCATAAGGAAGTTGTAACTTAATGGCTAAGCACTGGATACTGATTGGAAAGTCAGTGATTTTACTGCCAAACTACCACTGTTGGGTTCTTGAGATATTGGTTCTCTCACTCTGACCCCAGCTTCCTAACAAACTGGAATATGTAAAAAATAAATATTGTGTAGTGTTTTTCTTTTCCCCCCGCTTGCATCACAGTAAATCCACAGGCCTAATACTTTTGTGCCCTGCAAAAAGAGCAGCTCTGACCCCTTCAGGAAACCTCTGAAGGTGTGCTGTGGTATCCGGCACCAAGATATCAGCAACAAGATCTTTAGAGTCCTAAGATGTGAGGTGAGACGATGGATCAGACATTTTGTCTATTGAATCTCACAAATGCTCAATCAGATTGAGATCTGGGGAGTCTGGAGACCAAGACCAACACCTTAAACTCTATGTCATATTCTTTAAACTGTTCCTGAAGAATTTGGCCACCATGTGGAAACCTGACCAATCACCCACATGAATTCTTGTTGAACATCTTTTTTTCAGATGTATTTGCCTTCTTAATATACAACCCCAATTCCAAAATTCCAGTATTGGGACACTGTGTAAAATGTAAATAAAAACATAATGCAATTATTTGCAAATCTTAGTATAGATGGGCAGAGCTTTACCAAACTGTGAAAGACTGTGTCTCTACAAATTGTGGAAAAAGTTCAGAAAAATGTTCCTCAACATAAAACTGCAAAACAGTTGAATATATCATCATTTACAGTACATAATATCATCAAAAGTTGCAAATAATCTGGAGAAATATCTGTGCACAAGGGACAAGGGCAAAAATCAATATTGGATGCCCGTGATCTTCAGGCCTCCAGGCGGCACAGCATTTAAAGCAGTCATGATTCTGTAATGAAAATTACTGCATGGGCTCATTAATACCTCCAGAAATCATTGCCTGTAAACACAGTTTGCCAAGTCATATACAAATAGAGGTTAAATTTCTATCATGCAAAGAAGAAAGCATGCATGAACAGGATTCAGATATGCCACCATTCTCTCTGGCCCGAAACCCATTTAAAAGGGAGTAAGGCAAAGTGGAAAACTGTTCTGCAGTCAGACGATAAATGTTTTTTTTAACACAGTATATACTTAAAGAACACTTAAAGAAGTCAGATATGCTATGACCACAAGTCCCACATCCCAAGACTCAAATTTTATACCTCCTTAATCTTTTAATCATCTTTCACCTTTCAGACCGTGACCATGAAACTGATTAATGAATAAAGCTGTAGTGCTAATTAGAATGCACTCTGAGGATTCATGAAAGCGTCTATAAATGATACACCGATGCTTCCTACACAGGAAGTACATCTATTTATTAAATAGGCAGTATGACGTGATTACATAAAAGAAATGCTCCACCGCTGTATTAAATTAACAGTAAATATGTGGGATAAAAGTCAGTTCAAACATATACTGGTTTAAAAATGTTTTTTCACCTTTTTTTAATGAGAAATCAGGTGTTTAAGTGGAAACATGAAACAGAATTTAACTGTGCTCATGCACTTTTGTATAGTGTTTTAACTAGTGTCATCACTGTTGTGTATATAAAGATATGGTCACAGTTATCCTAACACAACTGGGCAAATGAGTGAATTCACAGTGACTACTTTGAAGTGATGCATCAGTGAGCTTGGATGTTTTATTTGGCAAATTCTTCGGCCCTCTCCTTTTGTACTTGTATTCATTTTTTGACCCTTTCCTTGCTTCTTCAAGGCGAGGTGTTAAGCAGCACTGAAGAGAACCAAGGAAAGGAAATGACCCTGAGAAGACATTCC